>NC_092788.1:49970342-50290342 GCF_047496795.1 Chiloscyllium punctatum | reverse complement strand
TTTCTGTATATTAAAGTAAACTCAAATTGCAGGCTCAGCTGCCCAAGTGGAAGGGCTGGGAGATGAGCTGTTACAAAATGGATACATGGAACAATTGGCTGTTAAATGGATACTTGAATTTTGGTTGCTGTTTTGACAACAATTCAAATTTAACCAAATAGTAAACTATGCCCGGGATACTAAAACCCATTCGGGTTTGAATTTCTTGTTTTGATGACAATGACCAGTGACAGGGGACGATATTGGGGGTATAAAAAAGATTGGGTATTTTGAAAATTGGTTAGAGCTACTGCCACTGAATAACAGAGCAACTGCTGCAGAGTGGAAGAGCTAACTGCCTATCTAAAATCTTGCTCTCAAAGAAATCTGAAAGCCGTGTATCAAAAAGATATCTTTTGCTGTAAAACATATTCAGAGTAAAAGAAATAAGTCGAGAGTGTGGTGCTGGAAAAGCACAGCAGGTCAGGTAGCATCCAAAAAGTAGCAGAATCAACATTTCGGGCAAGAGCCCTTCATCGGCACAACTCTCTTGTCTCTAATCTCCAGCATCTGCAGTTCTCACTTTCGCTTAGTAAAAAGGAATAAGACGACCCAGTGAAATCAGTGGGTAATAGATTGATTACAGCAGAAAAGGCAAAGACTATGCAGACATGTGATTAGGTTAATGTAATATTTATTGTGTGTTATGGGAACAACATGTCAATAGGGTTGTGCTTAGTTGAGAGAAGCAATGTTCAGTTTCATAATAATTTTGTTCGGAAAGAAAATTGTTACTTTTCTTTAAATAATGGAAACTGGGTGTTCCCTTTCAGTTCCTCACACTTCGAACAGATGACAAGATGACGTGAGCGTTTCTGTGCGTTCAACTTTATTTAGTAGCGGTTCGACATCAGCATTTTAATAGATTGGGGTGTCGTCTGGGATTTGGACAGGTTTAAACAGAATTGGGGTACCAAAGATCCCAGCAGAATTCAACACTTGATGATTAGTGTCGTAAATCTTGAAATAACATGTCGGTGAAATAATTGGTTTCATTTTGATGATATGTGATTGGTTAAACTAAAAGAGAGGGAAATGGCTCTTAACTTTGCGAAAGAGGTTCTGAGGTTTGAAGGTGCTTCGCAACTTTGCCAAGGAAGGTTAGAAAGACAGAGGAATGATATTCTTTTGGAATTAGCAGACAAATTAGAATTTGTTGTAACCAGGGACATAAGGAAAATGAAATGGACTTGGTCAAACACTGAGGTATATCAGAGAAACAGAAGTGCAGCAGAGTTAGAAAAACGTAAACTGTGTTTGAGGCAAACGAAATGAGAAGAAAAAAAAGGGAGAGAAGGATATTAGCTGAGCAAAAAGATAGAGAGAAGAAAGACGAGAGAGAGAGAGAAATAGAAAAGTAGATGGAGAAGAGAGGGAGTAAACGACTGAAAAGAGAGAGAGAAAAAGGAGAGAAGTCTCTTAGCTGAGCAAAGAGAGAGAAGAAGGAGAAAGAGAAAGGGTGAGGGAATGTGCACTTCAGTAGTTTCAAATTAGTCAGGAAAATCAAGTTCAGAGGATGGAAATGAAGTCAAAAGAGTTTATCCTGCTGGAGTGCGTAATGAACTCATTTCCAGAGAACTTCTGTGATGAACAGAAACTTCAAGAAGTGAGAAGAGCAGCAGAGATGATCAAGAAATGTGCATTGATGCATGGCGTCAAATTTAGTTTCTGACACGAATTTCATCCCTGTGAGGGATAGCAATTGGAAACCGGGAGAGCCTTCACTATAAAACAAAGAGTCGAGCACACTTGGAATAGTTTTCCATTGGTGGTAAAATGAATTCCAAGGAAATGAAAGGCCTCAGGTGTTTGCAGGGTGGTACGATTGTACTCGTAAACTCACAGTGGTGGTCATGGAAGAATGACATTGTGGGAAAAGCTGTGGGAAAAGAGGCTAATCCAATGGTATTAGGTAAAGTAGTAACGGAGACCCAAAGAAAAGCCGAGGAGCTGCAGGAGAGTGCACAGCCTTGGCAGGGCTGGGATATTGAGTAAGTTGCTGATCGCAATAAATACTTTATCTCTGTGGGAAAAGTTTACTTAGGAAGAACAGGAAGAGACTGAAATTAAGTTATTATTTCATGAGATATGGGATCTGGTCAGTCTCTGATGGTAAGAGGTGAAAGTATTTTCACGCTTTCCGACATATTACCCAAGAAGGTATTAATTTATTGAATAGATAGGCAGAAAGTTAGCGTTCCCCTGTGTAAGATCAGGTTGGAGAGCCAAATAAAGACTGGGGAAGTACCTGTAGGAGTGATTGACAGAATGTCAGTTTCAGGAATACAATTTTTTCTTGGGAATTATTCAGCAGGATCCAAGGTGTGAGTGACACCCCTTGTAGTGGAGAAGCCAACAGAAGATCAGGGACATACGGAGTTACAAGAAGAATGCCATGGAAGTTTTCCAGACTGTGTCGTAGTAAGAAGTCACTGTCATAAGTTACAGCAAGAAGGAAAAACTAAACAGAAAGACAAAGAAGTTGAGGTTCAGTAGCTGACACCCTATTTGATGTAATGTTACAGGAAAACCCTTAACAGGCAATGGGTCAGACAGAAATGTTTAGTCAAGAAAGGCTAAGAGACTTGCAACAGAAAGATGAGAAGATATATATTATGATACAAACTCAGAAAAGGAATCAGAATATATTCCTGGGGGTTATTATCTGAAGGAAAGAAGCCTAAAACAAAAGTGGAGACCCCAAAGGGGAAATGGGCAGAGGTGTACCAGATTGTGTTGCCTGTAGCATACATACAGGAAGTGTTAGGGATAGAACATGAATCACCAGAAGGAGGTCACCTACGTATGAGGAGGACTCAGGCTAATGTACAAAAGCACTTCCATTGGCCTGGCATGCACAAGGATGTGGTTAAATATTGCCACACATGTTATACATGCCTCATGGTAGGTATGCTGCAAGCAATAATAAAATCAGTAGATTTGTTGCCAATTCCTGCATTTGTAGAATCTTTCACATGGGTTATGATTGATTGTGGAGGACCTCTTCCTAGAACTAAAAGTGGGAATCAGCACTTGCTAACCATAATGCACATGTCAACTAGATTCCGGAGGCAATTCCATGACGGAGTGTTAAGACAAAAAGGATGGTGGAGGGGTTTGTAGCTTTCTTTCCCTGTTATGTGCTACCCAGAGAGATTCGACTGTTGAGTTGTTTAAGGAAGTTATGGATAGCATACATCACTTTAAACCAAGTCCATACCATCCAAAATCCCAGGGAGCCTTGGAAAGATGGCATTGGCCCCGAAGACAATATACAGTCAGGATAGCCTGAGTGATTGGGATAAAGGTACCGAACTTGTATGGATTGCCATGAGAGATGCCCCAAATGAATCTACTCAGTTTACTTCCTGTGAGTTAATATTTGGACATTATATGAGAGGGCCTTTGAGACTAAAAATTTGATTTGATCGAAGTCAGAGATCTCACACTTGGATTATCTAGCAGTGGTGATGGAATAATTACATCGGGAAGGTGAGTTAAATAAACAGCACCTGAATATGGCACAGCGTAGAATGAAGCAGTTGGCAGATAGAAATTATAAAAAAAAAGACGTTTTCCGAAGGAGATGATGTATTAGTATTGTTTCCAGTAGTAGGAGATGCCTTCAAAGGCAGGTTTAGTGGCCCCTATCAAATTGAGAAAATGTTGAGTCAGGCAAGCTATCTCATAAATTTGTTGGGCAGAAAAGAAGCTGTATTGGGCATGCCATCTGAATATATTGAAACCATAGCGACAGGGAATTGGATAAGCAGGTGTTATTTATTGTCCTGCCGAGTGAGAAATCAGATCCAGATGTAATGGACTTTGATGTGCCTCAAAGTGCGTTCAATAATGAGGAAGTCCTGAAAGAATGGGGTGGGAGAATTAGCTGTCTGTCTCAGGAGCAAAGAACACAGTTGAAAGGTTTGTTGCAACATTATGAGGACATATGCAGGAATAAAATAGGAGGACTAATACCAGGGTGCATGAGGTGGAAGTAGGGAATGCTGTTCCAATAAAAAAATACCTTTACTGGCGTAATCCTTTCAAAGCCCAACAGGTCCAGAAGGGAGTGAATGTGATACTCAATGAAGACATCATCGAACCAAGGCAGAGTGGAGTGGAGTTCGCTGATCTTGTTCGTTCCCATAGCTGATGAAACTCAACAATTTTCTTTGGACTATTGGAAGGCCAACGACATAACAAAATCGCTCTCATAGCCAATACTGAGTTTGGAGGACTGTACAGAGAAAGTTGGAAAAGCCAGTTGCATCACAAAGTTGATTTACTGCATTGTTACAAATAGGTATCTTTAATAGAGAAAGCGAAAGAAGTTTCTGCATTTGTTAACCCAAATGGACTGTATCAATTCAAAATAATACCCTTTGAGATGAAGAGCACACGGGCCACATTCCAAAGACTCATGAACAGACTTGTGGCCAGATTAAGAAATAACCTGATGATGTGGTGATCTTTCGCCATTCATGGAAAGATCACATGTGACAGTTGGCAAAATGCTTTGACTGATTCCTAAAAATAAAGCTGGAAATAAACTTAAAAAAACCCATAATTTGTGACATTCCTGGGATATAACATTGAACATGGAAGGATGATTCCAAGGAATGCGTGGATGAAAACAATGGAGGAATTTCCTTGCGCATGGAGAAATATGTGCTTCGACTTTTGGGACTGAACAGATTCGACAGGAAGTTTGTTCCAAATTTCAGCAGCATGGGGGCACTACTGACAGATTTACTAAAGAAGAACATGGAATTTGGTTGGACAGAATAGTGCCAGGAGGCATTGGAACATTAACAAGCTGTATTAACCACCACATCCGTTTCATATCATTATACTTGCAGACATATATTTGCAGATAAATTCTGTTTTGCTCAAAAATGCATATGCTGCAGGCAGTCAAAGCAGGCAGTCATTGCGTTAAATATTTTGTTAATTCCACTTTGGAAATAGAACAAGTCTAACTCAAGACTGGGACACAGACAGACTCTGACCTTCCATCTTTAATGCATCGTCTGAGCTGAGATGTCACCTTTTGTTGTAAAACCTTAAGTTATCATGAGATGATGACTTAAATGAAGTTCTGGGATTTACATATTAATGAACCGAAAACTGCAACCCATTCTAAAAGATGAAAGACTTAAAAATCCAGGTTGGTTCAATATACTATTTCAGTTGCATGGCACTCTGTTATTTTGCTCTAAATTTTGCGTTTTACGGTCTGACTCTCCACAAACACCTGCTGAAGGAGCAGCGTATTGAAAGGTATTACTTCCAAATAAACCTGTTGGAATATAACCTGGTGTTGTATGATGTTTATCGTAGTAACTTCAGATAATGGTCTTTTCAAATAGAATAAGACAATTTCTCTCATCCTTCCTTTATCCTAAATTCCAGTTATGACTCTATTCATTGATAATGTTCTTGATATTCTTCGACAAAGTAATGGATTGCGTGCGTGTGTGTCTGCTTATGTGGTTATTTTTGTATGCATGTGTATCTGTGTCTGTGTCTTTGGTTGTGTACCTGTGTATATATGTGTTATGTACGATCCTTTGAAATTGGAGTGAAATGAAAGAATGAGAAATTGCCATATGAATGAGAAAATGTACAAAGATTCCAAGTAGTCTGGTATAAAAAGAACAAGAACAAGTACAGCACAAGAACAGGCCCTTCAGCCCTCCAAGCCTGCACCAATCCAGATCCTCTACCTAAACCTGACACATATCTTCTAAGAGTCTGTATCTCTTTGCTCCCTGTCCATTCATATATCTGTCTAGATACATCTTAAATGATGCTATCGTGACCGCATCTACCATCTCTGCTGGCAACGTGTTCCAGATACCCATCACCCTCTGCACAAAGACATTTCCACGCATATCAACCCTAGACTTTTCCCCTCTTACTTTGAACTCCTGACCCCTAGTAATTGAGTCCCCACTCTGGGGAAAATAAATCGTGTTCTTCATTCTATCTATATCTCTCGGAATTTTGTAGAGCTCAATCAGGCTCCCTGCTCGACTTTCATCTTTATAATGAAAATAACGATGATCTACCCAAAATCTTTTCATAGCGAGCACCCACCATACCTGGTGAACCTCTTGTGCACCCTCTCCATAGCATCCATATCCTTTTTGTAATGTGGCAACCAGGTGTGTAGGCAGTATTCCAAATGTGGGGTACAAAACGTCTTATACAACTGTAACATGACCTGCCAACGCTTGTACGCAATACCCCACTGAATGAAGGAAAGCATGCGATATGCCCTCTTCAGGGAACAATGGACCTGAACACCCAGAAATCACTGAACATCAATGTAACCCAGCACTTTTCAATTTTCTGTATATTTCGCTCTTGAATTAGGTCTTCCAAATTGCATCACCGCACATTTGCCCGGATTGAATTTCATCTCCCATTTCTCTGCCAACTCTAAAATTCACCTATATTGTCCATTATTCTCTTACAGTCCCCTTCAGTATCTGCTACTCCACCAATCTTTGTGTCATCTGGAAACTTGCTAATCAGGCCATCCATACGTTCGTCCAGATCACTTCTGTATGTTGAAAACAACAGTGGTCCCAGTACGGATCCCTGTTGAGCACCACTGGTCACAGGCCTCCATTTTCAGAAACGCCCTTCCACTACTAATCTCCATGAGCTGTGGCCCAGTCACTTCTCTATCCATCTACCTAGTACAGCCTGAACGCTATACGACTTCACTTTCTCAATCAGCGTACCATGGGGAACCCTATCAAACGCCTTACTAAAGTCCATGTATATGACATCTAAATACATTCACTCAACAAGCAACTTTGTCCTTCCTCAAAGAATTCTGTTAAGTTGGCAAGACATGACATTCCTTACACAAAACTATGTTGCTTATCACTGATAAGCACATTTTCTTTCAACTGGGAATACATCCTATCCCTCAGTATTTTCTCCAACAGCTTCCCTGCCACGAACGTCAGGGACGCCATTCTTAAACAAGAGAACACCAGTACTCTGGGACTTCACCCGTGTTCAAAGATGCTGCAAATATATCTGTTATGGTCCCACCTGCTTCCTCTCTCCCTTCTCTCAGTAACCTGGGATAGATCCCATCCGGACCTGGGAACTTGGCCACCTTAATGCCTTTCAGAATAACCAACACTTCCTCTCTCCTTATTTCGACTTGACCTCTAGGAATCAAGCATCCATACCTAATCTCAACATTTCTCCTTGGTGAATACCGATACAAAGTGTTCATTAATATTCTCACCCATTTTCTCTGACTCCACGCATAACTTTCCTCCTTTGTTCCTGAGTGGTCCAACTCTTCCTCTAGTTACCCTCTTGCTCCTTATATATGAATAAAAGTCTTTGGGATTTTCCATAATCTTGTTTGCTACATACATCTCATGACCCCTTTTTCGCCCTCTTAATTCCTTGTATCAGATCAGTCGTACATTCCCGATATTCTTCCCAAACTTTGTCGGTCTTCAGTCACCTAGACCTTATGTACACTTCCTTTTTCCACTAAACTAGTCTCACAGTTTCACCTATTATCCATGGTTCCCTAATCTTGCCATTCCTACCCCTCATTTCCACACAAG
Source organism: Chiloscyllium punctatum (assembly GCF_047496795.1). Taxonomy (NCBI): domain Eukaryota; kingdom Metazoa; phylum Chordata; class Chondrichthyes; order Orectolobiformes; family Hemiscylliidae; genus Chiloscyllium; species Chiloscyllium punctatum. The sequence continues at coordinate 50,282,693 of NC_092788.1, read as the reverse complement.
CATATCTGACCTCAACTCTAATCAACCTCTCTTTAAAAGCTTCCAACGTATCAAATGTCGATTTACCTTCAAACAACTGCTCCCAAACTATATTCCCCAACTTCTGCTGAATGTTGGTATAGTTGGCCGTCCCCCAATTTAGCACTCTTCCTTAAGGACCACTCTTGTCTTTGTCCTTGTGTATTCTATAACATATGTGTGGAATATAGGTAAATTGATGTTACTTCTGCAATTCTGAAATTATAAAGAACAGCCTCGGGAAAGGCACATATGGAAGGGGTAGATAATGATGAAGAAAGAATATGCCCAACAATGACCTATAGCGGGATGAGGTTAAACAGCCTTGTGAGGCCAGAAATAAGCATTTTGTCACAGACAAGGCCGGATAAGGCAAGAGATAAACAGGAGTAATAGGTGCCGGTCTTAGGGAAGTGGAAGATGGAAATGGGGAGGAGCGATGTAAAACAAAAGAAATCAAATCATATAAATATTGTGTATGAATTGAATTTGGTGTGTGTATGTCCTCTGCCTTATAGACACTGGAGATCACACCCACTTGCAAGTGTAAAATAAATGATACCACTGATTCATAACTTGTCTCGGACTGACATTATTGAAGTGAGTGAGCTATCTTTCTCACAATTGGGGGCTATCCGCAATGTTCTTCCATCGCCGGGGGAAGTGGCTGGCCCTGGACACTTAGAAGACGCGTCCCGTTCCCCATTGAGGAGCGGTCTCGTGTCCCGGCTTGGTCCACTCCCTTGGGCGACTGGTACGAATCCCACAAGAGAGACATCTGAATCAGACAGTGATAGGAGCTCGATAGGAAATACGGCACAAAGGGGCCAGGCAACTCTGTGCACAGACCAAGGTAAGAAAATTGACTTTTAAGTATTGCCTTGGTGGCCGGGATTGAGTTTTAGTAGTTAATAAGGGACTAACGAAGGAACTCAATATGGGTTGTGCCGTGGGTAAGGAAAAAGCCTCCGGGAAAACAAAAGAAGGAAAAGGCAATGGAAATGGAGACGGGGTCCCTTACAACATACCTCCAGAAAGTCCTTTGGGCAGGATGTTGTGGAATTGGCAAAATAATACTTGTACAAGGGAAAGAGATGATTAAATATTGTTGCTTCGTATGGACTAAGGAATCCATTCTTCATCCCGCCGTCTTCTGGCCAAAATACAGGTCGGACAAAGACTGGGTTTGTAAATATCTGAATTTATTTGTCAATGAGTGAGAGAGAGAGAGAGAGAATGAAAAGAGCTGTACAGCTGGTACAAAGTTTAACCCTTTGTGATTTGGTTTGAATGTACATTTGTTTGTTGGTGATTGAATGTTTCCGCATTATTCACTGAAGTTTGAGTTCCAGGACTGTTTTGAATCTGATTTTTATTATGGAAACTTAGCATGATTTCTTTAAAGGTTAAGGATTCTATAGAAATAATGAAAAAATAATAATAACTCCTGTTCTTCTTACAGCTAATGACTGCCTTACTATCAGTTTCTAACTGATCTCTTTTATCTTTACATAAAAGCGATTTATGGAGGACAGTTCAAGTTTCAGTTCAACATTAGATTGTAGTAAAAACAAAATTCTATGGTTAATATCTGTGACCTTGGATTCGGCCATTGTTAATGCATTAGAAGTTTTTTTTTAACTAGAATAGACAAATTCTTTTAAGGCAGCTCTGATTATTTCACAACATATAGTATTGTAATTGAGCAATGATTGGTCAGGACTACTTAAGAAAACTAATTTTGGATTTAACTTAATGGACTAAAACTGGGTGATTACAGTGGATTTCAAAATTGGAAACTGTATGCATTTTACATTGTAAATATTAAATACTGAATAAATGAACGTAAATATATAAATATATTTAAAAGTTTGGAATATGCTTTAAAGTTAGTCAAGCATGAATTGATGAATTGGTGTTTGAAGTTATGGGGAGCTAGAAATATTGCAATATTTCTTTAAAAAAGAAAAAGGGGAAGAACGTAATGACGAATCCCCTTCGGGAGGTACCAATAGGAGACAAAGAGATTGGGTTTGTAAGTGCCCCCCACCCCCCCTCAGCAGTGGGGAGGTCAGAACATTTAAAAAAGAAATGAAGGTCCTGGTTGAGGATCCGGTAGGGTTGTCTGAACAAATTGATCAATTTTTGGGGCCCAGTTACCTGGGCTGAGTTAATGTCTATTTTGAATATACTATTTACTGGGGAAGAAAGGGGACTTATATGGGGAGCAGCCATTAAAATATGGGACAGGGAACACCCGATTGGAGATGGGGATGCTGGACAGAGAGAGACGAAGTTTCCCCTCAGAGACCCCAGTGGGAAGATCAAATCCCGGAGCATAGAGAAGAAATGAGGAAATTGAAAGACCTGGTTCTAAAAGGAATAAGAGAGGCAGTTCCGAAGTCACAGGATTTGACTAAAGCCTTTGAAGTTAGACAGGAGAAAGATGAGACTCCTTCAGCTTTTTTGCAGAGATTAAGAGACTCAATGCAGAAATATTCTGGAATGAACCCTGAGAAACCCTGTGGCACAGGGTCCTTTGAAAGTACATTTTTGTGACAAAGGCATGGCCAGACATACAGAGACAGAGACAGAAGATAGAAGGTGGAGTGAAAAGCCATTCGATGAATTGTTAAGAGAGGCACAGAAAGTGTTTGTAAAGAGAGAGGATGAGAGACAAAAACAGAAGGTGAAAATGATGGTAGCTACGGTTGATGAGGTAGTTAAGAAAAGAATGGAACCAATAGTGAGCAACCGGAGCGGTGGGTGGCAGCAGGTAGGGCAGAGAGGACAAGGGGGAGTGTTTGATAGAGGGTTCGAGCGACAGGGGCAGAGCTGGAGGACTCCACAGGCAGGATGCTATTATTGCGGAAAGATAGGGCACTTTAAGCGGGAATGTCCGGCTCTGAAAAGGGAAGAGAGGGCAATTCCGCTTATGAATTTTGATGAAGTATAGGCGTGTCAGGGGTTCCTGCCCCCGGGGACCCACCAGGAACACTTGATAAACCTGAAGGTGGGACCCTATAGGGAAGAGGTAGTCTTCCTAGTAGATACGGGGGCAGCACGGTCATCGCTGAATTTTAAACCAAAGAAAGTAGGAATGTCGACACGGTCAATTACAGTTTCCGGGGTGAAAGGGGAAGGATTTACTGTTCCAGTATTGGAACCTATGATGATAGAAGGTCCTAAGGATAGGGTCAAAGGGGAATTGTTGTATATCCCTGATATAGGAAGTAACTTACTAGGGAGAGATTTAATTATCCTCTTAGGACTGGAGATTGGAATTCAGGAAAAAGAATTAGTTGTCCAAATGGCAATGTTGACAGAGGATATGGAGAGAGAGATAGACCCCATTATATGGGCTAGAGAAGGGAATCGTGGAAAATTACAGATCCCTCCCCTTGAAGTAAATTTAAAAAGGAAAGGGGGCGTTGTCTGTGAGCGACAATATCCCATTTCCATAGAAGGTAAACGAGGACTGCAGCCAGTAATTGAAGGATTGATTAGAGATGGATTGTTGGAGCCATGTATGTCTCCTTATAATACCCCAATCCTACCAGTGCGGAAATCCGATGTAACTTACCGATTAGTGCAGGATTTGAGAACATTAAATCGAATAGTACAGATCAGGCACTCAGTGGTGCCAAACCCCTATACCTTATTAAGTAAGATCCCTCATGACCACAAATGGTTTAGTGTGATAGATTTAAAGGATGCCTTTTGGGCCTGTCCCTTGGCAGAGGAAAGTAAGAATTTGTTTGCCTTTGAGTGGGAAGACCCTAAGACAGGACGAAAACAGCAATACCGGTGGACTGTGCTTCCCCAGGGGTTTACGGAATCCCCGAATTTATTTGGACAGATGTTAGAACAAATATTGGAGAAATTTAACAGCCCCAAGGGGACTACCCAGTTGCAGGATGTAGACGACCTCTTAGTAACAGGAAAAAGAAGAGAAAGTGTAGTAGAAGCCACTAACAAATTATTGAATTTCCTGGGTCAGCAGGGACTGAGGGTATCTAAAAACAAACTATAATATGTGGAGCAAGAAGTAAAATACTTGGGACATTTAGTTAGTGAGGGAAAGCGAAAGATAAGCCCGGAACGGATAGAGGGAATAGTGGGAATGCCACTGCCCAGCACTAAAAGGGAGTTACGCAAATTTTTAGGTCTAACGGGTTATTGCAGATTGTGGATTGATTCCTATGCTCAGAAGACTAAGAACTTATATCGCAAACTATTAGAGGGGGAACCAAAATGTCTAAGTAGGGATGATGAGGAAAAAGAACGAGTTGAGAAACTCAAAAGAGATCTGATCCATGACCCCGTGTTAGCATTACCTTCTCTAGATAAACCTTTCCACCTCTTTGTGACTGTAGATAAGGGAGCGGCTTTGGGAGTATTACCCCAGAGGTGGGGAGGAATGAAACAGCCAGTAGCATATCTTTCGAAGCTATTGGATCCAGTATCCCGGGGGTGGCCTCAGTGTGTGCAGGCCGTGGCTGCCACTGCACTGTTCGTGGAGGAAAGCAGAAAGCTTACATTTGGAGGAGTCCTAATAGTAAGTACCCCACACCAAGTGAGAATGATCCTAAACCAAAAAGCTGGGCGATGGTTGACAGACTCGCGGATTCTGAAATATGAGGCAATATTAATAGAAAAGGATGATCTAGTGTTGGTCACTGACAATTGTTTAAATCCAGCTGACTTTCTTTGGAAAGGGGAAGGAGACTCTCCTCAGAATCCAGGGCACGACTGCCTTTACATTATAGAATACCAAACTGAGGTCTGCATGGATCTGAGAGATTTTCCGCTTCATGAAGGAGCCCCACATTTTATAGACGGATCATCCCGGGTGACTGAAGGGAAAAGACATAATGGGTATGCAGTCGTAGACGGGATGGAAGGTAGTGTTGTGGAGGCAGGAAGGTTGCCAAATGGGTGGTCAGCTCAGACCTGCGAACTCTATGAATTGGAAAGAGCCCTTAGGGCGTTAGAAAATAAAGAGGGAACATTATACACTGACTCTAAATATGTATTTGGTGTTGGCACTTTCGGAAAGATATGGCAGGAATGAGGACTGATCAATAGCCGAAGGAAGGAATTAGTACATGAGGAGTTGATTAAACGGGTCTTGGAGTCCCTATTACTCCCCCGAGAAATAGCGGTAGTGCATGTAAATGGTCATCAGAAAGGAAATGAACCTGAAGTTAGGGGAAATAGATTAGCCGATGAAGTGGCTAAGGAAGCAGCCCTGAACCCACAAGAAGTGGTGATTCATTCCCTAATACCTACTGTCCCAGGTCCTCGGGAAGCTCCTATATTTACTGAAAGAGAGGAAAAAGAATTGAGAGATTTAGGGGCTGTAAAAACAGCAGAAGGGCGTTGGAGGTTACCTGATGGAAGGGAAATGTTAAACAAAATGATGATGGGAGAAATTATGGCTGTCCTACATCGAGGCAGCCATTGGGGAGTACAAGCAATGTGTGATTTAGTTCTTAGGGAATATGGATGGAAAGGAATATATACAATTGCTAAACAAATATGTGAGGGATGTATAATATGCAGAAAGGTAAATAAGAAAGTCTTGAGAAAACAGACCCCAGGAGGAAGCGACCCGGGATTGAGACCCGTCCAGAGTATGCAAGTAGATTATACTGAACTACCCAGAGTAGGAAGACTAAAGTATTTGCTGGTTATAGTAGATCATCGATCTGGTTGGGTTGAAGCATACTCCCGAACTACTGCCACTGCGAGTGGGGTCTCTAAAACAATATTAGAGCACATAATTCCCTGATATGGGCTAAAAACCGTATAGATTCTGACCAAGGTACTTATTTTACCTCTAAAGTGTTTCAGGGGGTAACGAAAGGGTTGGGAATTTCCTGGGAGCTCCATCCTCCATGGCACCCTCCATCATCGGGAAAGGTTGAGAGAATGAACCAAACACTCAAATGACAGCTGTCTAAATTGATAATAGGAACCAGACTCCCTTGGACCAAATGTTTACCTCTAGCTCTCTTGTGAGTACGAACAGCCCCAAGGAAAGATTTGGGACTATCCCCCTATGAAATCTTATTTGGATTACCTTACCTGGGAATGAATGGAGAATTGCCAATTCCCGAAACTAAAGACTTGTTTTTAAAGAAGTATATACTGGGCTTGTCCTCCTCTTTGTCTTTCCTCAGGAAACAGGGGTTATTGGCACAGACTCCACCCCTTCAATTCACCGTTCATCCCATCCGGCCGGGAGATTGGGTCTTAGTAAAATCATGGACAGAGACTAAATTGCAGCCGGACTGGGAAGGGCCGTACCAGGCGCTTTCGACGACCGAAACGGCAATAAGGACGGTGGGGAAAGGCTGGACTCACTACACTCGGATCAAAGGGCCAGTGGAACCTCCAGTTGGGGAGGAAGTCTGGACATTCGAATCAACGGAAGACCCACTGAAACTCAGACTGAAGAGACTTTGAGTAACTGATTATACAGTGGTGACGCGAGCGCGGGGTTATTTCTGTAAGATTGTATATTAAGTCGTTTTGTGCTTCCCCATCATGTTTAGAATGCTGGAGATGCTTAGAGTTATGATGCTAGCTCTCTTAGTATTGGGATTTTGTCAAATATCATTTTTATATGTATTATTAACAGTTCCTCAGTCTGATAATCCACAAGTAATAGACGCTGATGTATGCAGCTTAAATTGTGGGGATGAAGATAATCAGAGACAGTACCACAGCTCAGAGTTACATCTTAATCCTATGGGGATGGCTTTGGGGACGGTACTTGGTATAATGGTCTCGTCACAGTACACCAGGCCCCCTTCCGACCAGCTCGCGATTGTCCCGATAAAAAGTGTAACCCAATATACTTAACGATGAAGAAAACCACATGGCACAGAGCAATTCTGGGGGTGGGGGGGGGGGGGGCACCTATGAGATACAATTAAATGAACCATTTGGTATAGAAATGAAAGCAAATGGGTAGGATTTCTTGGGCTGTTGTTTTTGAATTAGTGTAGGACAGGGAAAACGGGCAGAACGACTGGGTCACCCCTCCCAATGACCATAAAGGAGTAAAAATTACACAGGGAAAGGACTTAAAACAGACCATGAAAATAGAAACTGGGTATGGGGATGCAAATGCCTGGGTTGAATGCGTAAAGCATACTGTAAAAAGTCTGAACAAGACCAATTGTTATGCATGTGCCTCTGGTCGGCCAGTGGCCCAGGGAGTTCCCTTTCCACTCGGGTGGAAGGGAGACAGGAAGGGCATGAAATGTATGATAGCCCTGTACCAGGATGAGACTGCATGGAATGATAGGAACTGTACCTCCCTATCTCTGATGTTCCCTCCCTCAGAGAAGAAAGATGCAAAAGCCCTCCCACCCCCCCCCACCCCCCGCCACGTTTCCAGCCGCAATCAGAAATCACACGTTGTGTGTGCGTAGACGAGTTACAAATAGGTCTGGAGAATTGGGGGGAGCTGAAATTATGTACAGAGATTAAGGATGTCACCGAAACGGAGAAGGGAGGGAACTACTCAGCACTGAAGGTTCCTCAAGCGGATCTGTGGTGGGACTGTGGAGGCAAAATACTGAGACCCACCCTCCCTCCGGATTGGAGAGGGATATGTGCAATTGTACAATTGGCAATTCCATTGACCCTGGCATTTGAGAAGGAAAAGATAGTAGGGAAAAAGGGAAGGAGTAAGATATCACTGTTAGACACTTCTTTGGATGACAGGATTTATCTCGATTCTGTAGGAGTCCCTGGGGTGGGGAGGGGGGGTGTTACCTGATGAGTTCAAGGCTCGTACCCAGATTGCAACAGGCTTAGAGTCAGCTCTCTTCTGGTGGGTAACAATTAATAAAAATGTAGATTGGATAAGTTACATTTTCTATAATCAACAGCGATTTATAAATTATATAAGAGATGTAGTTAAAGGAATATCAGACCAGCTTGATGTGACAAGTAGGATGGCATGGGAAAACAGAATGGCCCTTGATATGATTCTAGAGGGAAAAGGGTATGTGTGTGTGTGATGTTAGGAGGAAGCTGGTCTACCTTTATTCCTCATTACACTGTGCCTGATGGTTCAATTACTCGGGCCTTAAGGGGATTGACTACCTTAGCAGAGGAACTGGCTGAGAATTCAGGAGTAGACACATCTCTCACAGGATGGCTTGAATCATGGTTTGGAAAATGGAAGGAGGTGGTGGTCTCCATCCTTACTTCCCTGATAGTAGTAGCCGGGGTATTGGTGGCCACTGGCTGTTGTATCATACCCTGTATACGAGGACTCACCCAAAGACTGATTGAGACAGCCTTAATGAAACAGATGCCCCTAAAAGGGAATCAGGCAGAGGAACTTTATTGACTAAATAATGAGGGGATGAGTGAGACCAAGATGGATGAAATCTCCGGAATGATGCTTGCGAATTTCGGGGGCGATGCTTAAAAGAAAAATTGCAGAAGATAACAAATGGTAATTAAAGAAAAAGGGGAAATTGTGGGATGTGGGAAAACTACTGTTACTTCTGCAATTCCATTTACTTGTACAAGGCAAATGAACTCACACCAATGTGTAATTGTTTTAGCCAAGAGCTGAGTCAACAAGAATGGAAATATGTGAAGGAAATACATAATTGTATTAGCTGAAATTGTATACAAGAATGAAATGTGACTGCAAAACAATGGTAGATATTACAGGCGAATAAAATAAGATGCTGTGAGGGGAGGAAGTTAGCACTGCTGCCTCACAGCGCCAGAGACCTGGGTTCAATTCCCGACTCAGGCGACTGACTGTGTGGAGTTTGCACGTTCTCCCCGTGTCTGCGTGGGTTTCCTCCGGGTGCTCCGGTTTCCTCCCACAGTCCAAAGATGTGCAGGGTCAGGTGAATTGACCACGCTAAATTGCCCGTAGTGTTAGGTAAGGGGTAAATGTAGGGGTATGGGTGGGTTGCGCTTCAGCGGGGCGGTGTGGACTTGTTGGGCTGAAGGGCCTGTTTCCACACTGTAAGTAATCTAATCTAAAAAAAAGATACGCCTGTACAAACAGTAGATATAAACATCTTTTCCCACTTTTACAGAAACACAGGAACAAGCCCCAATTAAAAGGGTCATAGGGATCAGAACGGCCTCGGGAAAGGCACAGATGAAGGGGGTAGATAATGATGAAGAAAGAATATGCCTAACAATGACCTACAGCGGGATGAGGTCAAACAGCCTTGTGAGGCCAGGAATAAGCATTTTGTCACAGACAAGGCCGGATAAGGCAAGAGATAAACAGGAGTAATGGGGGCCGGTCTTAGGGAAGTGGAAGATGTAAACAGGGGAGGAGCAATGTAAAACAAAAGAAACTAAATTATATAAATATTGTGTATGAATTGAATTTGGGGTGTGTATGTCCCTTGCCTTACAGACACTGGACATCACACCCTCTTGCAAGAGTAAAATAAAGGACACGACTCATTCAGATTTTGTCTCGGACTGCAATTATTGAAGTCTGTGAGCTTTGTTTCTCATCGTTCCAGATCCTAACCACTGGATTAATCCGGCCTACCCCACACTATCAGACACTGTGTTCCACACCCTAACCCCTGGATTAATCCGGCCTATCCCATACTCTCAAACACTGTGTTCCAGACCCTTACCCCTGGATTAATCCGGCCTATCCCACACTCTCATGCACTCTGTTCCAGACACTAACCCCTGGATTAATCCAGTCTCCTCACACCCTCAGACACTCTCTTCCACACACTAACCCCTGGAGTAATCCGGTCTATCCCACATTCCATACACTATATTCATACACGATGCACTGTATTCCATACACTAACCCCTGGATTGACCCGGCCGATCTCACACTCTCAGGCACTGTGTTCCAGTCCTTAACACCTGGATTAATCCGGCCTATCCCTCATGCTCAGGCATTCTGTTCCAGACCCTAACCCCTGGATTAACCCAGTGTCCCCACACTCTCAGGCACTGTATTCCAGACACTAATCCCTGGAGCAATCCGGTCTATCCCACATTCTCAAACACTGTATTCCAGACACTAATCCCAGGATTGACCCGGCCTATCTCACACTCAGACATTGTGTTCCAGACCCTAACTCATGCATTACTCTAGCCTCTCCCACACTCTCAAATGCTGTGTTTCAATCCTAAACACCAGGATTAATCCGGCCTATCCCTCACGCTCAGACATGCTGTTTCAGACCCTAACCCCTGGATTGACCTGGTGTCCCAACACTCTCTGCCACTGTATTCCAGAAACCAACCCCTGGATTAATCTGACCTATCCCACCCTCTCTGACATTATGTTCCAGACACTTACCCCTGGATTAATCCGACCTATCCCACTCTCTCAGGCACTGCGTTTCAGACCCTAACCCCTGGATTAATCCGGTCTATCCCATAAACTCAGACAATGTACTCCAGACCCTAACTGCTGGATTGACCCGGCCACCCTAAACTCTCTGACACTGTGTTCCAGACCCTAACCCCTGGATTAATCCAGCATCCCCCCACACTCTCAGACACTGTGTTCCAGAATGTAACTCCTGGATTGACCGGGCCTATCCCACACTCTCAGACACTGTGTTCCAGACCTAAACCCCTGGATTAGTCTGGCATACACCACATTCTCAGACACTGTTCCAGACCCTATCCCCTGGATTAATCCGGCCTATCCCACATTCTAAAACACTGTGTTCTAGAACCTAACCCCTGGATGAATCCAACCTATCCCACTCTCTCAGACAATGTATTCCAGACACTAACCCCTGGATTAATCCGGTTTATCCAACAATTTCCGGTACTTTGTTCCAGGCCCTAACCACTGGATTGACCCGCTCTCCCCATACTCTCAGACACTGTATTCCAGACCCTAACCCCTGGATTAATTCGGCATGTCCCACAGTCTCAGACACTGTGTTCCAGACACCAACCCCTGGATTACGCTGGACTCTCCCAAACATTCTCGGACACTGTGTTATCGACTGTAACCCCTGGATTAATCCAAACAATGCCAAACTCTCACACATTGTGTTCCAGAATGTAACCCATGGATAGAATGGGCCGATCCTACACTCTCAAACACTGTGTTCCAGACCCTAAAGCCAGGATTAATCCGGCCTCTCCGACAATGTCAGACACTGTGTTCCAGACACTAACTCTTGGATTAACCCGGCCCATCCCACACTCTCAGGCACTGTGTTCCAGACACTAACCCCTGGATTAATCCGGCCTATCCCACTCTCTCAGGCACTGTGTTCCAGACACTAACCCCTGGATTACGCTGGACTCTCCCAAACATTCTCGGACACTGTGTTATCGACTGTAATCCCTGGATTAATCCAAACAATGCCACACTCTCACACATTGTGTTCCAGAATGTAACCCATGGATAGAATGGGCCGATCCTACACTCTCAAACACTGTGTTCCAGACCCTAAAGCCAGGATTAATCCGGTCTCTCCGACAATGTCAGACACTGTGTTCCAGACACTAACTCCTGGATTAACCCGGCCCATCCCACACTCTCAGGCACTGTGTTCCAGACACTAACCCCTGGATTAATCCGGCCTATCCCACTCTCTCAGGCACTGTGTTCCAGACCCAAATCCCTGGATTAATCCGGCCTATCCCACTCTCTCAGGCACTGTCTTCTCAACCCTAACCATTGGATTAATCCAGCACACCACACTCGCAGACACCGCATTCCAGAACCTACATCCTGGATTAATCCGGCCTATCCGACACTGTCAGACAATATGTTCCAGACCCTAACACCTGGATTAACCCGGCCTATCCCACACTCTCAGGCACTCTGTTCCAGACACTAATTGCTGGATTAATCGGTCTATCCCACATTCTCAAGCACTTTATTCCAGACACTAATCCCTGGATTGACCCGGCCTATCCTACACTCTCAGACACTGTGTTCCAGACCCTAACTCATGTATTAATCCAGATTATCATACACTCTCAAATGCTGTGTTCCTGTCCTTAACACCTGGATTAATCCGGCCTATCCCTCACGCTCAGACATTCTGTTCCAGACCCTAACCCCTGGATTGACTCAGTGTCCCCACACTCTCAGGCACTTTATTCCAGTCACAAACCCCTGGATTAATCCAACCTATCCGACTCTCTCACACACTGTGTTCCAGACCCTAACTCCTGGATAAATCCGGTCTATCCCATAAACTCAGTCAATGTATTCCAGACCTAAACCCCTGGATTAATCCAGTCTATCCCACACTCACAGACACTATGTTCCAGACCCTAACCCTTGGATTGAATCTGCCTTCCCCCCACTCTCCAGGACTTTGTTCCAGTCCCTAACCCCTGGATTAATCCGGCCTATCCCACACTCACAAACTGTGTCCCAGACCCTAACCCCTGGATTAATCCGGCCTATCCCACACTCTCGGGCACTGTGTTCCAGACACCAACCCCTGGATTAATCCAACCTATACTTCTCTCTCAGGCACTGCTTTCCAGACCCTAACTCCAGAAATATTCCGGCCTATACCACACTCACAAACTGTGTTCCAGACCCTACCCATGGATTGACCCGGCCAGCCCAAACTCTCTGACACTGTGTTCCAGACACTCACCCCTGGATTGACCCGGCCACCCTAAACTCTGTTCCAATCCCTAACCCATGGATTAATCCAGCCAATACACACTCTCAGGCTCTGTGGTTCCAGACCCTTATTCCTGGATTAATCCGGCCTCCCCCACACTGTTGGACACTGTGTTCCAGACCCTAACCCCTTGATTAATCTGACCAATCCCACACTCTCAGACATTGTGTTCCAGAGTGTAACCCCTGGATTGACCGGGCATACACCACATTCTCAGACTCTGTGATCCAGACCTTATCCCCTGGATTTACCCAGCCTATCCCACACTCTCAAGCACTTTGTTCCATACCCTAACCCCTAGATTAATCCGGCCTACCCAACACTCTCAGGCACTGTGTTCCAAACCCAAACCCCTGGATTAATCCAGCCTATCCCACACTCTCAGACAATGTATTCCAGACACCAGCGCCTTGATTAATCCGGTCTATCCCACAATCTCTGGCACTTTGTCCCAGACCCTAACCACTGGATTGACCCGCTCTCCCCACACTCTCAGACACTGTGTTCCAGACCCTAACCCCTGGATTAATCCGACCTATCCCACAATCTCAGACATTGTGTTCCAGTGCCTAACCCCTGGATAGACCGGTCCTATCCTATACTCTCAGAATCTGTGTTCCAGGCACTCACCCCTGGATTAATCCGGCCTCTCCCACACTCTCAAGCACTTTGTTCCAGACCCTAACCCCTGGATTAACCCGGCAACCCCAAGCTCTCTGACAATGTGTTCCAGACCCAAACCCCCTGGATTGACCCGGCCACCCCAAATTCTCTGACACTGTGTTCCAGACCCTAACCCCTGGATTGACCCAGCCACCCCAAATTCTCTGACACTGTGTTCCAGACCCTAACCCCTGTATTGATCCAGCCACCCCAAACTCTCTGACACTGTGTTCCAGACCCTAACCCCTGGATTGACCCAGCCACCCAAAATTCTCTGACACTGTGTTCCAGACCCTAACCCCTGGATTGATCCAGCCACCCCAAACTCTCTCACACTGTGTTCCAGACCCTAACCCCTGGATTGACCCGGCCAATACACCCTCTCAGGCACTGTGTTCCAGATCCTAACGTCTGGATTAATCCCGCCTATCCCAGACACTGTAGTCCAGATCCTAGCCCTTGGATAAATCTGACCTATCCCATACCCTCAGACACATGTTCCAGACACTAACCCCTGATTATTCTGACCTACCCCACTCTCACAACTACTATATTCCAGACTCAAACCCCTGGATTAATCCGGCCTATCCCATAATCTAAAACATTGTGTCCCAGACCCTAACCCCTGCATTAATCCAGCCTATCCCACACTCTCAGACACTATGTTCCAGACCTAAACCCCCGGATTAATCTGGCCTATCCCACACTCGCAGACATTATGTTCCAGACCCTAACCCTTGGATTGAATTTGCCTTCCCCACATTCTCTGGCACTTTGATCCAGTCTCTAACTCCTGCATTAATCCGGCCTATCCCACACTCTCATGCACTTTGTTCCAGTCTCTAACTCATGGATTAATCCGGCCTATCGCACACTCTCAGGCACTGTGTTCCAGAAGCTAACCCCTGGATTAATCCGGCCTCCCCCGCACTCCCAGACACTGTATTCCAGAATGTAACCCGTGGATTGACCGGGCCTATCCCATACTCTCAGACACTGTATTCCAGACACTAACCCCTGGATTAATTCGGCCTATCCCACACTCTCAGGCACTGTGTTCCAGAAGCTAACCCCTGGATTAATCCGGCCTCCCCGACACTCTCAGACACTGTATTCCAGAATGTAACCCCTGGATTTACCGGGCCTATCCCACACTCGAAGGCACTGTATTCCAGACACTAACCCCTGGATTAATTCGGCCTATCCCACACTCTCAGGCACTGTGTTCCAGACACCAACCCCTGGATTAATCCGACCTATCCTACTCTCTTAAACACTGCGTTCCAGACCCTAAATCCTGGAATATTCCGGCCTATCCCACACTTACACACTGTGTTCCAGATCCTAACCCCTTGATTAATCCGGTCTATCCCATAAACTCAGATAATGTATTCCAGACACTCACCCCTGGATTGACCCGGCCACCCTAAACTCTCTGACACTTTGTTCCAATCCCTAACCCATGGATTAATCCAGCTAATACGTACTCTTAGGCTCTGTGTTCCAGACCCTAATTCCTGGATTAATCCGACCAATCCCACACTCTCAGACATTGTCTTCCAGAATGTAACCCCTGGATTAATCTGGCCTACTCCACACTCTCAGACATTGTATTACACACACTAACCCCGGGATTAAGCCAACCTACCCTACACTCTCATTACTGTGTTCCAGACCCTAAACCCTGGATTAATCCGGCCTATCCCACACTCTCAGGCACTGTGTTACAGACCCTAACTCCTGAATTAGAACCTATCCCACATTCTCAGACATTGTGTTCCAGACCCTAACCCCTGGATTGACCCAGCCTACTTATCCTCTCAGACATTGTCTTCCAAACCCTAACCCAGGCTCTGTGTTCCAGATTCTAATTCCTGGATTAATCCGGCCTATCCCACAAACCCTGACACTGTGTTCCAGACTCTAACCCCTGGATTATTCCGGACTCCCCCAGACTCACAGGCACTGTGTTCGAGACCCTAAAACCAGGATTAATCCGGCCCATTCCACACTCTGACGCACTGTGATGTAGACCCTAACCCCTGGATTAATCCGGCCTATCCCAGAGTATCAGGGACTGTGTTCCAGACACTAACCATTGGATTGACCTGGCCTATCCCACACTCTCAGACACTGTGTTCCAGACACTAAATCCTGGGTTATTCCGGCCTCCCCACACTCTCAGGTACTTTGTTCCAGACGCTAACCCCTGGATTAATCCGACCAATCCCACACTCTCAGACATTTTGTTCCAGAATGTAACCCCTGGATTGACCGGGCCTATCCCACACTCTCAGACACTGTATTCCAGACACTAACCCCTGGATTAATCTGGCATACAACACATTCTCAGACTCTCTGTTCCAGACCTTATCCCCTGCATTAATCCGGCCTATCCCACATTCTCAGACACTGTGTTCTAGAAATTAACCCCTGGATTAATCCAGCCTATCCCACACTCTCAGATACTGTGTTCCAGTCCCTAACCACTGGAATGACCTGGCCTCCCCCACAATCTCAGACACTGTATTCCAGACCTTAACCCCTGGATTAATCCGGCCTACCCAACACTCTCAGGCACTGTGTTCCAAACCCGAACCACTGGATAAATCCAGCCTATCCACACTCTCAGACACTGTTATCCAGACCCTAACCCCTGGATTAATCCAGCCTATCCCACACTCTCAGACAATGTGTTCCAGACACTAGCCCCTTGATTAATCCGGTCTATCCCACACTCTCAGGCACGGTGTTCCCGACTCTAACTCCTGGATTAATCTGGCCTGTCTCACACTCTCAGACACGGTTTTCCAGACCCTAACCCTTGGATTAATCCAGCCTATCCCACTCTCTGAGGCACTGGGTTCCAGACACTAACCCCAGAATTGACCCGGCCTATCTCACACTCACAGACATTGTGTTCCAGACCCTAACTCATGCATTAATCCAGCCTATCCCACACTCTCAAAAGCTGTTTCCCAGACCTTAACACCTGGATTAATCCGGCCTATCCCTCACGATCAGACACTGTATTCCAGACACTAACCCCTGGATTAATCCGGCCTATCCCACACTCTCAAAAACTGCTTCCCAGACCTTAACACCTGTTTTAATCCGGCCTCTCCCTCATGGTCAGACACTATATTCCAGACACTAACCCCTGGATTAATCCGGCCTATCCCACACTCTCAGACACTGTATTCCAGACACTAACCCCTGGATTAATCTGGCCTATCCCACACTCTCAGACACTGTGTTCCGGACCCTAACCCATGGATTATTCCAGCCTACCCCACATTCTCAGACACTCTGTTCCAGACCCTAACCCCTGGGTTAATCCGGCCTATCCCATACTCTCAGGCACTGTATTCCCGACCCTAAACCTTGAATTAATCTGGCCTATCCCACACTCTCCGGCACTTTGATCCAGACACTAACCCCTGGATTAATCCGGCCTCCGCCACGCTCTCGGACACTGAGTTCCAGAATGTAACCCCTGGATTTATCTGGCATATACCACATTCTCAGACACTGTGCCAGACCCTATCCCCTGGATTAATCCGGCCTATCCTACACTCTCAGACAATGTGTTCCAGACACTAACCCCGGGATTAATCTGGCCTATTCCACAATCTCCGGCACTTTGTTCCAGACCCTAACCACTGGATTTACCCGCTCTCCCCACACTCTCAGACACTGTATTCCAGACCCTAACCCCTGGATTAATCCGGCATGTCCCACACTCTCAGGTGCTGTGTTCCAACCCTAACCCCTAGACTAAACTGGCCTATCCCACACTCTCAATCACTGTGTTCCAGACCCTAAC
Source organism: Chiloscyllium punctatum (assembly GCF_047496795.1). Taxonomy (NCBI): domain Eukaryota; kingdom Metazoa; phylum Chordata; class Chondrichthyes; order Orectolobiformes; family Hemiscylliidae; genus Chiloscyllium; species Chiloscyllium punctatum. The sequence continues at coordinate 50,265,533 of NC_092788.1, read as the reverse complement.
CCTGGATTAGGCCGGCCTATCCCACACTCTCGGACACAGTGTTACAGACCCTAACACCTGCATTAATCCGACCGATCCCACACTCTTAGACATTGTGTTCCAGTGCGTAACCCCTGGATAGACCGGGCCTATCCCACACTCTCAGACACTGTGTTCCTGGCCCTAACCCCTGGATTGACCTGGCCTATCCTACACTCTCAGACACTAGATTAATCCGGCCTATCCCATACTCTCAGACAATGTAACCAGACACTAGTCCCTGGATTAATCTGGTCTATCCCACACTCTCCGGCACTTTGTTCAAGACACTAACCACTGGATTGACCCGCTCTCCCCTCACGCTCAGACACTGTGTTCCAGACCCTAATGCCTGGATTAATCTGGCCTATACCACACTCTCAGACACTGTGTTCCAGGCCTTAACCACTGGAATTACCCGGCGTACCCCACACTCTCAGACACTCTGTTCCAGAGCCTAACCCCTGGATTAATCCGGCCTATCCCACACTCTCAGACACTGTGTTCCAGACCATAACCCCTGGACGAATGCGGCCTACCCCACACTCTCAGACACTCTGTTCCAGACACTAACCCTTAGATTAATCCGGCCTATCGCACACTCTCAGATACTGTGTTCCGGACCCTAACACCTGGAATGTTCTGGTCTACTCCACACCCTCAGGCACTCTGTTCCAGACACTATCGCCTGGATTAATCCAGCCTACCCCACACCATCAGACACTGTGTTCCAGACCCTAACCCCTGGATTAATCCAGCCCACCCCACACTCTCAGCCACTGTGTTCCAGACAATGACCATTGGATTGACCCGACCTATTCCACACTCTCAGACAGTGAGTTCCAATTCCTAAATCCTGGGTTATTCCAGCCTACCCACACTCTCAGGCACTTTGTTCCAGACCTTAACCCCTGGATTAATCCGGCCTATCCCACACACCCAGGTACTTTATTCCAGTCTCGAACCCCGGGATTGAATCGGACTTACCCACACTTTCCGGCATTTGTACCAGACCCTAACCCCGGGATTAATCCGGCCTATCCTACTCCTGCAGACCCTGTATTCCGGACCGACACTGCTGGATTTATCCGGCCTATCCCACACTCTCAGACACTGCGTGTCAGACCCTAACTCCTGCATTAATCCGGCCTATCCAAAACTCTCAAACGCTGTGTCCCAGACTTTTACACCTGGATTAATCCGGCCTATCCCTCACGCTACGACACTGTGTTCCAGACCCTAATTCCTGGATTAATCCGGCCTACGCCACACTCTCAGCCACTGTGTTCCAGACACTGACCATTGGATTGACCTATTCCACACTCTCAGACACTGAGTTCCAATCCCTAAATCCTGGGTTATTCCAGCCTCCCCACACTCTCAGACACTGAGTTCCAATCCCTAAATCCTGGGTTATTCCAGCCTCCCCACACTCTCAGACACTTTGTTCAAAACCCTAACACCTGGATTAATCCAGCCACCCCACACTCTCAGCCACTGTGTTCCAGACAATGACCATTGGATTGACCTATTCCACACTCTCAGACAGTGAGTTCCAATCCCTAAATCCTAGGTTATTCCAGCCTCCCCACACTCACAGGCACTTTGTTCCAAACCCTAGCCCCTGGATTAACATGGCCTATCCCACATTTAACAGCACTTTGGGCCTGACCCTTACCCCTGAATTAATCCGGCCTATCCCACACTCTCAGACACTTTGTTCCAGACTCTAATGCCTGGATTAATCCGGCCTATCCCACACTCCCAGATACTTTATTCCAGTCTCTAACCCCGGGATTGAATCGGCCTTCCCCACACTTTCCAGCACTTCGTTCCAGACCCTAACCCCTGGATTAATCCGGCATATCCTACTCCCGCAGACACTGTATTCCAGAGCCTAGCTCTTGGATAAACCTAGCCTATCCCACACTCTCAGACACATCTTCCAGACACTAACCCCTGGATTAATCCGGCCTATCCTACTCCTGCAGACACCGTATTCCGGACTGACACTGTTGGTTTAATCCGGCCTATCCCACACTCTCAGACACTGTGTTCCAGACCCTAATGCCTGGATTAATCCGGCCTATCCCACACTCTCAGACACTGTGTTCCAGACCCGAACCCCTGGATTGACCTGGCCTATCCTACACTCTCAGACACTGTGTTCCAGACCCTAACTCCTGCATTAATCCAGCCTATCCCACACTCTCAAACGCTGTGTCTCAGACCTTAACCCCTGGATTAAGTCGGCCTATCCCACACTCCCAGATACTTTATTCCAGTCTCTAACCCCGGGATTGAATCGGCCTTCCCCACACTTTCCGGCACTTTGTACCAGACCCTAACGCCTGGATTAATCCGGCCTATCCTACTCCCGCAGTCACTGTATTCCCGACCGAAACCACTGGATTAATCCGGCCTATCCCACACTCTCAGACACTGCGTTTCAGACCCTAACTCCTGCATTAATCCGGCCTATCCAAAACTCTCAAACGCTGTGTCCCAGACTTTTACACCTGGATTAATCCGGCCTATCCCTCACGCTAAAACACTGTGTTCCAGACCCTAATTCCTGGATTAATCCGGCCTACGCCACACTCTCAGCCACTGTGTTCCAGACACTGACCATTGGATTGACCTATTCCACACTCTCAGACACTGAGTTCCAATCCCTAAATCCTGGGTTATTCCAGCCTCCCCACACTCTCAGACACTGAGTTCCAATCCCTAAATCCTGGGTTATTCCAGCCTCCCCACACTCTCAGACACTTTGTTCCAAACCCTAACACCTGGATTAATCCAGCCACCCCACACTCTCAGCCACTGTGTTCCAGACAATGACCATTGGATTGACCTATTCCACACTCTCAGACAGTGAGTTCCAATCCCTAAATTCTGGGCTAGTCCAGCCTCCCCACACTCACAGGCACTTTGTTCCAAACCCTAGCCCCTGGATTAACACGGCCTATCCCACATTTAACAGCACTTTGGGCCTGACCCTTACCCCTGAATTAATCCGGCCTATCCCACACTCTCAGACACTTTGTTCCAGACTCTAATGCCTGGATTAAGTCGGCCTATCCCACACTCCCAGATACTTTATTCCAGTCTCTAACCCCGGGATTGAATCGGCCTTCCCCACAATTTCCGGCACTTTGTACCAGACCCTAACCCCTGGATTAATCCGGCATATCCTACTCCCGCAGACACTGTATTCCAGACCGAAACCGCTGGATTAATCCGGCCTATCCTACACTCTCAAACGCTGTGTCCCAGACTTTAACACCTGGATTAATCTGGCCTATCCCTCACGCTAAAACACTGTGTTCCAGGCACTAACCCCTGGATAGACCCGGTGTCCCCAACTCTCAGGCACTGTATTCCAGACTCTAATCTTTGGGTTATTCTGACCTATCCCACTCTGTCAAGCACTGCGTTCCAGACCCTAACTCCTGGAATATTCTGGTTTATCCCACTCTCACCCAATGTGTTCCAGACCTTCACCCCTGGATTAATCGGTCTATCCCATAAACTCAGACAATATAATTCAGATCCTAACCGCTGGATTGACCCACTCTCCCCACACTCTCAGACACTGTATTCCAGACCCTAATACTTGGATAGATCCGGGATCCCGCACACTCTCGGACACTGCGTTACAGACCCGAACCCCTGGATTAATCTGGCCTATCCCACGCTCTCAGACACTGTGTTCCAGGCCCTAACCTCTGGATTAATCTGGCCTATCCCACATTCTTAGACACTGTGTTCCAGGCTCGAACCCCGTGACTAATCCGGCCTATCCCACATTCTCAGACACTGTGTTCCAGGCTCGAACCCCTGGATTAATCCGGCCTATCCCACACTCTCAGACACTTTGTTCCAGACCCTAACCGCTGGATTGACCCAGCCACCCCAAACTTTATGACACTGTGTTCCAGACCATAACCCATGGATTAATCCGGCCAATACACCCTCCCGGGACTGTGTTCCAGACACTAACATCTGGATTAATCCAGCCTATCCCACACTCGCAGACACTGTATTCCAGAGCCTTGCTCTTGGATAAACCTAGCCTATCCCACACTCTCAGACACATGTTCCAGACACTAACCCCTGGATTATTCCGAACTACCCCACACTCACAAGTACTATATTCCAGACACAATCCCCTGGATTAATCCAGCCTATCCCCCAGTCTCAGACATTGTGTTCTAGACCCAAACCCCTGCATTAATCCGGCCTATTCCACACTCCCAGGCACTGTGTTCCCGACCATAACGCCTGGATTAATCCGGCCTATCCCACAATCTCAGGCACTCTGTTCCAGACCCTATTTCCTGTATTAATCCGGTTTATCCCACTGTCTCAGACTCTGTTTTCCAGACCCTAACCCTTGGATTAATCCGGCCCCTCCCACTCTCTCAGGCACTGTGTTCCAGACCCTAATCCCCGGATTAATCCGGCCTCCCGCACACTCTCGGACACTGTGTTACAGACCCTAACCCCTGGATTGACCGGGCCTATCCCACGCTCTCAGACACTGTATTCCAGACCCTATCCCCAAGATTAAATGGTCTATCCCATACTCTCAGACACTGTGTTCCAGACCCTATCCCCTGGATTAATCTGGCCTATCCCACACTCTCAGACACTGTGTTCTAGTACCTAACCCCTGGATTAATCCGGCCTACCCCACACTTTCTGACACTGTGTTCCAGACCCTAACCCCTGGATTAATCCGGCCTCCCACACACACTCTGTCCCTGTGGTCCAGACCCTGACCCCTGGATTAATCCGGTCTATCCCATAAACTCAATGTGTTCCAGACCCTAACCACTGGATTGACCCGGCCACCCCAAACTCTCTGACACGGTGTTCCAGACCCTAACCCCTGGATTGACCCGGCCACCCCAAACTCTCAGACACTGTGTTCCAGACCCTAACCCATGGATTAATCCGGCCAATACACACACTCAGGTTCTGTGTTCCAGACCCTAATTCCTGGAGTAATCCGCCCTATCCCACACTCTCAGGCACTTTGTTCCAGACCCTAACCCCTGGATTAATCCGGCCTCCCCACACACTCTGTCCCTGTGTTCCAGACACTAACCACTGGATTAATCCAGCCTATCCCACACTCTCAGAAACTGTATTCCTGACACTAAACCCTGGACATTTCCAGACTATCCCACACCGTCAGACACTGTTCCAGACCCTAACCCCTGGATGAATCCGGCCTACCCCACACTCTCAGGATCTTTGTTCCAGATCCTAACCCCTGGATTAATCCGGCCTATCTCACATCCTCAGGCACTGTGTTCCAGACCCTAATCCCTGGATTTTTATGGCCTATCCCTCGCTCTCAGACACTACGTTCCAGACCCTAAACCCTGGATTTTTCCAGCCTATCCCACACTCTTTGACACTGCATTCCAGACCCAAACCATTGAATTGAACCGGACTACCCCACACTCTCAGACACTTTGTTCCAGACCCTAACCCCTGGATTAATCCAGCCCATCCCACACTCTCAGGCACTGTATTCCAGACACTTACACCTGGATTAATCCAACCTATCCCACTCTCTCCAGCACTGCATTCCAGACCCTATCTCCTGGAATATTCCGGCCTATCCCACACTCACATACTGTTCATGACCCTAACCACTGGATTAATCCGGTCTATCCCATAAACTCAATGTATTCCAGATCCTAACCCCTGGATTGACCCGGCCACCCCAAACTCTCAGTCACTGTGTTCCAGACCCTAACCCCAGGATTGACCCGGCCACCCCAAATTCTCAGACACTGTTTTCAGACCCTAACCCATGGATTAATCCGGCCAATACACACTCTCAGGTTCTGTGTTCCAGACCCTAATTCCTGGAGTAATCCGTCCTATCCCACACTCTTAGGCACTTTGTTCCAGACCCGAACCCCTGGATTAATCTGGGCCATCCCACACTCTCAGACATTGCGTTCCTGACCCTAACTCCTGGATTATTCCGGCCTCCCCCAGACTCTCAGGCACTGTGCTCGAGACCCTAAACCCAGGATTAATCCAGCCCATTCCACACTCTGAGGCACTGTGATGCAGACCCTAACCCCTGGATTAATCCGACCTATCCAGTCTCAGGAACTGTGTTCCAGACATTAACTATTGGATTGACCTGGCCTATCCCATAGTCTCAGGGACTGTGTTCCAGACGCTAACCCCTGGATTAATCCGACCTATCCCACTCTCTCAAGCACTGCGTTCCAGACCCTAACTCCTGGAATATTCTGGCCTATCTCACACTCACACACTGCGTTCCAGACACTAACCATTGGATGGACCTGGCCTATCCCACACTCTCAGACACTGTGTCCCTGACCCTAACCATTGGATTAAACCGGCCTGTCCCACACTCTCAGGCACTGTCTTCCAGACCCTAATCCCTGCATTATTGCTGCCTGTCCCACATTCCCAGACACTTTGTTCCAGACTCTAACCCTGGAATTGAATCGGCCTTCCCCACACTTTCTGGCACTTTGTACCAGTCCCGAAAACCTGGATTAATCCGGCCTATCCTACTCCCACAGACACTGTATTCCGGACCCAAATCGCTGGATTAATCCGGCCTATCCCATAATCTCTGACATTGTGTTCCAGACCCTAACCACTGGATTAATCCAGCGTATCCCACACTCTCAGACACTGTGTTCCTGACCTTAAACCCTGGATTTTTGCAGACTATCCCACACTTTCAGCCACTTTGTTCCAGACCCTAACCCTGGATCTTTTCCAGCCTATCCCACACTCCCAGACACTTTGTTCCAGACCCTAACCACTGGATTAATCAGGCCTATCGCACTCTCTCAGACACTGTTTTCCAGACCCTAAACCCTGGATTAATTCAGCCTATCCCACTCTCTCAGAGACTGTGTTCCTGACCCTAAACCCTGGATTTTTCCAGACTATCCCACACCATCAGACACTGGGTTCCAGACCCTAACCACTTGATTGACCCGGCCTCCCTCACACTCTCAGGCACTGTGTTCCAGACCCTAACCCCTGTATTAATCTGCCCTATCCCACACTCTCAGGCACTTTGTTCCAGAATCTAACCACTGGATTAATCCGGTCTATCCCACAATTCCAGACACTTTGTTCCTGACTCTAACCCCGGGATTGAATCGGCCTTCCTCACACTTTCTGGCACTTTTTACCAGTCCCTAACATCTGGATTAATCCGGACTACCCCACACTCTCAGATACATTGTTCCAGACCTGAACCCCTGTATTAATCTGGCCTATACCACACTCTCAGACACAGTGTTCCAGACACTAATCCCTGGATTAATCCGGCCTTTCCCACTTGCTCAGACACTGTGTTCCAGACCCTAACGATTGAATTTACCCAGACTACCCGAGACTCTTAGACACTTTGTTCTAGACCCTAACCCCTGGATTAATCCGGCTTATCCCACACTCTCAGGCACTGTATTCCAGACACTGACCCCTGGATTAATCAGACCTTTCCCACTCTCTCCAGCACTGCATTCCAGACCCTAACTCCTGGAATATTCCGAACTATCTCACACTTACACATTGTGTTCCAGACCCGAGCCACTGGATTAATCCGGCCTAACCCACACTCTCAGACACTGTGTTTGAGACCCTAACCCCTGCAGTATTCTAGCCTCCCCAGACTCTCAGGCACCGTGTTCGAGACCCTAAACCCAGGATTAATCCAGCCCATTCCACACTCTGAGGCACTGCGATGCAGACCCTAACCCCTGGATTATTACGGCCTGTACCACAGTCTCATGGACATTGTTCCAGACACTAACCATTGGACTGACCTGGCCTATCCCACACTATCAGACACTGTGTTCCAGACATTAAATCCCGGATTATTCCGGCCACACCACACTCTCAGGACTTTGTTCCAGACACTAACCCTTGGATTGATCTGGCCTATCCCACTCTCTCAAGCACTGCGTTCTCGACCCTAACTCCTGGAATATTCCGGGCTATCCCACACTCTCAGGCACTGTCTTCGAGACCCTAACCCCTGGATTAATCCTGCCTATCCCACACTCCCAGACACTTTGTTCCAGACTCTAACCCAGTGATTGAATCTGCATTCCCTACTCTTTCTGGCACTTCGTCCCAGTCCCTAACGCCTGAATTAATCCGGCCTATCCTACTCCCGCAGACAATGTATTCCGGACCAAACCGCTGGATTAATCCAGCCTATCCCACACTATCAGACATTGTGTTCCAGACCCTAACCACTGGATTAATCCGGTCTCCCCCCCACCTTCTGACACTGTGTTCCTGACCCTAAACCCTGGATTTTTCCAGTCTATCCCACACCGTCAGACACTGTGTTCCAGACCCTAACCTCTGGATTAATCCGGCCTAACCCACACTTTCAGACACTGTTCCAGACCCTAACCACTTGATTGACCTGGCCTCCCTCACACTCTCAGGCATTTAGTTCCAGACGCTAACCCCTGGATAAATCCGGCCTACCCCACACTCTCAGGCACTTTGTCCCAGATCCCAACCCCTGGATTAATCTGGCCTATCTCAAATTCTCAGGCACTGTGTTCCAGACACTAATCCCTGGATTTTTCCAGCCTATGCCACACTCTTAGACACTGTATTCCACACCCTAACCACTGAATTAAACCGGCCTATCCCACACTCTCAGGCACTATCTTCCAGACCCTAACCCCTGGATTAATCCTGCCTATACCACACTCCGAGACATTTTGTTCCAGACTCTAAACCTGGGATTGAATCGGCCTTACCTACACTTTCTGGCACTTTGTACCAGTCCCTAATGCCTGGATTAATCGGCCTATCCTACTCCTGCAGACACTGTATTCTGGACCCAAACCGCTGAATTAATCCGGCCGATCCCACACTCTCAGACATTGTGTTTCAGACCCTAAACCCTGGATTAATCCGGCCTTCCCCAGACGTTCTGACTCTGTGTTCCAGACCCTAACCCCTGGATTGACCGGCCTATCCCACACTCTCAGACATTGTGCTCCAGACCCTAACCCCTGGATTAATCGGGACTACCCCACACACTCTGGCCTTGTGTTCCAGACCCTAACCACTGGATTAATCCGGCCTCCTTCACACTCTCAGGCACTTTGTACCAACCTTATCCCCTGGATTAATCCGGCCACCATCACACTCTCAGACACTGTGTTTCAGACCCTATCCACTAGATTGACCCGGCCTACCCCACGCTCTCAGGCACTTTGTTCCAGATCCTAACCCCTGAATTAATCCGGCCTATCTCACATTCTCAGGCACTGTGTTCCAGACCCTAAACACAGGATTAATCCAGCCTCCCCCACACTCTCAGGCCCTGTGTTCCAGAGCCTAAACCCTGGATTAATCCGGCCTTTCCCACATGCTCAGACACTGTGTTCCAGGCCCTAAATGCTGGATTATTCCAATCTCCCCAGATTCTCAGGCACTTTGTTACAGAATCTAACCCCTGGATTAATCTGGCCTATCCCACACTCACAGGCACTGTGTTCCAGACACGAACCCCTGGATGAATCCAGCCTATCCCACATTCTCAGATATTGCGTTCTAGACCCTGACCCTTGGATTAATCCGGCCTATCCCACACTCTTAAACACTGTGTTCTAGACCCGAACCATTGAATTGACCCGGACTACCCCACACTCTCTGACACTTTGTTCCAGACCCTAACCTCTGGATTAATCCGGCCTATCCCACACTCTCAGGCACTGTATTCCAGACACTTACCCCTGGATTAATCCGACCTATCCCACACTCTCAAGCACTGCATTCCAGACCCTAACTCCTGGAATATTCCGGCCTATCCCACACTCACACATTGCGTTCCAGACACTCACCCCTGGATTAATCCGTCCTATCCCACACTCTCAGACACTGTGTTCCAGACCCTAAACCCAGGATTAATCCGGCCTCTCCCACACTCTCAGGCCCTGCGTTCCAGACTCGAATGCCTGGATCAATCCGGCCTATTCCACACTCTAACGCACTGTGTTCCAGACCCAAATTCCTGGATTGACCCGGCCACCCTAAACTCTCTGACACTTTGTTCCAATCCCTAACCCATGGATGAATCCGGCCAACACACACTCTCAGGCACTGTGTTCCAGACACTAACCATTGGATTGATCCGGCCTATTCCGCACTCTCAGACACTTTGTTCCAGACCCTAACCCCTGGATTATACTGGCCTCCTCACACTCTCATGCACTTTGTTCAAGACCTTAAACCCTGGATTAATCCGGCCTCTCTCACACTCTCAGACACTGTGTTCCAGACCCTAATGCCTGGATTAATCCAGCCTATCACACACTCCCAGACACTTCATTCCAGACTTTAGCCCTGGGATTGAATCGGCCTTCCCCACACTTTCCGGCACTTTGTACCAGATTCTAACCCCTGGATTAATCCGGCCTATCCTACTCCTGCAGATACTGTATTCCAGACCCAAACTGCTGGAATAACCCGGCCTATCACACACTCTCAGACACTGCGTTCCAGACCCTAACCTCTGGATTAACCCGGCATCCATCACACTCTCAGACACTGTTTCAGAACCTAACCCCTGGATTATTCCGGCCTCCCACAGACTTTCAGGTCCTGTGTTCAAGCCCCAAACCCAGGATTAATCTGGCCCATTCCACACTCTCAGGCACTGTGTTCCAGACCCTAACCCCTGGATTAATCCGGCCCATTCCACACTCTCAGACAATGTGTTCCAGACCCTAACCCCTTGATTATTCCGGCCTCCCCACACTCTCTGACACTGTGTTCGAGGCCCTAACCCCTGGATTAATCCGGCCTATCTCACAATCTCAGGCACTCTATTCCAAACACTCACCCCTGGATTAATCGGACCTATCCCCCTCTCTCAAGCACTGCGTTCCAGACCCTAACTCCTGGAATATTCTGGCATATCCCACACTCAAACACTGGGTTCCAGACCCGAACCATTGGATTGACCCGGCCACCCCAAACTCTCTGACACTGTGTTCCAGAACCTAATTCCTGGAGTAATTCGACCTATCCCACACTCTCAGAAACTTGTTTCCAGACCATAACCCCTGGATTGACCTGGCCTATCCCACACTCTCAGACACTGTGTTCCAGACCCTAAATCCTGCATTAATCCAGCCTATCCCACACTCATAAATGCTGTATTCCAGACCCTTATCACCTGGATTAATCCAACCTATCCCACTCTCTCAGACACTGTGTTCCAGACCGTAACCCCTGGATTAATTTTGCCTACTCCACACTTTCAGACACTGTGTTCCAGACCCTAACCCCTGGATTGACCCGGCATCCATCACACTCTCCGACACTGTGTTTCAGACCCTAACCCCTGGATTATTCCGGCCTCCCCCTGACTCTCAGGCACTGTGTTCGAGACCCTAAACTCAGGATTAATCCGGCCCATTCCAAACTCTGAGGCACTGTGATGCAGACCCTAACCCCTGGATTAATCCGGCCTATCCCAGTCTCTCAGGGACTATGTTCCAGACACTAACCATTGGATTGATCTGGCCTATTCCACACTCTCAGACACTGTGCTCCAGACAATAAATCCTGGATTATTCTGGCCACCCCACACTCTCAGGCACTTTGTTCCAGACCCTAACCCCTGGATTAATCCGACCTATCTCATTCCCTCAAGCAATGCATTCCAGACACTAACTCCTGGAATAATCCGGCCTATCACACACTCCCAGACACTTTGTTCCAGAATCTAGCCCAGGGATTGAATTGGCCTTCCCCACAGTTTCCGGCATTTTGTACCAGACCCTAACCGCTGAATTAATCCGGCCTATCCGACTCCCACAGACACTGTATTCCAGAACCAAACCGCTGGAATAATTACGCGTATCCCACACTCTCAGGCATTGCGTTCCAGACCCTAACCCCTGGATTAATCTGGCCTTTCCCACACTCTCAGGCACTGTGTTCCAGAACCTAACCCCTGCATTGAACCGGCCTCCCCACACTCTCAGACACTGTATTCCAGACCCTAACCCCTGGATAGAAATGGCCTATCCCACACTCTCAGATATTGTATTACACACACTAACCCCTGGATTAATCCAGCCTATCCTACACTCTCATCACTGTGTTCCAGACCCTAAACCCTGGGTTAATCCGGCCTAACCCACACTCTCAGACATTGTGTTCCAGACCCTAACGCCTGCATTAATCCAGCCTATCCCACATTCTCAAATGCTGTGTTCCAGTCCTTAAAACTGGATTAATCCGGCCACTCACTCATGCTCAGACATTGTGTTCCAGACCCTAATCCATGGATTGACCCGGCCACCCCAAAGTCTCTGACACAGTGTTCCAGCCCCTAACCCCTGGATTAATTTAGCCTATTCCACACTCTCAGACACTGCGTTCCAGACCCTAACCCCTTGATTATTCGGCCCTCCTCCAGACTCTCAGGCACTGTGTTTGAGACCCTAAAGCCAGGATTAATCCAGCCTACCCCACACTCTCAGACACTGTGCTCCAGACCCTAACCCCTGGATTATTCCGGCCTCCCCACACTCTCATGCACTTTGTTCTAGAAACTAACCCCTGGTTTAATCCGGCCTCTCTCACACTCTCAGACACTGTGTTCCAGACCCTAATGCCTGGATTAATCAGGCCTATCCCACACTCCCAGACACTTTGTCCCAGACTCTAGCCCCGGGATTGAATCGGCCTTCCCCGCACTTTCCGGCACTTTGTAACAGACCCTAACCCCTGGATTAATCCAGTGTCCCCACACGCTCAGACACTGCATTGGAGACCCTAACCCCTGGATTATTCCGGCCTATCCTACACTCTCAGGCACTGTATTCCAGACACGTACCCCTGGATTAATCCGAACTATCCCACACTCTCAAGCACTGCGTTCCAGACCCTACCTCCTGGAATATTCCAGCCTATCCCACCGCCGGAAAATTGTGTTCCAGACCCGAATCACTGGATTGACCCGGCCTACCCCACACTCTCAGACACTATGTTCCAGCCACTAAATCCTGGATTATTCTGGCCTCTGCACACTCTCAGGCACTGTGTTCCAGACCCTAACCCCTGGGTTAATCCGACCAATACACACTCTCAGGCTCTGTGTTCCGGACCCTAATTCCTGGAGTAATCTGGCCTAACCCACTCTCTCAGGCACTTTGTTCCAGACCCTAACCCCTGGATTAATCCGACCTATCACACACTCTCTGACACTGCATTCCAGACCCTAACCCCTGGATTGACTCGGCCTATCCCACACTCTCAGACACTGTGTTTCAGATCCTAACCCCTGGATTAATCTGGCCTCCCCCAGATTCTCAGACACTGTGTTCGAGACCCTAACCCCTGGATTAATCCAGCCTATTCTACTCCCACAGACACTGTATTCCAGACCCAAACCGTTGGATTAAATGCGGCCTATCCCACACTCTCAAATGTTGTGTTCCAGACCTTAACACCAGGATTAATCCGGCCTATCCCTCACGCTCAGACATTGTGTTCCAGATCCAAACCACTGGATTGACCCGGCCACCCCAAACTCTCTGACGCTGTGTTCCAGACCCTAAACCCTGGATTAATCCGACCTATCCCACTCTCTCAGACACTGTGTTCCAGACACTAACCCCTGGACTAATCCGACCTATCACACACTCTCAGACACTGCGTTCCAGACTCTAACCTCTGGATTGACCCGGCCTCCATCACACTCTCAGACACTGTGTTTCAGACCCTAATCCCTGGATTGACCCGGCATCCATCACACTCTCAGACACTGTTTCAGAACCTAACCCCTGGATTATTCCGGCCTCCCCCAGACTCTCAGGCACTGTGTTCGAGACCCTAAACCCAGGATTATTCCGGCCTATCCCAGTCTCTCAGGGACTATGTTCCAGACACTAACCATTGGATTGATCTGGCCTATTCCACACTCTCAGACACTGTGCTCCAGACAATAAATCCTGGATTATTCTGGCCACCCCACACTCTCAGGCACTTTGTTCCAGACCCTAACCCCTGGATTAATCCGACCTATCTCATTCCCTCAAGCAATGCATTCCAGACACTAACTCCTGGAATAATCCGGCCTATCACACACTCCCAGACACTTTGTTCCAGAATCTAGCCCAGGGATTGAATTGGCCTTCCCCACAGTTTCCGGCATTTTGTACCAGACCCTAACCGCTGAATTAATCCGGCCTATCCGACTCCCACAGACACTGTATTCCAGAACCAAACCGCTGGAATAATTACGCGTATCCCACACTCTCAGGCATTGCGTTCCAGACCCTAACCCCTGGATTAATCTGGCCTTTCCCACACTCTCAGGCACTGTGTTCCAGAACCTAACCCCTGCATTGAACCGGCCTCCCCACACTCTCAGACACTGTATTCCAGACCCTAACCCCTGGATAGAAATGGCCTATCCCACACTCTCAGATATTGTATTACACACACTAACCCCTGGATTAATCCAGCCTATCCTACACTCTCATCACTGTGTTCCAGACCCTAAACCCTGGGTTAATCCGGCCTAACCCACACTCTCAGACATTGTGTTCCAGACCCTAACGCCTGCATTAATCCAGCCTATCCCACATTCTCAAATGCTGTGTTCCAGTCCTTAAAACTGGATTAATCCGGCCACTCACTCATGCTCAGACATTGTGTTCCAGACCCTAATCCATGGATTGACCCGGCCACCCCAAAGTCTCTGACACAGTGTTCCAGCCCCTAACCCCTGGATTAATTTAGCCTATTCCACACTCTCAGACACTGCGTTCCAGACCCTAACCCCTTGATTATTCGGCCCTCCTCCAGACTCTCAGGCACTGTGTTTGAGACCCTAAAGCCAGGATTAATCCAGCCTACCCCACACTCTCAGACACTGTGCTCCAGACCCTAACCCCTGGATTATTCCGGCCTCCCCACACTCTCATGCACTTTGTTCTAGAAACTAACCCCTGGTTTAATCCGGCCTCTCTCACACTCTCAGACACTGTGTTCCAGACCCTAATGCCTGGATTAATCAGGCCTATCCCACACTCCCAGACACTTTGTCCCAGACTCTAGCCCCGGGATTGAATCGGCCTTCCCCGCACTTTCCGGCACTTTGTAACAGACCCTAACCCCTGGATTAATCCAGTGTCCCCACACGCTCAGACACTGCATTGGAGACCCTAACCCCTGGATTATTCCGGCCTATCCTACACTCTCAGGCACTGTATTCCAGACACGTACCCCTGGATTAATCCGAACTATCCCACACTCTCAAGCACTGCGTTCCAGACCCTACCTCCTGGAATATTCCAGCCTATCCCACCGCCGGAAAATTGTGTTCCAGACCCGAATCACTGGATTGACCCGGCCTACCCCACACTCTCAGACACTATGTTCCAGCCACTAAATCCTGGATTATTCTGGCCTCTGCACACTCTCAGGCACTGTGTTCCAGACCCTAACCCCTGGGTTAATCCGACCAATACACACTCTCAGGCTCTGTGTTCCGGACCCTAATTCCTGGAGTAATCTGGCCTAACCCACTCTCTCAGGCACTTTGTTCCAGACCCTAACCCCTGGATTAATCCGACCTATCACACACTCTCTGACACTGCATTCCAGACCCTAACCCCTGGATTGACTCGGCCTATCCCACACTCTCAGACACTGTGTTTCAGATCCTAACCCCTGGATTAATCTGGCCTCCCCCAGATTCTCAGACACTGTGTTCGAGACCCTAACCCCTGGATTAATCCAGCCTATTCTACTCCCGCAGACACTGTATTCCAGACCCAAACCGTTGGATTAAATGCGGCCTATCCCACACTCTCAAATGTTGTTTTCCAGACCTTAACACCTGGATTAATCCGGCCTATCCCTCACGCTCAGACATTGTGTTCCAGATCCAAACCACTGGATTGACCCGGCCACCCCAAACTCTCTGACGCTGTGTTCCAGACCCTAAACCCTGGATTAATCCGACCTATCCCACTCTCTCAGACACTGTGTTCCAGACACTAACCCCTGGACTAATCCGACCTATCACACACTCTCAGACACTGCGTTCCAGACTCTAACCTCTGGATTGACCCGGCCTCCATCACACTCTCAGACACTGTGTTTCAGACCCTAATCCCTGGATTGACCCGGCATCCATCACACTCTCAGACACTGTTTCAGAACCTAACCCCTGGATTATTCCGGCCTCCCCCAGACTCTCAGGCACTGTGTTCGAGACCCTAAACCCAGGATTATTCCGGCCTATCCCACACTCTCAGGCACTATGTTCCAGACCCTCACCCCTGGATTAATCCAATGTCCCCACACTCTCAGACACTGTATTCCACACCATAACCCCTGGATTAATCTGGCCTATCCCACACTCTCGGGCACTGTGTTCCAGACCCTCACCCCTGGATTAATCTGATGTCTCCACACTCTCGGGCACTGTGTTCCAGACCCTCACCCCTGGATTAATCTGATGTCCCCACACTCTCTGACACTGTGTTCCAGACCCTAACACCTGGATTGACCCGGCCACCCCAAACTCTCTGACACTGTGTTCCAGTCCCTAACCCATGGAGTAATTCGGCCTGTCCCACACTCTATGGCACTGTGTTCCAGACTCTAACCTCTGGATTAATCTGGCCTACTCCACACTCTCAGACACTTTGTTCCAGACCCTAACTCCTGCATTAATCCAGCCTATCCCACACTTATAAATGCGGTGTTCCAGACCTTAACACCTGGAATAATCTGGCCAATCCCTCATGCTCAGACATTGTTTTCCAGACCCTAACCCCTGGATTAATTCAGCCTATCCCACACTCTGACACTGTGTTCCAGACCCTAACCCCTGGATTAATCAGCTGTCCCCACACTCTCAGACAGTGTTCCAGACCCTAACCCCTGGATTGACTCGGCCTATCCCACACTCTCAGACACTGTGTTTCAGATCCTAACCCCTGGATTAATCTGGCCTCCCCCAGATTCTCAGACACTGTGTTCGAGACCCTAACCCCTGGATTAATCCAGCCTATTCTACTCCCGCAGACACTGTATTCCAGACCCAAACCGTTGGATTAAATGCGGCCTATCCCACACTCTCAAATGTTGTTTTCCAGACCTTAACACCTGGATTAATCCGGCCTATCCCTCACGCTCAGACATTGTGTTCCAGATCCAAACCACTGGATTGACCCGGCCACCCCAAACTCTCTGACACTGTGTTCCAGACCCTAAACCCTGGATTAATCCGGCCTATCCCACTCTCTCAGACACTGTGTTCCAGACACTAACCCCTGGACTAATCCGACCTATCACACACTCTCAGACACTGCGTTCCAGACTCTAACCTCTGGATTGACCCGGCCTCCATCACACTCTCAGACACTGTGTTTCAGACCCTAACCCCTGGATTGACCCGGCATCCATCACACTCTCAGACACTGTTTCAGAACCTAACCCCTGGATTATTCCGGCCTCCCCCAGACTCTCAGGCACTGTGTTCGAGACCCTAAACCCAGGATTATTCCGGCCTATCCCACACTCTCAGGCACTATGTTCCAGACCCTAACACCTGGATTGACCCGGCCACCCCAAACTCTCTGACACTGTGTTCCAGTCCCTAACCCATGGAGTAATTCGGCCTATCCCACACTCTATGACACTGTGTTCCAGACTCTAACCTCTGGATTAATCTGGCCTACTCCACACTCTCAGACACTTTGTTCCAGACCCTAACTCCTGCATTAATCCAGCCTATCCCACACTTATAAATGCGGTGTTCCAGACCTTAACACCTGGAATAATCTGGCCAATCACTCATGCTCAGACATTGTTTTCCAGACCCTAACCCCTGGATTAATTCAGCCTATCCCACACTCTGACACTGTGTTCCAGACCCAAACCCCTGGATTAATCAGCTGTCCCCACACTCTCAGACAGTGTTCCAGACCCTAACCTCTGGATTAATCCGGCCTATCCCAAACTCTCAGGCACTGTGTTCCAGATCCGAAACACTGGATTGAACCAGCCACCCCAAACTCTCTGACACTGTGTCAAGTCCCTAACCCATGGATTAATCGGCCATTGCACATTCTCAGGCTCTGTTTTCCAGACACAAATTCCTGGAGTAATTCGGCCTATCCCACACTCTCTGACACTGTGTTCCAGACCCTAACCTCTGGATTAATCCGACCTATCACACAGTCTCTGACACTGCGTTCCAGACCCTAACCCCTGGATTGACCCGGCCTCCAGCACACTATCAGACACTGTGTTCCAGACCCTCACCCCGAGATTATTCCGGCCTCCCCCAGAGTCTCAGGCACTGTGTTCGAGACCCTAAACCCAGGATTAATCTGGCCCATTCCACAATCTGAGGCACTGTGATGCAGGCCCTAACCCCTGGATTAATCCGACCTATCCCACTCTCTCAAGCACTGCGTTCCAGACCCTAACTCCTGGAATACTCTGGCCGATCCCACACTCTCAGGCTCTGTATTCCAGACCCTAATTCCTGGAGTAATCTGGCCTATCCCACACTCTCAGACACTTTGTACCAGACCCGAACGCCTGGATAAATCTGGCCTATCCTACTCCCGCAGACACTGTATTCCAGACCCAAACTGCTGGAATAATCCGGCCGATAACACTCTCAGACACTATGTTCCAGCCCGTAACCCCTGGATTAATCTGGCCTTTCCCACACTCTCAAACACTGAGTTCCAGACCTTAACACTGGAATAATCCGGCCTATCCCACATTCTCAAACACTGTGTTCCAGACCTTAACACTGGATTAATCCGGCCTATCCCACTCTCTCAGACACTGTGTTCCAGCCCGTAACCCCTGGATTAATCTGACCTTTTGCACACTCGCAAACACAGTGTTCCAGACCTTAACACTGGAATAATCCAGCGTATCCCACATTCTCAAACACTGTGTGCCAGACCCTTACTGCTGGATTAATCCGGCATATCCCACTCTCTCAGGCACTGTGTTCCAGACTCTAAACCCTGGATTGACCCGGCCTACTGCACACTCTCAACCACTGGGTTCCAGACACTAACCATTGGATTGACCCGGCCTATTCCACACAACCAGACACTGAGTTCCAGACCCTAAATCTTGGATTATTCCGGCCTCCCACACACTCTTAGACACTGTGTTCCAGACCGTAACCACTGGATTAATCTGGCCTAACCCACTCTCTCAAACACTGTGTTCCAGACCCTAACCCATGGATTATTCCGGCCTACCCCACACTCTCAGACACTGAGTTCCAGACCCTAAAATCTGGATTTATCCGGCCTAACCGACTCTCTCAGACACTGTGTTCCAGATCCTAACCCCTGGATTAATCCGGCCTAACCCACTCTCTCAGACACTGTGTTCCGGACCCTAACCCATAGATATTCCGGCCTACCCCACACTCTCAGACACTGAGTTCCAGACCCTAAAACCTGGATTAATCCGGCCTTTCCCACACTCTCAGGCACTTTGTTCCAAGCCCTAAAATCTGGATTAATCCAGCCTATCCCACACTCTCAGACACTATATTCCAGACCTTAACCCCTGGATAGACAAGGCCTATCCTACACTTTCAGACATTGTATTACACACAGTAACCCCTGAATTAATCCAGGCTATCCTACACACTTATCACTGTGTTCCAGACCCTAACTCCTGCATTAATCCTGCCTATCCCTCATGCTCAGACATTATGTTCCAGACCCGAACTCCTGGATTGACCCAGCCACCCCAAACTCTCTGACACTGTGTTCCAGACCCAAACCCCTGGATTGACCCGGCCACCCTAAACTCTCTGACACTGTGTTCCAATCCCTAACCCATGGAATTATCCGGCCAATACACACTCCCAGGCTCTGTGTTCCAGATCCTAACTCCTGGAGTAATTCGGTTTATCCCACACTCTGTGACACTGGATTGACCCGGCCAGCCCAAACTCTCTGACACTGTGTTCCAGTCTAACCATGGATTAAACCGGCCAATACACACTCTCAGACATTGTGTACCAGACCGTAACCCCTGGAATAATCCAGCGTATCACACATTCTCAAACACTGTGTGCCAGACCCTTACTGCTGGATTAATCCGGACTATCCCACTCTCTCAGGCACTGTGTTCCAGACCCTAAACCCTGGATTGACCCGGCCTACTGCACACTCTCAACCACTGTGTTCCAGACACTAACCATTGGATTGACCCGGCCTATTCCACACTCTCAGACACTGAGTTCCAGACCCTAAATCTTGGATTATTCCGGCCTCCCACACACTCTTAGACACTGTGTTCCAGACCGTAACCACTGGATTAATCTGGCCTAACCCACTCTCTCAAACACTGTGTTCCAGACCCTAACCCATGGATTATTCCGGCCTACCCCACACTCTCAGACACTGAGTTCCAGACCCTAAAATCTGGATTTATCCGGCCTAACCCACTCTCTCAGACACTGTGTTCCGGACACTAACCCATGGATTATTCCGGCCTACCCCACACTCTCAGACACTGAGTTCCAGACCCTAAAACCAGGATTAATCCGGCCAAACCCACTCTCTCAGACACTGTGTTCCAGACTATAACACCTGCATTAATCCAGCATATCGCACACTCTCAAGTGTTGTGTTCCAGATCTTAACACGTGGATTAATCCAGCCTATCCCACACTCTCAGGCACTGTGTTCCAGATCTTAACACGTGCATTAATCCGGCCTGTCCCTCACGCTCAGACATTGTGTTCCAGACCCTAACCCCTGGATTATTCCGGCCTATCCCACACTATCGGGCACTGTGTTCCAGACCCTAAACCCTGGATTGACCCGGCCTACCCCACACTCTCAACCACTGTGTTTCAGACACGAACCATTGGATTGACCCAGCCTATTGCACACACTCAGACACTGAGTTCCAGATCCTAAATCCTGGATTATTCCGGCCTCCCTCACACTCTAAGACACTGTGTTCCAGACCCTAACCCCTGGATTAATCCGGCCTATCACACACTCTCAGGCACTGTGTTCCAGACCCTAACACCTGGATTATTCCGGCCTCCGCACACTCTCATGCAATTTGTTCCAGACCCTAACCCCTGGATTAATCTGGCCTACTCTACACTCTCCGGGACTTTGTGCCAGACCCTAACGCCTGGATTAATGCGACCTATCACACACTCTCAGACACTGCGTTCCAGACCTTAGAGTCTGAATATTCCGACCTACCCCACACTCTGAGAAACTGTGTTCCAGACCATACCCCTGGATTATTCTGGTATAACCCACACTCTCAGACACTGTGTTCCAGACCCTAACCCCTGCATTATTCCGGCCTCCCCATACTCTCATGCACTTTGTTCTAGACCCTAACCCCTGTATTAATCCGGCCTATCTCACGCTCTCAGACACTGTGTTCCAGACCCAAATGCCTGGATTAATCCGGCCTATCCCACACTCTCAGGCACTGTGTTCCAGACCCTAACTCCTGCATTAATCCTTCCTATCCCTCATGCTCAGACATTATGTTCCAGACCCGAACCCCTGGATTGACCGAGCCACCCCAAACTCTCTGACACTGTGTTCCAGACCCAAACCCCTGGATTGACCCGGCCACCCTAAACTCTCTGACACTGTGTTCCAATCCCTAACCCATGGATTTATCCGGCCAATACACACTCCCAGGCTCTGTGTTCCAGATCCTAATTCCTGGAGTAATTCGGTTTATCCCACACTCTGTTACACTGGATTGACCCGGCCAGCCCAAACTCTCTGACACTGTGTTCCAGTCTAACCTTGGATTAAACCGGCCAATACACACTCTAAGACATTGTGTTCCAGACCGTAACCCCTGGATAAATCTGGCCTTCTCCACACTCTCAGACATTGTGTTCCAGACCGTAACCCCTGGATTAATCTGGCCTTCACCACACTCTCAGACACTGTGTTTCAGACCCTAACCCCTGGATTATTCCGGCCTCCCCCAGACTCTCAGGCACCGTGTTCGAGACCCTAACCCCAGGATTATTCCGGCCTATTCTACTCCCGCAGACACTATATTCCAGACCCAAAACGATGGATTACATGCGGCCTATCCCACACTCTCAGACATTGAGTTCCAGACCCTAACCCCTGGATAATTCCGGCCTATCCCACACTATCAGACACTGAGTTCCAGACCCTAAAACCTGGATTAATCCGGCCTTTCCCACACTCTCAGGCACTTTGTTCCAAGCCCTAAAATCTGGATTAATCCAGCCTATCCCACACTCTCAGACACTATATTCCAGACCTTAACCCCTGGATAGACAAGGCCTATCCTACACTTTCAGACATTGTATTACACACAGTAACCCCTGAATTAATCCAGGCTATCCTACACACTTATCACTGTGTTCCAGACCCTAACTCCTGCATTAATCCTGCCTATCCCTCATGCTCAGACATTATGTTCCAGACCCGAACCCCTGGATTGACCCAGCCACCCCAAACTCTCTGACACTGTGTTCCAGACCCAAACCCCTGGATTGACCCGGCCACCCTAAACTCTCTGACACTGTGTTCCAATCCCTAACCCATGGATTTATCCGGCCAATACACACTCCCAGGCTCTGTGTTCCAGATCCTAATTCCTGGAGTAATTCGGTTTATCCCACACTCTGTTACACTGGATTGACCCGGCCAGCCCAAACTCTCTGACACTGTGTTCCAGTCTAACCTTGGATTAAACCGGCCAATACACACTCTAAGACATTGTGTTCCAGACCGTAACCCCTGGATAAATCTGGCCTTCTCCACACTCTCAGACATTGTGTTCCAGACCGTAACCCCTGGATTAATCTGGCCTTCACCACACTCTCAGACACTGTGTTTCAGACCCTAACCCCTGGATTATTCCGGCCTCCCCCAGACTCTCAGGCACCGTGTTCGAGACCCTAACCCCAGGATTATTCCGGCCTATTCTACTCCCGCAGACACTATATTCCAGACCCAAAACGATGGATTACATGCGGCCTATCCCACACTCTCAGACATTGAGTTCCAGACCCTAACCCCTGGATTATTCCGGCCTATCCCACACTATCGGGCACTGTGTTCCAGACCCTAAACCCTGGATTGACCCGGCCTACCCCACACTCTCAACCACTGTGTTTCAGACACGAACCACTTGATTGACCCAGCCTATTCCACACACTCAGACACTGAGTTCCAGATCCTAAATCCTGGATTATTCCGGCCTCCCTCACACTCTAAGACACTGTGTTCCAGACACTAACCCCTGGATTAATCCGGCCTATCACACACTCTCAGGCACTGTGTTCCAGACCCAAACACCTGGATTATTCCGGCCTCCGCACACTCTCATGCAATTTGTTCCAGACCCTAACCCCTGGATTAATCTGGCCTACTCTACACTCTCCGGGACTTTGTGCCAGACCCTAACGCCTGGATTAATGCGACCTATCACACACTCTCAGACACTGCGTTCCAGACCTGAGAGTCTGAATATTCCGACCTACCCCACACTCTGATATACTGTGTTCCAGACCATACCCCTGGATTATTCTGGTATAACCCACACTCTCAGACACTGTCTTCCAGACCCTCACCCCTGCATTATTCCGGCCTCCCCATACTCTCATGCACTTTGTTCTAGACCCTTACCCCTGTATTAATCCGGCCTATCTCACGCTCTCAGACACTGTGTTCCAGACCCAAATGCCTGGATTAATCCGGCCTATCCCACACTCTCAGGCACTGTGTTCCAGACCCTAACTCCTGCATTAATCCTTCCTATCCCTCATGCTCAGACATTATGTTCCAGACCCGAACCCCTGGATTGACCGAGCCACCCCAAACTCTCTGACACTATGTTCCAGACCCAAACCCCTGGATTGACCCGGCCACCCTAAACTCTCTGACACTGTGTTCCAATCCCTAACCCATGGATTTATCCGGCCAATACACACTCCCAGGCTCTGTGTTCCAGATCCTAATTCCTGGAGTAATTCGTTTTATCCCACACTCTGTTACACTGGATTGACCCGGCCAGCCCAAACTCTCTGACACTGTGTTCCAGTCTAACCTTGGATTAAACCGGCCAATACACACTCTAAGACATTGTGTTCCAGACCGTAACCCCTGGATTAATCTGGCCTTCTCCACACTCTCAGACACTGTGTTTCAGACCCTAACCCCTGGATTATTCCGGCCTCCCCCAGACTCTCAGGCACCGTGTTCGAGACCCTAACACCAGGATTATTCCGGCCTATTCTACTCCCGCAGACACTATATTCCAGACCCAAAACGATGGATTACATGCGGCCTATCCCACACTCTCAGACATTGTGTTCCAGACCCTAACCCCTGAATTAATCCGGCCTAACCCACACTCTCAGACACTGTGTTCCAGACCTTAACACCTGCATTAATCCAGCATATCCCACACTCTCAAGTGTTGTGTTCCAGTCCCTAACCCATGGATTGACCCGGCCTATCCCACACTCTCAGGCACTGTGTTCCAGACCCTAACCCCTGGATTAATCCGGCCTATCCCACACACTCAGGCACTGTTTCCAGACCATAACCCCTGGATTAGTCCGACCTATCACACACTGTCCGACACTGCGTTCCAGACCCTAACAAGTGGTTTGACCCGGCCTACCCCACACTCTCAGACACTGAGTTCCAGACCCTAAAATCTGGATTTGTCCGGCCTAACCGACTCTCTCAGACACTGTGTTCCAGACCCTAAAACCTGGATTAATCCGGCCTTTCCCACACTCTCAGACACTGTGTTTCAGTCCCTAACCCCTAGATTATTGCGGCCTATTCTACTCCCGCAGACACTGTATTCCAGACCCAAACCGATGGATTACTTGCGGCCTATCCCACACTCTCAGACGTTGTGTTCCAGACCCTAACCCCTGAATTAATCCGGCCTAACCCACTCTCTCAGACACTGTGTTCCAGACCTTAACACCTGCATTAATCCAGCATATCCCACACTCTCAAGTGTTGTGTTCCAGATCTTAACACGTGGATTAATCCGGCCTATCCCACACTCTCAGACACTGTGTTCCAGATTTTAACACGTGGATTAATCCGGCCTGTCCCTCACGCTCAGACATTGTGTTCCAGACCCTAACCCCTGGATTATTCCGGCCTATCCACACTATCGGGCACTGTGTTCCAGACCCTAAACCCTGGATTGACCCGGCCTACCCCACACTCTCAGCCACTGTGTTCCAGACACTAACCATTGGATTGACCCGGTCTATTCCACACTCTCAGACACTGAGTTCCAGATCCTAAATCCTGGATTATTCTGACCTCCCTCACAATCTAAAACACCGTGTTCCAGACCCTAACCCCTGGATTAATCCGGCCTATCACACACTCTCAGGCACTGTGTTCCAGACCCTAACACCTGGATTATTCCGGCCTCCGCACACGCTCTTGCAATTTGTTCCAGACCCTAACCCCTGGATTACTCTGGCCTACTCTAC
Organism: Chiloscyllium punctatum; assembly: GCF_047496795.1. Lineage (NCBI taxonomy): Eukaryota > Metazoa > Chordata > Chondrichthyes > Orectolobiformes > Hemiscylliidae > Chiloscyllium > Chiloscyllium punctatum. The sequence goes on along the minus strand of NC_092788.1, from coordinate 50,239,927 downwards.
ACTCTCCGGGACTTTGTGCCAGACCCTAACGCCTGGATTAATGCGACCTATCACACACTCTCAGACACTGCGTTCCAGACCTTACAGTCTGAATATTCCGACCTACCCCACACTCTGAGAAACTATATTCCAGACCATACCCCTGGATTATTCTGGTATAACCCACACTCTCAGACACTGTGTTCCAGACCCTAACCCCTGCATTATTCCGGCCTACCCCACACTCTCAGACACTGTGTTCCACTTCCTAACCCCTGCATTATTCCAGCCTCCCCATACTCTCATGCACTTTGTTCTAGACCCTAACCCCTGTATTAATCCGGCCTATCTCACGCTCTCAGACACTGTGTTCCAGACCCAAATGCCTGGATTAATCCGGCCTATCCCACACTCTCAGGCACTGTGTTCCAGAACCTAACCCCTGGATTAATCCGGCCAAACCCACTCTCTCAGACACTATGTTCCAGACCTTAACACCTGCATTAATCCAGCATATCCCACACTCTCAAGTGTTGTGTTCCAGATCTTAACACGTGGATTAATCCGGCCTATCCCACACTCTGAGGCACTATGATGCAGACCCTAACTCCCGGATTAATCCAGCCTATCCCAGAGTCTCAGGGACTGTGTTCCAGACACTAACAATTGGATTGACCTGGCCTATCCCGGACTCTCATGCACTTTGTTCCAGACCCGAACCCCTGGATTAATCTGGCCTATCCCACACTCTCAGACACTTTATTCCAGACCCTAACCACTGTATTAATCCAGCCTATCCCACACTCTCAGGCACTCTATTCCAGATACTTACCCCGGGATTTTTACAACCTATCCCAATATCTCAAGCAATGCATTCCAGACCCTAACTCCTGGAATATTCCAGCCTATCCCACACTCACACACTGTATTCCAGACACTAATCCCTGGATTAATCTGGTCTATCCCATAAACTCAGACAATGTATTATAAACCTTAACCCCTGGATTGACCCGGCCACCCCAAATTCTCTGACACTGTGTTCCAGTCCCTAACCCATGGATTGACCCGGCCTATCCCACACTCTCAGGCACTGTGTTCCAGACCCTAACCCCTGGATTAATCCGGCCTATCCAACACTCTCAGGAACTGTTTCCAGACCATAACCCCTGGATTAGTCCGACCTATCACACACTGTCCGACACTGCGTTCCAGACCCTAACAAGTGGTTTGACCCGGCCTACCCCACACTCTCAGACACTGAGTTCCAGACCCTAAAATCTGGATTTGTCCGGCCTAACCGACTCTCTCAGACACTGTGTTCCAGACCCTAAAACCTGGATTAATCCGGCCTTTCCCACACTCTCAGACACTGTGTTTCAGACCCTAACCCCTGGATTATTCCGGCCTATTCTACTCCCACAGACACTGTATTCCAGACCCAAACCGATGGATTACATGCGGCCTATCCCACACTCTCAGACGTTGTGTTCCAGACCCTAACCCCTGAATTAATCCGGCCAAACCCACTCTCTCAGACACTGTGTTCCAGACCTTAACACCTGCATTAATCCAGCATATCCCACACTCTCAAGTGTTGTGTTCCAGATCTTAACACGTGGATTAATCCGGCCTATCCCACACTCTCAGACACTGTGTTCCAGATCTTAACACGTGGATTAATCCGGCCTGTCCCTCACGCTCAGACATTGTGTTCCAGACCATAACCCCTGGATTATTCCGGCCTATCCACACTATCGGGCACTGTGTTCCAGACCCTAAACCCTGGATTGACCCGGCCTATCACACACTCTCAGGCACTGTGTTCCAGACCCTAAACCCTGGATTGACCCGGCCTACCCCACACTCTCAACCACTGTGTTCCAGACACTAAACATTGGATTGACCCGGTCTATTCCACACTCTCAGACACTGAGTTCCAGATCCTAAATCCTGGATTATTCTGGCCTCCCTCACACTCTAAAACACTGTGTTCCAGACCCTAACCCCTGGATTAATCCGGCCTATCACACACTCTCAGGCACTGTGTTCCAGACCCTAACACCTGGATTATTCCGGCCTCCGCACACGCTCTTGCAATTTGTTCCAGACCCTAACCCCTGGATTAATCTGGCCTACTCTACACTCTCCGGGACTTTGTTCTAGATCCTAACCCCTGGATTAATCCGGCCTATCCCACACTCTCAGGCACTGTGTTCCAGAACCTAACCCCTGGATTGACCCGGTCTACCGCACACTCTCACCCACTGTGTTCAATACACTAACCATTGGATTGACCTGGCCTATTCCACACACTCAGACACTGAGTTCCAGACCCTAAATCCTGGATTATTCCGGCCTCCCAAACACTCGAAGCCACTGTGTTCCAGACCCTAACCACTGTATTAATTTGGCCTATCCCACACTCTCAGACATTGTGTTGCAGACCCTAACCCCTGGATTAATCCGGCCTACCCCATACTCTCAGACACTGTGTTGCAGACGCTAACCCCTGGATTAATCCGGCCTACCCCATACTCTCAGACACTGAGTTCCAGAACCCTAACACCTGGATTAATCCGGCCTCCGCACACTCTCAGGCACTTTGTTCCAGACCCTAATCCCTGGATTAATCTGGCCGATCCCTCACGCTCAGACATTGTGTTCCAGACCTTAACCCTAGGATTGACCCGGTGTCCCCACACTCTCAGACACTGTATTCTAGACACTTACTCCTGGATTATTCCGGCCTATCCCACACTCTCAAGCACTGCGTTCCAGACCCTAACTCCTGCATTATTCCAGCCTATCCCACACTCACACACTGTGTTCCAGACCCTAATGCCTGGATTGACCCAGCCACCCCAAATTCTCTGACACTGTGTTCCAGTCCCTAATCCATGGATTGACCCGGCCTATCCCACACTCTCAGGCACTGTGTTCCAGACCCTAACCCCTGGATTAATCCGGCCTATCCCACACTCTCAGGAACTGTTTCCAGACCATAACCCCGGGATTAGTCCGACCTATCACACACTGTCCGACATGCGTTCCAGACCCTAACAAGTGGTTTGACCCGGCTTCAATCACACTCTCAGACACTGTATTCCAGACCCTAACCCCTGGATTAATCCGGCCTATCCCACACTCTGAGGCACTATGATGCAGACCCTAACTCCCGGATTAATCCAGCCTATCCCAGAGTCTCAGGGACTGTGTTCCAGACACTAACAATTGGATTGACCTGGCCTATCCCGGACTCTCATGCACTTTGTTCCAGACCCGAACCCCTGGATTAATCTGGCCTATCCCACACTCTCAGACACTTTATTCCAGACCCTAACCACTGTATTAATCCAGCCTATCCCACACTCTCAGGCACTCTATTCCAGAAACTTACCCCGGGATTTTTACAACCTATCCCAATCTCTCAAGCAATGCATTCCAGACCCTAACTCCTGGAATATTCCAGCCTATCCCACACTCACACACTGTATTCCAGACACTAACCCCTGGATTAATCTGGTCTATCCCATAAACTCAGACAATGTATTATAAACCTTAACCCCTGGATTGACCCGGCCACCCCAAATTCTCTGACACTGTGTTCCAGTCCCTAACCCATGGATTGACCCGGCCTATCCCACACTCTCAGGCACTGTGTTCCAGACCCTAACCCCTGGATTAATCCGGCCTATCCCACACTCTCAGGCACTGTTTCCAGACCATAACCCCTGGATTAGTCCGACCTATCACACACTGTCCGACACTGCGTTCCAGACCCTAACAAGTGGTTTGACCCGGCCTACCCCACACTCTCAGACACTGAGTTCCAGACCCTAAAATCTGGATTTGTCCGGCCTAACCGACTCTCTCAGACACTGTGTTCCAGACCCTAAAACCTGGATTAATCCGGCCTTTCCCACACTCTAAGACACTGTGTTTCAGACCCTAACCCCTGGATTATTCCGGCCTATTCTACTCCCGCAGACACTGTATTCCAGACCCAAACCGATGGATTACATGCGGCCTATCCCACACTCTCAGACGTTGTGTTCCAGACCCTAACCCCTGAATTAATCCGGCCAAACCCACTCTCTCAGACACTATGTTCCAGACCTTAACACCTGCATTAATCCAGCATATCCCACACTCTCAAGTGTTGTGTTCCAGATCTTAACACGTGGATTAATCCGGCCTATCCCACACTCTCAGACACTGTGTTCCAGATCTTAACACGTGGATTAATCCGGCCTGTCCCTCACGCTCAGACATTGTGTTCCAGACCCTAACCCCTGGATTATTCCGGCCTATCCACACTATCGGGCACTGTGTTCCAGACCCTAAACCCTGGATTGACCCGGCCTACCCCACACTCTCACCCACTGTGTTCCAGACACTAACCATTGGATTGACCTGGCCTATTCCACACACTCAGACACTGAGTTCCAGACCCTAAATCCTGGATTATTCCGGCCTCCCAAACACTCGAAGCCACTGTGTTCCAGACCCTAACCACTGTATTAATTTGGCCTATCCCACACTCTCAGACATTGTGTTGCAGACCCTAACCCCTGGATTAATCCGGCCTACCCCATACTCTCAGACACTGTGTTGCAGACGCTAACCCCTGGATTAATCCGGCCTACCCCATACTCTCAAACACTGAGTTCCAGAACCCTAACACCTGGATTATTCCGGCCTCCGCACACTGTCCGACACTGCGTTCCAGACCCTAACAAGTGGTTTGACCCGGCCTACCCCACACTCTCAGACACTGAGTTCCAGACCCTAAAATCTGGATTTATCCGGCCTAACCGACTCTCTCAGACACTGTGTTCCAGATCCTAACCCCTGGATTAATCCGGCCTAACCCACTCTCTGAGACACTGTGTTCCGGATCCTAACCCATGGATTATTCTGGCCTACCCCACACTCTCAGACACTGAGTTCCAGACCCTAAAACCTGGATTAATCCGGCCTTTCCCACACTCTCAGGCACTTTGTTCCAAGCCCTAAACTCTGGATTAATCCAGCCTATCTCACACTCTCAGACACTATATTCCAGACCTTAACCCCTGGATAGACAAGGCCTATCCAACACTTTCAGACATTGTATTACACACAGTAACCCCTGAATTAATCCAGCCTATCCTACACTCTTATCACTGTGTTCCAGACCCTAACTCCTGCATTAATCCTGCCTATCCCTCATGCTCAGACATTATGTTCCAGACCCGAACCCCTGGATTGACCCAGCCACCCCAAACTCTCTGACACTGTGTTCCAGACCCAAACCCCTGGATTGACCCGGCCACCCTAAACTCTCTGACACTGTGTTCCAATCCCTAAAACATTGGATTAATCCGGCCAATACACACTCCCAGGCTCTGTGTTCCAGATCCTAATTCCTGGAGTAATTCGGTTTATCCCACACTCTGTGACACTAAATTGACTCGGCCAGCCCAAACTCTCTGACACTGTGTTCCAGTCTAACCATGGATTAAACCGGCCAATACACACCCTCAGAAATTGTGTTCCAGACCGTAACCCCTGGATTAATCTGGCCTTCTCCACACTCTCAGATATTGTGTTCCAGACCCTAACCCCTGGATTAATCTGGCCTTCTCCACACTCTCAGTCACTGTGTTTCAGACCCTAACCCCAGGATTATTCCGGCCTATTCTACTCCTGCAGACACTATATTCCAGACCCAAACCGATGGATTACATGCTGCTTATCCCACTCTCTCAGACATTGTGTTCCAGACCCTAACCCCTGAATTAATCCGGCCTAACCCACACTCTCAGACACTGTGTTCCAGACTTTAACACCTGCATTAATCCAGCATATCCCACACTCTCAAGTGTTGTGTTCCAAATCTGAACACGTGGAATAATCCGGCCTATCCCACACTCTGAGAAACTGTGTTCCAGACCATACCCCTGGATTATTCTGGTATAACCCACACTCTCAGACACTGTGTCCCAGACCCTAACCCCTGCATTATCCGGCCTCCCCATACTCTCATGCACTTTGTTCTAGACCCTAACCCCTGTATTAATCCGGCCTATCTCACGCTCTCAGACACTGTGTTCCAGACCCAAATGCCTGGATTAATCCGGCCTATCACACACTCTCGGCACTGTGTTCCAGAACCTAACCCCTGGATTGACCCGGTCTACCGCACACTCTCACCCACTGTGTTCCAGACACTAACCATTGGATTGACCTGGCCTATTCCACACACTCAGACACTGTGTTGCAGACGCTAACCCCTGGATTAATCCGGCCTACCCCATACTCTCAGACACTGAGTTCCAGAACCCTAACACCTGGATTATTCCGGCCTCCGCACACTCTCAGGCACTTTGTTCCAGACCCTAATCCCTGGATTAATCTGGCCGATCCCTCACGCTCAGACATTGTGTTCCAGAACTTAACCCTAGGATTGACCCGGTGTCCCCACACTCTCAGACACTGTATTCTAGACACTTACTCCTGGATTATTTCGGCCTATCCCACACTCACACACTGTGTTCCGGACCCTAATCCCTGGATTGACCAGGCCACCCCAAATTCTCTGACAATGTGTTCCAGTCCCTAACCCATGGATTGACCCGGTCTATCCCACACTCTCAGGCACTGTGTTCCAGACCCAAACCCCTGGATTAATCCGGCCTATCCCACACTCTCAGGCACTGTTTCCAGACCATAACCCCGGGATTAGTCCGACCTATCACACACTGTCCGACACTGCGTTCCAGACCCTAACAAGTGGTTTGACCCGGCCTAAATCACACTCTCAGACACTGTATTCCAGACCCTAACCCCTGGATTAATCCGGCCTATCCCACACTCTGAGGCACTGTGATGCAGACCCTAACTCCCGGATTAATCCAGCCTATCCCAGAGTTTCAGGGACTGTGTTCCAGACACTAACAATTGGATTAATCCGGCCTATCCCACACTCTCAGACACTGTATTCTAGACACTTACTCCTGGATTATTTCGGCCTATCCCACACTCACACACTGTGTTCCGGACCCTAATCCCTGGATTGACCAGGCCACCCCAAATTCTCTGACAATGTGTTCCAGTCCCTAACCCATGGATTGACCCGGTCTATCCCACACTCTCAGGCACTGTGTTCCAGACCCAAACCCCTGGATTAATCCGGCCTATCCCACACTCTCAGGCACTGTTTCCAGACCATAACCCCGGGATTAGTCCGACCTATCACACACTGTCCGACACTGCGTTCCAGACCCTAACAAGTGGTTTGACCCGGCCTAAATCACACTCTCAGACACTGTATTCCAGACCCTAACCCCTGGATTAATCCGGCCTATCCCACACTCTGAGGCACTGTGATGCAGACCCTAACTCCCGGATTAATCCAGACTATCCCAGAGTTTCAGGGACTGTGTTCCAGACACTAACAATTGGATTAATCCGGCCTATCCCACACTCTCAGACACTGTATTCCAGACCCTAACCACTGGATTAATCCAGCCTATCCCACACTCTCAGGCACTCTATTTCAGATACTTACCCCGGGATTTTTCCAACCTATCCCAATCTCTCAAGCAATGCATTCCAGACCCTAACTCCTGGAATATTCCAGCCTATCCCACACTCACACACTGTATTCCAGACCCTAACCCCTGGATTAATCTGGTCTATCCCATAAACTCAGACAATGTATTATAAACCTTAACCCCTGGATTGACCCGGCCACCCCAAATTCTCTGACACTGTGTTCCAGTCCCTAACCCATCGATTGACGCGGCCACCCCAAACTCTCTGACACTGTGTTCCAGACCCTAAGCCCTGGATTGACCTGGCCACCCCAAACTCTCTGACACTGTGTTCCAGACGCTGACCCCTGGATTGACCCGTCCACCCCAAACTCTCTGACACTGTGTTCCAGACCCTAACCCCTGGATTGACCCGGCCACCCCAAACTCTCCGACACTGTGTTCCAGACCCTAACCCCTGGATTGACCCGGTCACCCCAAACACTCTGACACTGTGTTCCAGACCCTAACTCCTGGAATATTCCAGCCTATCGCACACTCACAAACTGTGTTCCAGACCCTAACCCCTGTATTGACCCAGCCACCCAAACTCTCTGACACTGTGTTCCAGTCCCTAACCCATGGATTAATCCGGCCAATACACACTCTCAGGCACTGTGTTCCAGACCCTTACCCCTGAATGAATCTGGCCTTTCCCACACTTTCAGACATTGCGTTCCAGACCCTAACTCCTGGATTACTCCAGCCTATCCCACAGTCTCAGGGACTGTGTTCCATGCACTAACCATTGGATTGACCCGGTCTATTCAACACTCTCAGACACTGAGTTCCAGACACTAAATCCTGGATTATCCCGGCCTCCCCATACTCTCAGGCACTTTGTACCAGACCCTAACCCCTGGATTAATCCAGTCTATCCCACGCTCTCAGACACTCTGTTGCAGACCCTAATGCCTGGATTAATCTGGCCTATCCCACACTCCCTCACACTTTGTTCCAGACTCTAACCCTGGGAATGAATCAACCTTCCCCACACTTTCTGGCACTTTGTACCAGACCCTAACCCCTGGATTAAGCCGGCCTCCCCACACTCTCACACACGGTATTCCAGACCCTAACCCCTGGATTGACCCGGCCTCCCCACACTCTCAGACACTGTATTCCAGACCCTAACCCCTGGATTAATCCGACCTATCCCACACTCTCAGGCACTCTATTCCAGATACATACCCCGGGATTAGTCCAACCTATCCCACTCTCTCAAGCACTGCATTCCAGACCCTAACTCCTGGAATATTCCGGCCTATCCCACACTCACACACTGTATTCCAGACCCTAACCCCTGGATTAATCCAGTCTATCCCATAAACTCAGACAATGTATTACAAACCTTAACCCCTGGATTGACCCGTCCTCCCCACACTCTTACACACTGTATTCCAGATCCTAACCCCTGGATTAATCCGGCCTATCGGACACTCTCAGGCACTGTATCCCAGACACCTACCTCTAGATTAATCCGACATATCCCACTCTCTCAAGCACTGTGTTCCAGAACCTAACTCCTGAAATATTCCAGCCTATCCCACAATCTCACACACTGTGTTCCAGACCATAACCCCGGGAGTAATCCGGTCTATCCCATAAACCCAGACATTGTATTCCAGACCATAACACCTGGATTGACCCGGCCAACAGGTCATCTGTTGGGTCATCTGCTCTTGACTGTGGGAGTTAGATTGTCACAGTGCTGTCAGTCTGCTCTTGTTTGGTTGGGTTACATTGACAGAGTCAGGGTCAGTCTCCTCCTCCCTGGGTGTATTGCGTTCCGAGAGAGGGGTCAGTCCACACTTCCAAGGTTGAGTTACATTGACAGAGTGAGGTCAGTCTGCTCTTCCCTGGGTGTGTAACATTGACAGAGTGGGGTCAGTCTGCTCTTCCCTGGGTGTGTTACATTGACAGAGTGGGGTCAGTCAGCTCTTCACTGGGTGTGTGACATTGACAGAGCGTGGTCAGTCTGCTCTTCACTGGGTGTGTTACATTGACAGAGTGGGGTCAGTCTGCTCTTCACTGGGTGTGTTACATTGACAGAGTGGGGTCAGTCTGCTCTTCACTGGGTGTGTTACATTGACAGAGTGGGGTCAGTCTACTCTTCCCTGGTTGTGTTACATTGACAGAGTGGGGTCAGTCTGCTCTTCACTGGTTGCGTTATATTGACAGAGCGGGGTCAGTCTGCTCTTCCCTGGGTGTGTTACATTGACAGAGTGGGGTCAGTCTGCTCTTCCCTGGGTGTGTTACATTGACAGAATGGGGTCAGCCTGCTCTTCGCTGGGTGTGTTACATTGACAGACTGGGGTCAGTCTGTTCTTCCCTGGGTGCGTTACATTGACAGAGTAGGGTCAATCTGCTCTTCACTGCGTGTGTGACATTTACAGAGTGGGGTCAGTCTGCTCTTCCCTTGGTGTGTTACATTGACAGAGTGAGGTCAGTCTGCTCTTCCCTGGGTGTGTTACATTGACAGAGTGGGGTCAGTCTGCGCTTGATTCTGTTAGTAATTTTGCAGAGTGAGGTCAGTCTGCTCTTCCCTGGGAGGGTTACATTGTCAGTGTCGGGTCAGCCTGCTCTTCCCTGGGTGTGTTACATTGACAGTGTGGGGTCAGTCTACCCTTCTTCTCTGGGTGTGTTACGCTGACAGAGTGGAGTCAGTCTGCTCTTGCCTGTGTATGTTTGTTTGACAGAACGGGGTCAGTCTGCGCTTGATTGTGTGAGTAATTTTGCAGAATCAGGTCAGTCTTCTCTTCCTTCGGTGTGTTACATTGACAGAGTGAGGTCAGTCTGTTCTACCTTGGTTGTGTTACATTGACAGAGTGGGGTAAGTCTACTCTTGCATGGGTGTGTTACATTGACAGAGTGGGGTCAATCTACTCTTGCCGATTTGAGTTACATTGAGAGACTGAGTTCAGTCTGCTCTTCCTTGAGTGTGTGACATTGACAAAGTGGGGTCAGTCTGCTCTTACTTGGGTGTGTTACATTGACAGTGTGGGGTCAGTCTACACTTCTTCTATGGGTGTGTTACGCTGACAGAGTGGAGTCAGTCTGCTCTTGCCTGTGTATGTTTGTTTGACAGAACGGGGTCAGTCTGCGCTTGATTGTGTGAGTAATTTTGCAGAATGAGGTCAGTCTTCTCTTCCTTCGGTGTGTTACATTGACAGAGTGAGGTCAGTCTGTTCTACCTTGGTTGTGTTACATTGACAGAGTGGGGTAAGTCTACTCTTGCATGGGTGTGTTACATTGACAGAGTGGGGTCAATCTACTCTTGCCTATTTGAGTTACATTGATAGACTGAGTTCAGTCTGCTCTTCCCTGGGTGTGTTACGCTGACAGAGTGGGGTCAGTCTGCTCTTTCCTGGGTGGGTTACATTGAGAGAGTGGGGTCAGTCTGCTCTTCACTGGGTGTATAACATTGACACAGTGGGGTCAGTCTGCTCTTTCCTGGGTCTGTTACACTGACAGAGTGGGGTCAGTCTGCTCTTCCCTGCGTGTGTTACATTGAGAGAGTGGGGTCACTCTGCTCTTCCCTGTGGGTGTTACATTGACAGAGTGGGGTCATTCTGCTCTTCACTGGGAGAGTTACTTTGACAGAGTGGGGTCATTCTGCACTTCCCTGGTTGTGTTACATTGACAGAGTGGGGTCAGTTTGTTCTTCCATGGGTGGGTTACATTGACAGAGTAGGGTCAATAGCTCTTCACTGCGTGTGTGACATTTACAGAGTAGGGTCAGTCTGCTCTTTCCTGGGTATGTTATGCTGACAGAGTGGGGTCATTCTGCTCTTCTCTGGCTGTGGTACGTTGACAGAGTGAGGTCAGTCTGCTCTTCACTGGGTTTGTTACATTGACAGAGTGGAGTCATTCGGCTCTTCCCTGGTTGTGTTATATTGACAGAGTGGGGTCAGTCTGCTCTTCCCTGGGTGTGTTACATTGACAGAATGGGGTCAGTCTGCTCTTCCCTGGGTGAGTGACATTGACAGAGTGGGGTCAGTCTGCTCTTCACTCGGTGTGTTACTTTGACAGAGTGGGGTCAGTCTGCCCCTCCTGGGTGGGTAACATTGACACAGTGGTGTCCGTCTGCTCATCCCTGGGTGTGTTACATTGAAAGACGGAGGTCAGTCTGCTCTTCCCTGGGCGGGTTACATTGACAGAGTGGGGTCAGTCTGCTCTTCCCTGGGTGTGTAACATTGACAGAGTGGTGTCAGTCTGCTCTTCCCTTGGGCGTTGTTACATTGACAGAGTGGTGTCCGTCTTCTCTTCCCTCGGTGTGTTTCATTGACAGAGTGAGGTCCGTCTGCTCTTCCTTGGGTGTGTGACTTTTACAGAATTGGGTCAGTCTGCTCTTCCCTGGCTGTGGTACATTGACAGAGTGAGGTCAGTCTGCTCTTCACTGGGTGTGTTACATTGACCGAGTGGGGTCAGTCTGCTCTTCCCTGGGTGTGTTACATTGACTGAGTGAGGTACGTCTGCTCTTCCCTGGGTGAGTTACATTGACAGACCCGGGTCATTCTGATCTTCCCTGGCTGTGGTACATTGACAGAGTGAGGTCAGTATGCTCTTCACTGGGTGTGTTACTTTCACAGAGTGGGGTCAGTCTGCTCTTCACTGGGTGAGTTACTTTGACAGAGTGGGGTCATTCTGCTCTTCCCTGGGTGAGTTACGTTGACAGAGTGGGGTCAGTCTGCTCTTCCCTCGGTGTGTTAAATTGACAGATTGGGGTCAGTCTGCACATCACTGGTTGTGTTACATTGACAGAGTGGGGTCGGTCTGCTTTTCCCTGGGTGAGTTACATTGACAGATTGGGGTCAGTCTGCTCTTCCCTGGGTGTGTTACATTTACAGAGTGAGGTCAGTCTGCACTTCCCGGGCTGTGTTACATTGACAGACTGGGGTCATTCTGCTCTTCTCTGGCTGTGGTACATTGACAGAGTGAGGTTAGTCAGCTCTTCACTGGGTGTGTTACATTGACAGAGTGGTGTCACTCGGCTCGTCCCTCGTTGTGTTATATTGACAGAGTGGGGTCAGTCTGCTCTTCTCTGGGTGTGTTACATTGACAGAGTGGGGTCAGTCTTCTCTTCACTGGGTGCGTTATATTGACAGAGCGGGGTCAGTCTGCTCTTCCCTGGGTGTGTTACATTGACAGAGTGGGGTCAGTCTGCTCTTCCCTAGGTGTGTTACATTGACAGAATGGTGTCAGCCTGCTCTTCCCTGGGTGCGTTACATTGGCAGAGTAGGGTCAATCTGCTCTTCACTGCGTGTGTGACATTTACAGAGTGGGGTCAGTCTGCTCTTCCCTTGGTGTGTTACATTGACAGAGTGAGGTCAGTCTGCTCTTCCCTGGGTGTGTTACATTGACAGAGTGGGGTCAGTCTGCGCTTGATTCTGTTCGTAATTTTACAGAGTGAGGTCAGTCTGCTCTTCCCTGGGAGGGTTACATTGTCAGTGTGGGGTCAGCCTGCACATCCTTGGGTGTGTTACATTGACAGTGTGGGGTCAGTGTACCCTTCTTCTCTGGGTGTGTTACGCTGAAAGAGTGGAGTCAGTCTGCGCTTGCCTGTGTATGTTTGTTTGACAGAGCGCGGTCAGTCTGCGCTTGATTGTGTGAGTAATTTTGCAGAATGAGGTCAGTCTTCTCTTCCTTCGGTGTGTTAGATTGACAGAGTGAGGTCAGTCTGTTCTACCTTGTTTGTGTTACATTGACAGAGTGGGGTAAGTCTACTCTTGCATGGGTGTGTTACATTGACAGAGTGGGGTCAATCTACTCTTGCCTATTTGAGTTACATTGATAGACTGAGTTCAGTCTGCTCTTCCTTGAGTGTGTGACATTGACAAAGTGGGGTCAGTCTGCTCTTACTTGGGTGTGTTACATTGACAGAGTGGGATCCGTCTGCCCTTCCCTGGATGGGTTACATTGACAGAGTGGGGTCAGTCTGCTCTGCCCTGTGTGAGTTACATTCAAAGAGAGGGGTCACTCTGCTCTTCCCTGTGTGTGTTACATTGAAAGAGTGGGGTCATTCTGCTTGTCCTTGCGTGTGTAACATTGACAGAGAAGGGTCAGTCTGCTCTTCCCTGGGTGTGTTACGCTGACAGAGTGGGGTCAGTCTGCTCTTTCCTGGGTGGGTTACATTGAGAGAGTGGGGTCAGTCTGCTCTTCCCTGGGTGTGTCACATTGACAAAGTGGGGTCAGTCTGCTCTTCCCTGGGTGTATAACATTGACACAGTGGGGTCAGTCTGCTCTTTCCTGTGTCTGTTACACTGACAGAGTGGGGTCAGTCTGCTCTTCCCTGCGTGTGTTAAATTGAGAGAGTGGGGTCACTCTGCTCTTCCCTGTGGGTGTTACATTGACAGAGTGGGGTCATTCTGCTCTTCACTGGGAGAGTTACTTTGACAGAGTGGGGTCATTCTGCACTTCCCTGGTTGTGTTACATTGACAGAGTGGGGTCAGTCTGTTCTTCCCTGGGTGGGTTACATTGACAGAGTAGGGTCAATCTGCTCTTCACTGCGTGTGTGACATTTACAGAGTAGGGTCAGTCTGCTCTTCCCTGGGTATGTTACACTGACAGAGTGGGGTCAGTCTGCTCTTCCCTGGCTGTGTTTCATTGACAGACTGGGGTCATTCTGCTCTTCTCTGGCTGTGGTACATTGACAGGGTGAGGTCAGTCTGCTCTTCACTGGGTTTGTTACATTGGCAGAGTGGAGTCACTCGGCTCTTCCCTGGTTGTGTTATATTGACAGAGTGGGGTCAGTCTGCTCTTCTCTGGGTGTGTTACATTGACAGAGTGGTGTCCGTCTGCTCTTCACTGGGTGTGTTACATTGACAGACTGAGGTCAGTCTGCTCTTCCCTGGGTACGTTACATTGACAGAGTGGGGTCAGTCTGCTCTTCCCTGGGTGTGTAACATTGACAGAGTGTGGTAAGTCTGCTCTTCCCTGGGTGTTTTACATTGACAGATTGAGGTCATTCTGCACTTCCCTGGTTGAGTTACATTGACAGAGTGGGGTCAGCCTGCTCTTCCCTGGGTGAGTTACATTGACAGAGTGGGGTCAGTCTGCTCTTCACTGCGTGTGTGACATTGACAGAGTGAGGTCAGTCTTCAGGAACACGGGTTGTGTTACATTGACAGAGTGGGGTCAGTCTACTCTTGCCTATTTGAGTTAAATTGATAGACTGAGGTCAGTCTGCTCTTCCCTGGGTGTGTAACATTGACAGAGTGGGGACAGTCTGCTCTTCCCTCGGCGGGTTACATTGACAGAGTGGGGTCAGTCTGCTCTTCCCTGGGTGTGTAACATTGACAGAGTGGGGTCAGTCTGCTCTTCCCTGGGTGGGTTACTTTGACAGAGTGGTGTCAGTCTGCTCTTCCCTGGGTGTTGTTACATTGACAAAGTGGTGTCCGTCTTCTCTTCCCTGGGTGTGTTACATTGACAGAGTGGGGTCAGTCTGCTCTTTCCTGGGTGTGTTACATTGACAGAGTGAGGTCAGTCTGCACTTCCCTGGTTCTGTTACATTGACAGAGTGGGGTCAGTCTGCTATTCCCTGGGTGAGTTACTTTGACAGAGAGGGGGGATGTCTACACTTCACTGGGTGTGTTAAATTGACAGAGTGGGGTCAGTCTGCAATTCACTGTTTGTGTAACATTGACAGAGTGGGGTCAGTCTGCTTTTCCATGGGTGTGTTACATTGACAGAGTGGGGTCAGTCTGCTCTTCGCTTGATGCGTTACATTGACAGAGTGGGGTCAGTCTGCTCTTCCCTGGGTGTGTTACATTGACAGAGTGGGGTCAGTCTGCTCTTCCCTTGCTGTGTTACATTGACAGACTGGGGTCATTCTGCTCTTCTCTGGCTGTGGTACATTGACAGAGTGGGGTCAGTCTGCTCTTCCCTGGGTGTGTTACATTGACAGAATGGGGTCCGTCTGCTCTTCCCTGGGTGGGTGACATTGACAGAGTGGGGTCAGTCTGCTCATCTCTGGGTGTGTTACATTGACAGTGTGGGGTCCGTCTGCTCTCCCCTGGGTGTGTCACTTTGACAGAGTGTGGTCAGTCTGCTCTTCCCTGGGTGTGATACATTGACAGAGTGGGGTCAGTCTGCTCTTCACTGACAATGTTACATTGACAGAGTAGGGTCAGTCTGCTCTTCCCTGGGTGTATTACATTGACAGAGTGGGGTCAGTCTGCTCTTCACTGACTGTGTTACATTGACAGAGTAGGGTCAGTCTGCTCTTCCCTTGGTGTGTTACATTGACAGACTGGGGTCAGTCTTCTCTTCCCTGGGTGCATTACATTTACAGACTGAGGTCAGTCTGATCTTCACTGGGTGTGTCACATTCACAGAGTGGGGTCAGTCTGCTCTTCCCTGGTTGTGTTACATTGACAGACTGATGTCAGACTGCTCTTCCTTGGTGGGTTACATTGACAGAGTGAGGTCCGTCTGCTCTTCCCTGGGTGCGTTACATTGACAGACTGGGGTCATGCTGCTCTTCCCTGGCTGTGGTATATTGACAGAGTGAGGTCAGTCTGCTCTTCACTGGGTGTGTTACATTGACCGAGTGGGGTCAGTCTGCTCTTCCCTGGGTGTGTTACATTGACTGAGTGAGGTACGTCTGCTCTTCCCTGGATGAGTTACATTGACAGACCCGGGTCATTCTGATCTTCCCTGGCTGTGGTACATTGACAGAGTGAGGTCAGTATGCTCTTCACTGGGTGTGTTACTTTCACAGAGTGGGGTCAGTCTGCTCTTCACTGGGTGAGTTACTTTGACAGAGTGGGGTCATTCTGCTCTTCCCTGGGTGAGTTACGTTGACAGAGTGGGGTCAGTCTGCTCTTCCCTCGGTGTGTTAAATTGACAGATTGGGGTCAGTCTGCACTTCACTGGTTGTGTTACATTGACAGAGTGGGGTCGGTCTGCTTTTCCCTGGGTGAGTTACATTGACAGATTGGGGTCAGTCTGCTCTTCCCTGGGTGTGTTACATTTACAGAGTGAGGTCAGTCTGCACTTCCCGGGCTGTGTTACATTGACAGACTGGGGTCATTCTGCTCTTCTCTGGCTGTGGTACATTGACAGAGTGAGGTTAGTCAGCTCTTCACTGGGTGTGTTACATTGACAGAGTGGTGTCACTCGGCTCGTCCCTCGTTGTGTTATATTGACAGAGTGGGGTCAGTCTGCTCTTCTCTGGGTGTGTTACATTGACAGAGTGGGGTCAGTCTGCTCTTCCCTGGGCGGGTTACATTGATAGAGTGGGGTCAGTCTGCTCTTCTCTGGGTGTGTTTCATTGACAGTGTGGGGTCCGTCTGCTCTTCCCTGGGTGTGTTACTTTGACAGACTGAGGTCAGTCTGATCTTCCCTGGGTGTGTAAAATTGACAGAGTGATCTCAGTCTGCTCTTCCCTGGGTGTGTTACATTGACCGACTGAGGTCATTCTGATATTCCGTGGGTGTGTAACATTGACAGAGTGGGGTCAGTCTGCACTTCCCTGGGCGGTTTACCTTGACAGAGTGGTGTCAGTCTGCTCTTCCCTGGGTGTGTAACATTGACAGAGTGGGGTCAGTCTGCTTTTCCCAGGGTGAGTTACATTGACAGAGTGGGGTCAGTCTGCTCTTCGCTGGGTGTGTTACATTGACAGAATGGGGTCAGTCTGTTCTTCCCTGGGTGTGTTACATTGACAGAGTGAGGTCAGTCTGCACTTCCCTGGCTGTGTTACATTGACAGACTGGGGTCATTCTGCTCTTCTCTGGCTGTGGTACATTGACAGAGTGAGGTTAGTCAGCTCTTCACTGGGTGTGTTACATTGACAGAGAGGGGTCAGTCTGCTCTTCTCTGGGTGTGTTACATTGACAGTGTGGGGTCCGTCTGCTCTTCCCTGGGTGTGTTACTTTGACAGACTGAGGTCAGTCTGATCTTCCCTGGGTGTGTAAAATTGACAGAGTGATCTCAGTCTGCTCGTCCCTGGGTGTGTTACATTGACAGACTGAGGTCAGTCTGATATTCCGTGGGTGTGTAACATTGTCAGAGTGGGGTCAGTCTGCTCTTCCCTGGGCGGGTTACCTTGACAGAGTGGGGTCAGTCTGCTCTTCCCTGGGTGTGTAACATTGACAGAGTGGGGTCAGTCTGCTCTTCCCTGGGTGGGTTACATTGACAGAGTGGTGTCCTTCTGCTCTTCGCTGGGTGTGTTTCATTGACAGAGTGAGGTCCGTCTGCTCTTCCTTGGGTGTGTTACATTTACAGACTCGGGTCAGTCTGCTCTTCCCTGGCTGTGGTACATTGAGAGAGTGGGATCAGTCTGCTCTTCCCTGGGTGAGTTACATTGACAGCGTGGGGTCAGTCTGCTCTTCACTGGGTGTGTTACATTAACAGAGTGAGGTCAGTCTGCTGTTCCCTGGGTGTGTTACATTGACAGAGTGGGGTCAGTCTGCTCTTACTTGGGTGTGTTACATTGACAGAGTGGGATCCGTCTGCCCTTCCCTGGAAGGGTTGCATTGACAGAGTGGGGTCAGTCTGCTCTTCCCTGTGTGAGTTACATTCAAAGAGTGGGGTCACTCTGCTCTTCCCTGTGTGTATTACATTGAAAGAGTGGGGTCATTCTGCTTGTCCTTGCGTGTGTAACATTGACAGAGTAGGGTCAGTCTGCTCTTCCCTGGGTGTGTTACACTGACAGAGTGGGGTCAGTCTGCTCTTCCCTGGGTGTGTCACATTGACAGAGTGTGGTCAGTCTACTCTTCCCTGGGTGTGTTACATTGACAGAGTGAGGTCAGTCTGCACTTCCCTGGGTGTATTACATTGACAGAGTGGGGTCAGTCTGCTTTTCCCTGGGTGAGTTACATTGACAGAGTGTGGTCAGTCTGCTCTTCCCTGGGTGTATAACATTGACACAGTGGGGTCAGTCTGCTCTTTCCTGTGTCTGTTACACTGACAGAGTGGGGTCAGTCTGCTCTTCCCTGCGTGTGTTAAATTGAGAGAGTGGGGTAACTCTGCTCTTCCCTGTGGGTGTTACATTGACAGAGTGGGGTCATTCTGCTCTTCACTGGGAGAGTTACTTTGACAGAGTGGGGTCATTCTGCACTTCCCTGGTTGTGTTACATTGACAGAGTGGGGTCAGTATGTTCTTCCCTGGGTGGGGTACATTGACAGAGTAGGGTCAATCTGCTCTTCACTGCGTGTGTGACATTTACAGAGTAGGGTCAGTCTGCTCTTCCCTGGGTGTGTTACATTGACTGAGTGAGGTACGTCTGCTCTTCCCTGGGTGAGTTACATTGACAGACCCGGGTCATTCTGATCTTCCCTGGCTGTGGTACATTGACAGAGTGAGTTCAGTCTGCTCTTCACTGGGTGTGTTACTTTCACAGAGTGGGGTCAGTCTGCTCTTCACTGGGTGAGTTACTTTGACAGAGTGGGGTCATTCTGCTCTTCCCTGGGTGAGTTACGTTGACAGAGTGGGGTCAGTCTGCTCTTCCCTCGGTGTGTTAAATTGACAGATTGGGGTCAGTCTGCACTTCACTGGTTGTGTTACATTTACAGAGTGAGGTCAGTCTGCACTTCCCGGGCTGTGTTCCATTGACAGACTGGGGTCATTCTGCTCTTCTCTGGCTGTGGTACATTGACAGAGTGAGGTTAGTCAGCTCTTCACTGGGTGTGTTACATTGACAGAGTGGTGTCACTCGGCTCGTCCCTCGTTGTGTTATATTGACAGAGTGGGGTCAGTCTGCTCTTCTCTGGGTGTGTTACATTGACAGAGTGGGGTCAGTCTGCTCTTCCCTGGGCGGGTTACATTGATAGAGTGGGGTCAGTCTGCTCTTCTCTGGGTGCGTTACATTGACAGTGTGGGGTCCGTCTGCTCTTCCCTGGGTGTGTTACTTTGACAGACTGGGGTCATTCTGCTCTTCTCTGGCTGTGGTACATTGACAGAGTGAGGTTAGTCAGCTCTTCACTGGGTGTGTTACATTGACAGAGAGGGGTCAGTCTGCTCTTCTCTGGGTGTGTTACATTGACAGTGTGGGGTCCGTCTGCTCTTCCCTGGGTGTGTTACTTTGACAGACTGAGGTCAGTCTGATCTTCCCTGGGTGTGTAAAATTGACAGAATGATCTCAGTCTGCTCTTCCCTGGGTGTGTTACATTGACAGACTGAGGTCAGTCTGATATTCCGTGGGTGTGTAATATTGACAGAGTGGTGTCAGTCTGCTCTTCCCTGGGCGGGTTACCTTGACAGAGTGGGGTCAGTCTGCTCTTCCCTGGGTGTGTAACATTGACAGAGTGGGGTCAGTCTGCTCTTCCCTGGGTGGGTTACATTGACAGAGTGGTGTCCTTCTGCTCTTCGCTGGGTGTGTTTCATTGACAGAGTGAGGTCCGTCTGCTCTTCCTTGGGTGTGTTACATTTACAGACTCGGGTCAGTCTGCTCTTCCCTGGCTGTGGTACATTGAGAGAGTGGGATCAGTCTGCTCTTCCCTGGGTGAGTTACATTGACAGCGTGGGGTCAGTCTGCTCTTCACTGGTGTGTTACATTAACAGAGTGAGGTCAGTCTGCTGTTCCCTGGGTGTGTTACATTGACAGAGTGGGGTCAGTCTGCTCTTACTTGGGTGTGTTACATTGACAGAGTGGGATCCGTCTGCCCTTCCCTGGAAGGGTTACATTGACAGAGTGGGGTCAGTCTGCTCTTCCCTGTGTGAGTTACATTCAAAGAGTGGGGTCACTCTGCTATTCTCTGTGTGTGTTACATTGAAAGAGTGGGGTCATTCTGCTTGTCCTTGCGTGTGTAACATTGACAGAGTAGGGTCAGTCTGCTCTTCCCTGGATGTGTTACACTGACAGAGTGGGGTCAGTCTGCTCTTTCCTGGGTGGGTTACATTGAGAGAGTGGGGTCAGTCTGCTCTTCCCTGGGTGTGTCACATTGACAGAGTGTGGTCAGTCTACTCTTCCCTGGGTGTGTTACATTGATAGAGTGAGGTCAGTCTGCTCTTCCCTGGGTGTATAACATTGACACAGTGGGGTCAGTCTGCTCTTTCCTGTGTCTGTTACACTGACAGAGTGGGGTCAGTCTGCTCTTCCCCGCGTGTGTTACATTGAGAGAGTGGGGTCACTCTGCTCTTCCCTGTGGGTGTTACATTGACAGAGTGGGGTCATTCTGCTCTTCACTGGGAGAGTTACTTTGACAGAGTGGGGTCATTCTGCACTTCCCTGGTTGTGTTACATTGACAGAGTGGGGTCAGTATGTTCTTCCCTGGGTGGGTTACATTGACAGAGTAGGGTCAATCTGCTCTTCACTGCGTGTGTGACATTTACAGAGTAGGGTCAGTCTGCTCTTCCCTGGGTATGTTACGCTGACAGAGTGGGGTCAGTCTGCTCTTCCCTGGCTGTGTTTCATTGACAGACTGGGGTCATTCTGCTCTTCTCTGGCTGTGGTACATTGACAGAGTGAGGTCAGTCTGCTCTTCACTGGGTTTGTTACATTGGCAGAGTGGAGTCACTCGGCTCTTCCCTGGTTGTGTTATATTGACAGAGTGGGGTCAGTCTGCTCTTCTCTGGGTGTGTTACATTGACAGAATGGGGTCAGTCTGCTCTTCGCTGGATGGGTGACATTGACAGAGTGGGGTCAGTCTGCTCTTCATTCGGTGTGTTACATTGACAGAGTGGGGTCAGTCTGCCCCTCCTGGGTGGGTAACATTGACAGAGTGGTGTCCGTCTGCTCTTCCCTGGGCGGGTTACATTGACAGAGTGGGGTCAGTCTGCTCTTCCCTGGGTGTGTAACATTGACAGAGTGGGGTCAGTCTGCTCTTCCCTGCTTGGGTTACATTGACAGAGTGGTGTCCTTCTGCTCTTCCCTGGGTGTG
Organism: Chiloscyllium punctatum; assembly: GCF_047496795.1. NCBI lineage: Eukaryota > Metazoa > Chordata > Chondrichthyes > Orectolobiformes > Hemiscylliidae > Chiloscyllium > Chiloscyllium punctatum. The sequence continues at coordinate 50,218,545 of NC_092788.1, read as the reverse complement.
TTTCATTGATAGAGTGAGGTTCGTCTGCTCTTCCTTGGGTGTGTGACATTTACAGACTGGGGTCAGTCTGCTCTTCCCTGGCTGTGGTACATTGACAGAGTGAGGTCAGTCTGCTCTTCCCTGGGTGTGTTACATTGACAGAGTGTGGTCAGTCTGCTCTTCCCTCGGTGTGTTACATTGACAGATTGAGGTCATTCTGCACTTCCCTGGTTGAGTTACATTGACAGAGTGGGGTCAGTCTGCTCTTCCCTTAGTGAGTCACATTGACAGAGTGGGGTCAGTCTGCTCTTCACTGGGTGTGTGCCATAGACAGAGTGAGGTCAGTCTTCACACCACGGGTTGTGTTACATTGACAGAGTGGGGTCAGTCTACTCTTGCCTATTTGAGTTAAATTGATAGACTGAGGTCAGTCTGCTCTTCCCTGGGTGTGTAACATTGACAGAGTGGGGACAGTCTGCTCTTCCCTCGGCGGGTTACATTGACAGAGTGGGGTCAGTCTGCTCTTCCCTGGGTGTGTAACATTGACAGAGTGGTGTCAGTCTGCTCTTCCCTGGGTGGGTTACATTGACAGAGTGGTGTCAGACTGTTCTTCCCTGGGTGTGTTACATTGACAGAGTGGGGTCAGTCTGCCCTTCTCTGGGTGTGTTACATTGACAGAGTGGTGTCAGTCTGCTCTTCCCTTGGGTGTTGTTAAATTGACAGAGTGGTGTCCGTCTTCTCTTCCCTGGGTGTGTTGCATTTACAGAGTGGTGTCAGTCTGCTCTTTCCTGGGTGTGTTACATTGACAGAGTGGGGTCAGTCTGCAATTCACTGGTTGTGTAACATTGACAGAGAGGGGTCAGTCTGCTTTTCCCTGGGTGTGTTACATTGACAGAGTGGGGTCAGTCTGCTCTTCGCTTGATGCGTTGCATTGACAGAGTGGGGTCAGTCTGCTCTTCCCTGGGTGTGTTACATTGACAGAGTGGGGTCAGTCTGCTCTTCCCTTGCGTGTTACATTGACAGACTGGGGTCATTCTGCTCTTCTCTGGCTGTGGTACATTGACAGAGTGGGGTCAGTCTGCTCTTCTCTGGGTGTGTTACATTGACAGAGTGGGGTCAGTCTGCTCTTCCCTGGGTGTGTTACATTGACAGAATGGGGTCCGTCTGCTCTTCCCTGGGTGGGTGACATTGACAGAGTGGGGTCAGTCTGCTCATCTCTGGGTGTGTTACATTGACAGTGTGGGGTCCGTCTGCTCTTCCTGGGTGGGTAACATTGACAGAGTGGTGTCCTTCTGCTCTACCCTGGGTGTGTTACATTGACAGACTGAGGTCAGTCTGCTCTTCCCTGGGTGTGTAACATTGACAGAGTGGGGTCAATTGGGTCTTCCCTGGGTGGGTTACATTGACAGAGTGGAATCAGTCTGCCCTACCCTGGGTGTGTCACTTTGACAGAGTGTGGTCAGTCTGCTCTTCCCTGGGTGTGATACATTGACAGAGTGGGGTCAGTCTGCTCTTCGCTGGATGGGTGACATTGACAGAGTGGGGTCAGTCTGCTCTTCACTCGGTGTGTTACATTGACAGAGTGGGGTCAGTCTGCCCCTCCTGGGTGGGTAACATTGACACAGTGGTGTCCGTCTGCTCATCCCTGGGTGTGTTACATTGACAGACGGAGGTCAGTCTGCTCTTCCCTGGGCGGGTTACATTGACAGAGTGGGGTCAGTCTGCTCTTCCCTGGGTGTGTAACATTGACAGAGTGGTGTCAGTCTGCTCTTCCCTTGGGCGTTGTTACATTGACAGAGTGGTGTCCGTCTTCTCTTCCCTGGGTGTGTTTCTTTGACAGAGTGAGGTCCGTCTGCTCTTCCTTGGGTGTGTGACTTTTACAGAATGGGGTCAGTCTGCTCTTCCCTGGCTGTGGTACATTGACAGAGTGAGGTCAGTCTGCTCTTCCCTGGGGGTGTTACATTGACAGAGTGGGATCAGTCTCCTCTTCCCTGGGTGTGTTACATTGACAGAGTGGGGTCAGTCTGCTCTTCACTGGGTGCGTTATATTGACAGAGCGGGGTCAGTCTGCTCTTCCCTGGGTGTGTTACATTGACAGAGTGGGGTCAGTCTGCTCTTCCCTGGGTGTGTTACATTGACAGAATGGTGTCAGCCTGCTCTTCCCTGGGTGCGTTACATTGGCAGAGTAGGGTCAATCTGCTCTTCACTGCGTGTGTGACATTTACAGAGTGGAGTCATTCTGCTCTTCCCTTGGTGTGTTACATTGACAGAGTGAGGTCAGTCTGCTCTTCCCTGGGTGTGTTACATTGACAGAGTGGGGTCAGTATGGGCTTGATTCTGTTCGTAATTTTACAGAGTGAGGTCAGTCTGCTCTTCCCTGGGAGGGTTACATTGTCAGTGTGGGGTCAGCCTGCTCTTCCTTGGGTGTGTTACATTGACAGTGTGGGGTCAGTGTACCCTTCTTCTCTGGGTGTGTTACGCTGAAAGAGTGGAGTCAGTCTGCGCTTGCCTGTGTATGTTTGATTGACAGAGCGCGGTCAGTCTGCGCTTGATTGTGTGAGTAATTTTGCAGAATGAGGTCAGTCTTCTCTTCCTTCGGTGTGTTAGATTGACAGAGTGAGGTCAGTCTGTTCTACCTTGTTTGTGTTACATTGACAGAGTGGGGTCAATCTACTCTTGCCTATTTGAGTTACATTGATCGACTGAGTTCAGTCTGCTCTTCCTTGAGTGTGTGACATTGACAAAGTGGGGTCAGTCTGCTCTTTCTTGGGTGTGTTACATTGACAGAGTGGGATCCGTCTGCCCTTCCCTGGATGGGTTACATTGACAGAGTGGGGTCAGTCTGCTCTGCCCTGTGTGAGTTACATTCAAAGAGTGGGGTCACTCTGCTCTTCCCTGTGTGTGTTACATCGAAAGAGTGGGGTCATTCTGCTTGTCCTTGCGTGTGTAACATTGATAGAGTAGGGTCAGTCTGCTCTTCCCTGGGTGTGTTACGCTGACAGAGTGGGGTCAGTCTGCTCTTTCCTGGGTAGGTTACATTGAGAGAGTGGGGTCAGTCTGCTCTTCCCTGGGTGTGTCACATTGACAGAGTGTTGTGAGTCTACTCTTCCCTGGATGTGTTACATTGACATTGTGGGGTCAGTCTGCTCTTCCCTGGGTGTATAACATTGACACAGTGGGGTCAGTCTGCTCTTTCCTGTGTCTGTTACACTGACAGAGTGGGGTCAGTCTGCTCTTCCCTGCGTGTGTTACATTGAGAGAGTGGGGTCACTCTGCTCTTCCCTGTGGGTGTTACATTGACAGAGTGGGGTCATTCTGCTCTTCAATGGGAGAGTTACTTTGACAGAGTGGGGTCATTCTGCACTTCCCTGGTTGTGTTACATTGACAGAGTGGGGTCAGTCTGTTCTTCCCTGGGTGGGTTACATTGACAGAGTCGGGTCAATCTGCTCTTCACTGCGTGTGTGACATTTACAGAGTAGGGTCAGTCTGCTCTTCCCTGGGTATGTTACGCTGACAGAGTGGGGTCAGTCTGCTCTTCCCTGGCTGTGTTTCATTGACAGACTGGGATCATTCTGCTCTTCTCTGGCTGTCGTACATTGACAGAGTGAGGTCAGTCTGCTCTTCACTGGGTTTGTTACATTGGCAGAGTGGAGTCACTCGGCTCTTCCCTGGTTGTGTTATATTGACAGAGTGGGGTCAGTCTGCTCTTCTCTGGGTGTGTTACATTGACAGAGTGGTGTCCGTCTGCTCTTCACTGGGTGTGTTACATTGACAGACTGAGGTCAGTCTGCTCTTCCCTGGGTGCGTTACATTGACAGAGTGAGGTCAGTCTGCTCTTCCCTGGGTGTGTAACATTGACAGAGTGTGGTAAGTCTGCTCTTCCCTGGGTGTGTTACATTGACAGATTGAGGTCATTCTGCACTTCCCTGGTTGAGTTACATTGACAGAGTGGGGTCAGTCTGCTCTTCCCTGGATGGGTTACATTGACAGACTGGGGTCATTCTGCTCTTCTCTGGCTGTGGTACATTGACAGAGTGGGGTCAGTCTGCTCTTCTCTGGGTGTGTTACATTGACAGAGTGGGGTCAGTCTGCTCTTCCCTGGGTGGGTTACTTTGACAGAGTGGTGTCAGTCTGCTCTTCCCTGGGTGTTGTTACATTGACAAAGTGGTGTCCGTCTTCTATTCCCTGGGTGTGTTACATTGACAGAGTGGGGTCAGTCTGCTCTTTCCTGGGTGTGTTACATTGACAGAGTGAGGTCAGTCTGCACTTCCCTGGTTCTGTTACATTGACAGAGTGGGGTCAGTCTGCTATTCCCTGGGTGAGTTACTTTGACAGAGAGGGGGGATGTCTACACTTCACTGGGTGTGTTAAATTGACAGAGTGGGGTCAGTCTGCAATTCACTGTTTGTGTAACATTGACAGAGTAGGGTCAGTCTGCTTTTCCATGGGTGTGTTACATTGACAGAGTGGGGTCAGTCTGCTCTTCGCTTGATGCGTTACATTGACAGAGTGGGGTCAGTCTGCTCTTCCCTGGGTGTGTTACATTGACAGACTGGGGTCATTCTGCTCTTCTCTGGCTGTGGTACATTGACAGAGTGGGGTCAGTCTGCTCTTCCCTGGGTGTGTTACATTGACAGAATGGGGTCCGTCTGCTCTTCCCTGGGTGGGTGACATTGACAGAGTGGGGTCAGTCTGCTCATCTCTGTGTGTGTTACATTGACAGTGTGGGGTCCGTCTGCTCTCCCCTGGGTGTGTCACTTTGACAGAGTGCGGTCAGTCTGCTCTTCCCTGGGTGTGATATATTGACAGAGTGGGGTCAGTCTGCTCTTCACTGACTGTGTTACATTGTCAGAGTAGGGTCAGTCTGCTCTTCCCTGGGTGTATTACATTGACAGAGTGGGGTCAGTCTGCTCTTCCCTGGGTGTGTTACATTGACAGAGCGTGGTCAGTCTACTCTTCCCTGGGTGTGTTACATTGACAGACTGGGGTCAGTCTTCTCTTCCCTGGGTGCATTACATTTACAGACTGAGGTCAGTCTGATCTTCACTGGGTGTGTCACATTCACAGAGTGGGGTCAGTCTGCTCTTCCCTGGTTGTGTTACATTGACAGACTGATGTCAGACTGCTCTTCCTTGGTGGGTTACATTGACAGAGTGAGGTCCGTCTGCTCTTCCCTGGGTGCGTTACATTGACAGACTGGGGTCATGCTGCTCTTCCCTGGCTGTGGTACATTGACAGAGTGAGGTCAGTCTGCTCTTCACTGGGTGTGTTACATTGACCGAGTGGGGTCAGTCTGCTCTTCCCTGGGTGTGTTACATTGACTGAGTGAGGTACGTCTGCTCTTCCCTGGGTGAGTTACATTGACAGACCCGGGTCATTCTGATCTTCCCTGGCTGTGGTACATTGACAGAGTGAGGTCAGTATGCTCTTCACTGGGTGTGTTACTTTCACAGAGTGGGGTCAGTCTGCTCTTCACTGGGTGAGTTACTTTGACAGAGTGGGGTCATTCTGCTCTTCCCTGGGTGAGTTACGTTGACAGAGTGGGGTCAGTCTGCTCTTCCCTCGGTGTGTTAAATTGACAGATTGGGGTCAGTCTGCACTTCACTGGTTGTGTTACATTGACAGAGTGGGGTCAGTCTGCTTTTCCCTGGGTGAGTTACATTGACAGAGTGGGGTCAGTCTGCTCTTCGCTGGGTGTGGTACATTTACAGAGTGAGGTCAGTCTGCACTTCCCGGGCTGTGTTCCATTGACAGACTGGGGTCATTCTGCTCTTCTCTGGCTGTGGTACATTGACAGAGTGAGGTTAGTCAGCTCTTCACTGGGTGTGTTACATTGACAGAGTGGTGTCACTCGGCTCGTCCCTCGTTGTGTTATATTGACAGAGTGGGGTCAGTCTGCTCTTCTCTGGGTGTCTTACATTGACAGAGTGGGGTCAGTCTGCTCTTCCCTGGGCGGGTTACATTGATAGTGTGGGGTCAGTCTGCTCTTCCCTGGGTGTGTTACTTTGACAGACTGAGGTCAGTCTGATCTTCCCTGGGTGTGTAAAATTGACAGAGTGATCTCAGTCTGCTCTTCCCTGGGTGTGTTACATTTGCCGACTGATGTCATTCTGATATTCCGTGGGTGTGTAACATTGACAGAGTGGGGTCAGTCTGCACTTCCCTGGGCGGTTTACCTTGACAGAGTGGTGTCAGTCTGCTCTTCCCTGGGTGTGTAACATTGACAGAGTGGGGTCAGTCTGCTTTTCCCTGGGTGAGTTACATTGACAGAGTGGGGTCAGTCTGCTCTTCGCTGGGTGTGTTACATTGACAGACTGGGGTCAGTCTGTTCTTCCCTGGGTGTGTTACATTGACAGAGTGAGGTCAGTCTGCACTTCCCTGGCTGTGTTACATTGACAGACTGGGGTCATTCTGCTCTTCTCTGGCTGTGGTACATTGACAGAGTGAGGTTAGTCAGCTCTTCACTTGGTGTGTTACATTGACAGAGAGGGGTCAGTCTGCTCTTCTCTGGGTGTGTTACATTGACAGTGTGGGGTCCGTCTGCTCTTCCCTGGGTGTGTTACTTTGACAGACTGAGGTCAGTCTGATCTTCCCTGGGTGTGTAAAATTGACAGATTGATCTCAGTCTGCTCTTCCCTGGGTGTGTTACATTGACAGACTGAGGTCAGTCTGATATTCCGTGGTTGTGTAACATTGACAGAGTGGGGTCAGTCTGCTCTTCCCTGGGCGGGTTACCTTGACAGAGTGGGGTCAGTCTGCTCTTCCCTGGGTGTGTAACATTGACAGAGTGGGGTCAGTCTGCTCTTCGCTGGGTGTGTTTCATTGACAGAGTGAGGTCCGTCTGCTCTTCCTTGGGTGTGTTACATTTACAGACTCGGGTCAGTCTGCTCTTCCCTGGCTGTGGTACATTGAGAGAGTGGGATCAGTCTGCTCTTCACTGGGTGAGTTACATTGACAGCGTGGGGTCAGTCTGCTCTTCACTGGGTGTGTTACATTAACAGAGTGAGGTCAGTCTGCTGTTCCCTGGGTGTGTTAAATTGACAGAGTGGGGTCAGTCTGCTCTTACTTGGGTGTGTTACATTGACAGAGTGGGATCCGTCTGCCCTTCCCTGGAAGGGTTACATTGACAGAGTGGGGTCAGTCTGCTCTTCCCTGTGTGAGTTACATTCAAAGAGTGGGGTCACTCTGCTCTTCCCTGTGTGTGTTACATTGAAAGTGTGGGGTCATTCTGCTTGTCCTTGCGTGTGTAACATTGACAGAGTAGGGTCAGTCTGCTCTTCCCTGGGTGTGTTACACTGACAGTGTGGGGTCAGTCTGCTCTTTCCTGGGTGGGTTACATTGAGAGAGTGGGGTCAGTCTGCTCTTCCCTGGGTGTGTCACATTGACAGAGTGTGGTCAGTCTACTCTTCCCTGGGTGTGTTACATTGACAGAGTGAGGTCAGTCTGCTCTTCCCTGGGTGTATTACATTGACACAGTGGGGTCAGTCTGCTCTTTCCTGTGTCTGTTACACTGACTGAGTGGGGTCAGTCTGCTCTTCCCCGCGTGTGTTACATTGAGAGAGTGGGGTTACTCTGCTCTTCCCTGTGGGTGTTACATTGACAGAGTGGGGTCATTCTGCTCTTCACTGGGAGAGTTACTTTGACAGAGTGGGGTCATTCTGCACTTCCCTGGTTGTGTTACATTGACAGAGTGGGGTCAGTATGTTCTTCCCTGGTTGGGGTACATTGACAGAGTAGGGTCAATCTGCTCTTCACTGCGTGTGTGACATTTACAGAGTAGGGTCAGTCTGCTCTTCCCTGGGTATGTTACGCTGACAGAGTGGGGTCAGTCTGCTCTTTCCTGGATGTGTTTCATTGACAGACTGGGGTCATTCTGCTCTTCTCTGGCTGTGGTACATTGACAGAGTGAGGTCAGTCTGCTCTTCACTGGGTTTGTTACATTGGCAGAGTGGAGTCACTCGGCTCTTCCCTGGTTGTGTTATATTGACAGAGTGGGGTCAGTCTGCTCTTCTCTGGGTGTGTTACATTGACAGAGTGGGGTCAGTCTGCTCTTCCCTGGGTGTGTTACATTGACAGAATGGAGTCAGTCTGCTCTTCGCTGGATGGGTGACATTGACAGAGTGAGGTCAGTCTGCTCTTCATTCGGTGTGTTACATTGACAGAGTGGGGTCAGTCTGCCCCTCCTGGGTGGGTAACATTGACAGAGTGGTGTCTGTCTGCTCTTCCCTGGGTGTGTTACATTGACAGACTGAGGTCAGTCTGCTCTTCCCTGGGCGGGTTACATTGACAGAGTGGGGTCAGTCTGCTCTTCCCTGGATGTGTAACATTGACAGAGTGGGGTCAGTCTGCTCTTCCCTGGGTGTGTAACATTGACAGAGTGGGGTCAGTCTGCTCTTCCCTGCTTGGGTTACATTGACAGAGTGGTGTCCTTCTGCTCTTCCCTGGGTGTGTTTCATTGATAGAGTGAGGTTCGTCTGCTCTTCCTTGGGTGTGTGACATTTACAGACTGGGGTCAGTCTGCTCTTCCCTGGCTGTGGTACATTGACAGAGTGAGGTCAGTCTGCTCTTCCCTGGGTGTGTTACATTGACAGAGTGTGATCAGTCTGCTCTTCCCTCGGTATGTTACATTCACAGATTGAGGTCATTCTGCACTTCCCTGGTTGAGTTACATTGACAGAGTGGGGTCAGTCTGCTCTTCCCTTAGTGAGTCACATTGACAGAGTGGGGTCAGTCTGCTCTTCACTGGGTGTGTGCCATTGACATAGTGAGGTCAGTCTTCACGAACACGGGTTGTGTTACATTGACAGAGTGGGGTCAGTCTACTCTTGCCTATTTGAGTTAAATTGATAGACTGAGGTCAGTCTGCTCTTCCCTGGGTGTGTAACATTGACAGAGTGGGGACAGTCTGCTCTTCCCTCGGCGGGTTACATTGACAGAGTGGGGTCAGTCTGCTCTTCCCTGGGTGTGTAACATTGACAGAGTGGTGTCAGTCTGCTCTTCCCTGGGTGGGTTACATTGACAGAGTGGTGTCAGACTGTTCTTCCCTGGGTGTGTTACATTGACAGAGTGGGGTCAGTCTGCCCTTCTCTGGGTGTGTTACATTGACAGAGTGGTTTCAGTCTGCTCTTCCCTTGGGCGTTGTTACATTGACAGAGTGGTGTCCGTCTTCTCTTCCCTGGGTGTGTTACATTGACAGAGTGGGGTCAGACTGCTCTTTCCTGGGTGTGTTACATTGACAGAGTGGGGTCAGTCTGCAATTCACTGGTTGTGTAACATTGACAGAGAGGGGTCAGTCTGCTTTTCCCTGGGTGTGTTACATTGACAGAGTGGGGTCAGTCTGCTCTTCGCTTGATGCGTTACATTGACAGAGTGGGGTCAGTCTGCTCTTCCCTGGGTGTGTTACATTGACAGAGTGGGGTCAGTCTGCTCTTCCCTTGCGTGTTACATTGACAGACTGGGGTCATTCTGCTCTTCTCTGGCTGTGGTACATTGACAGAGTGGGGTCAGTCTGCTCTTCTCTGGGTGTGTTACATTGACAGAGTGGGGTCAGTCTGCTCTTCCCTGGGTGTGTTACATTGACAGAATGGGGTCCGTCTGCTCTTCCCTGGGTGGGTGACATTGACAGAGTGGGGTCAGTCTGCTCATCTCTGGGTGTGTTACATTGACAGTGTGGGGTCCGTCTGCTCTTCCTGGGTGGGTAACATTGACAGAGTGGTGTCCTTCTGCTCTACCCTGAGTGTGTTACATTGACAGACTGAGGTCAGTCTGCTCTTCTCTGGGTGTGTAACATTGACAGAGTGGGGTCAATTGGGTCTTCCCTGGGTGGGTTACATTGACAGAGTGGAATCAGTCTGCCCTACCCTGGGTGTGTCACTTTGACAGAGTGTGGTCAGTCTGCTCTTCCCTGGGTGTGATACATTGACAGAGTGGGGTCAGTCTGCTCTTCCCTGACTGTGTTACATTGACAGAGTACGGTCAGTCTGCTCTTCCCTGGGTGTATTACATTGACAGACTGAGGTCCTTCTGATCTTCACTGGGTGGGTTACATTGACAGAGTGGAATCAGTCTGCTCTACCCTGGGTGTGTCACTTTGACAAAGTGGGGTCAGTCTGCTCTTCCCTGGGTGTGTTACATTGACAGAGTGGGGTAAGTCTGCTCATCCCTGGGTGTGTCACATTGACAGAGCGTGGTCAGTCTACTCTTCCCTGGGTGTGTTACATTGACAGACTGGGGTCAGTCTTCTCTTCCCTGGGTGCATTACATTGACAGACTGAGGTCCTTCTGATCTTCACTGTGTGTGTTACATTCACCGAGTGGGGTCAGTCTGCTCTTCCCTGGCTGTGGTACATTGACAGAGTGAGGTCAGTCTGCTCTTCACTGGGTGTGTTACATTGACCGAGTGGGGTCAGTCTGTTCTTCCCTGGGTGTGTTACATTGACAGAGTGGGGTCAGTCTGATATTCCGTGGGCGTGTAACATTGACAGAGTGGGGTCAGTCTGCTCTTCCCTGGGCGGGTTACCTTGACAGAGTGGGGTCAGTCTGCACTTCCCTGGGTGTGTTACATTGACAGATTGGGGTCAGTCTGTTCTTCCCTGGGTGTGTTACATTGACAGACTGAGGTCCTTCTGATATTCCGTGGGTGTGTAACATTGACTGAGTGGGGTCAGTCTGCTCTTCCCTGGGCGGGATACCTTGACAGAGTGAGGTCAGTCTGCTCTTCCCTGGGTGTGTAACATTGACAGAGTGGGGTCAGTCTGCTTTTCCCTGGGTGAGTTACATTGACAGAGTGTGGTCATTCTACTCTTCCCTGGGTGGGTTACATTGACAGAGTTGGGTCAGTCTGCTCTTCCCTGGGTGTATTACACTGACAGAGTGGGTTCAGTCTGATCTTCCCTGCGTGTGTTACATTGAGAGAGTGGGGTCACTCTGCTCTTCCCTGTGGGTGTTACATTGACAGAGTGGGGTCATTCTGCTCTTCACTGGGAGAGATACTTTGACAGAGTGGGGTCATTCTGCTCTTCCATGGTTGTGTTACATTGACAGAGTGGGGTCAGTCTGTTCTTCCCTGGGTGGGTTACATTGACAGAGTATGGTCAATCTGCTCTTCACTGCGTGTGTGACATTTACAGAGTAGGGTCAGTCTGCTCTTCCCTGGGTATGTTACGCTGACAGAGTGGGGTCAGTCTGCTCTTCCCTGGCTGTGGTACATTGACAGAGTGAGGTCAGTCTGCTCTTCACTGGGTTTGTTACATTGGCAGAGTGGAGTCACTCGGCTCTTCCCTGTTTGTGTTTTATTGACAGATTGATGTCAGTCTGCTCTTCTCTGGGTGTGTTACATTGACAGAGTGAGGTTAGTCTGCTCTTCACTGGGTTTGTTACATTGGCAGAGTGGAGTCACTCGGCTCTTCCCTGGTTGTGTTATATTGACAGAGTGGGGTCAGTCTGCTCTTCCCTGGGTGTGTCACATTGACAGAGTCGAGTCAATCTGCTCTTCACTGCGTGTGTGACATTTACAGAGTAGGGTCAGTCTGCTCTTCCCTGGATATGTTACGCTGACAGAGTGGGGTCAGTCTGCTCTTCCCTGGCTGTGTTTCATTGACAGACTGGGGTCATTGTGCTCTTCTCTGGCTGTGGTACATTGACAGAGTGAGGTCAGTCTGCTCTTCACTGGGTTTGTTACATTGGCAGAGTGGAGTCACTCGGCTCTTCCCTGGTTGTGTTATATTGACAGAGTGGGGTCAGTCTGTTATCTCTGGGTGTGTTACATTGACAGAGTGAGGTCAGTCGGCTCTTCACTGGGTTTGTTACATTGGCAGAGTGGAGTCACTCGGCTCTTCCCTGGTTGTATTATATTGACAGAGTGGGGTCAGTCTGCACTTCCCTGGCTGTGTTACATTGACAGACTGGGGTCATTCTGCTCTTCTATGGCTGTGGTACATTGACAGAGTGAAGTTAGTCAGCTCTTCACTGGGTGTGTTACATTGACAGAGTGGTGTCAATCGGCTCCTCCCTCGTTGTGTTATATTGACAGACTGAGGTCAGTCTGATATTCCATGGGTGTGTAACATTGACAGAGTGGGGTCTGTCTGCTCTTCACTGGGTTTGTTACATTGGCAGAGTGGAGTCACTCGGCTCTTCCCTGGTTGTGTTATATTGACAGAGTGAGGTCAGTCTGCACTTCCCTGGCTGTGTTACATTGACAGACTGGGGTCATTCTGCTCTTCTCTGGCTGTGGTACATTGACAGACTAGGGTCAGTCTGATCTTCTCTGGGTGTGTTACATTGACAGTGTGGGGTCCGTCTGCTCTTCCCTGGGTGTGTTACTCTGACAGACTGAGGTCAGTCTGCTCTTCGCAGGGTGTGTAACATTGACAGACTGAGGTCAGTCTGATATTCCGTGGGTGTGTAATATTGACAGAGTGGGGTCTGTCAGCTCTTCCCTGGGCGGGTTACCTTGACAGAGTGGGGACAGTCTGCTCTTCCCTGTGTGTGTAACATTGACAGAGTGGGGTCAGTCTGCTCTTCCCTGGGTCGGTTACATTGACAGAGTGGTGTCCTTCTGCTCTTCTCTGGGTGTGTTTCATTGACAGAGTGAGGTCCGTCTGCTCTTCCTTGGGTGTGTTACATTTACAGACTCGGGTCAGTCTGCTCTTCCCTGGCTGTGGTACATTGAGAGAGTGGGGTCAGTCTGCTCTTCCCTGGGTGAGTTACATTGACAGCGTGGGGTCAGTTTGCTCTTCACTGGGTGTGTTACATTAACAGAGTGAGGTCAGTCTGCTCTTCCCTGGGTGTGTTACATTGACAGAGTGGGGTCACTCTACTCTTGCCTATTTGAGTTAAATTGATAGACTGAGGTCAGGCTGCTCTTCCCTGAGTGTGTGACATTGACAGAGTGGGATCCGTCTGCCCTTCCCTGGAAGGGTTACATTGACAGAGTGGGGTCAGTCTGCTCTTCCCTGTGTGATTTACATTCAAAGAGTGGGGTCACTCTGCTCTTCCCTGTGTGTGTTACATTGAAAGAGTGGGGTCATTCTGCTTGTCCTTGCGTGTGTAACATTGACAGAGTAGGGTCAGTCTGCTCTTCCCTGGGTGTGTTACACTGACAGAGTGGGGTCAGTCTGCTCTTTCCTGGGTGGGTTACATTGAGAGAGTGGGGTCAGTCTGCTCTTCCCTGGGTGTGTCACATTGACAAAGTGTGGTCAGTCTACTCTTCCCTGGATGTGTTACATTGACAGAGTTGGGTCAGTCTGCTCTTCCCTGGGTGTATTACATTGACACAGTGGGGTCAGTCTGCTCTTTCCTGTGTCTGTTACACTGACAGAGTGGGGTCAGTCTGCTCTTCCCTGCGTGTGTTACATTGAGAGAGTGGGGTCAGTCTGCTCTTCTCTGGCTGTGGTACATTGACAGAGTGAGGTCAGTCTGTTCTTCCCTGGGTGGGTTACATTGACAGAGTAGGGTCAGTCTGCTCTTCACTGGGAGAGTTACTTTGACAGAGTGGGGTCATTCTGTACTTCCCTGGTTGTGTTACATTGACAGAGTGGGGTCAGTCTGTTCTTCCCTGGGTGGGTTACATTGACAGAGGAGCGTCAATCTGTTCTTCCCTGGGTATGTTACGCTGACAGAGTGGGGTCAGTCTGCTGTTCCCTGGCTGTGTTTCATTGAGAGACTGGGGTCATTCTGCTCTTCTCTGGCTGTGGTACATTCACAGATTGAGGTCAGTCTGCTCTTCACTGGGTGTGTTACATTGGCGGAGCGGTGTCACTGGGCTCTTCCCTGGTTGAGTTATTTTGACAGAGTGGGGTCAGTCTGCTCTTCTCTGGGTGTGTTACATTGACAGAGTGGGGTCAGTCTGCTCTTCCCTGGGTGTGTTACATTGACAGAATGGGGTCAGTCTGCTCTTCCCTGCGTGGGTGACATTGACAGAGTGGGGTCAGTCTGCTCTTCACTCGGAGTGTTACATTGACAGAGTGGGGTCAGTCTGCCCCTCCTGGGTGGGTAACATTGACAGAGTGGTGTCCGTCTGCTCTTCCCTGGGTGTGTTACATTGACAGACTGAGGTCAGTCTGCTCTTCCCTGGGCGGGTTACATTGACAGAGTGGTGTCTTTCTGCTCATCCCTGGGTGTGTTTCATTGACAGAGTGAGGTCCGTCTGCTCTTCCTTGGGTGTGTGACATTTACAGACTGGGGTCAGTCTGCTCTTCCCTAGCTGTGGTACATTGACAGAGTGAGGTCAGTCTGCTCTTCCCTGGGTGTGTTACATTGACAGATTGAGGTCATTCTGCACTTCCCTGGTTGTGTTACATTGACAGAGTGGGGTCAGTCTACTCTTCCGTGGGTGAGTTACATTGACAGAGTGGGGTCTGACTGCTCTTCCCTGGGTGTGTTACATTGACTGAGTGAGGTACGTCTGCTCTTCCCTGGGTGAGTTACATTGACAGACTCGGGTCATTCTGCTCTTCCCTGGCTGTTGTACATTGACAGAGTGAGGTCAGTCTGCTCTTCACTGGGTGTGTTACATTGACAGAGAGCGGTCAGTCTGTTCTTCCCTGGGTGAGTTGCATTGACAGAGTGGGGTCAGTCGGCTCTTCCCTGGGTTTGTTGCATTGACAGAGTGGGGTCAGTCTGCTCTTCCCTGGGTGTGTCACATTGACAGACTGGGGTCAGTCTGCCCTTGTCTGGGTGTGTTACATTGACAGAGTGGTGTCAGTCTGCACTTCCCTGGGTGTTGTTACATTGACAGAGTGGTGTCCGTCTGCTCTTACCTGGGTGTGTTACATTGACAGAGTGGGGTCAGTCTGCTCTTCCCTGGGTGTGTTACATTGACAGAGTGAGGTCAGTCTGCACTTGCCTGGTTGTTTTACATTGACAGAGTGGGGTCAGTCTGCTATTCCCTGGGTGAGTTACTTTGACAGAGTGGGGTCAGTCTGCACTTCCCTGGGTGTGTTACATTGACAGAGTGAGGTCAGTCTGCACTTCCCTGGTTGTATAAAATTGACAGAGTTGGGTCAGTCTGCTATTCCCTGGGTGAGTTACTTTGACAGAGAGGGGGGAGGTCTGCACTTCACTGGGTGTGTTAAATTGACAGAGTGGGGTCTGTCTGCAATTCACTGGTTGTGTTACATTGACAGAGTGGGGTCAGTCTGCTTTTCCCTGGGTGTGTTCCATTGACAGAGTGGGGTCCGTCTGCTCTTCGATTGTTGCGTTACATTGACAGAGTGGGGTCAGTCTGCTCTTCTCTGGGTGTGTTACATTGACAGAGTGGGGTCAGTCTGCTCTTCCCTGGGTGTGTTACATTGACAGATTGGGGTCCGTCTGCTCTTCCCTGGGTGGGTGACATTGACAGAGTGGGATCAGTCTGCTCTTCACTCGGTGTGTTACATTGACAGAGTGGGGTCAGTCTGCTCTTCTCTAGGTGTGTTACATGGACAGTGTGGGGTCCGTCTGCTCCACCTGGGTGGGTAACATTGACAGAGTGGTGTCCTTCTGCTCTTCCCTGGGTGTGTTACATTGACAGACTGATGTCAGTCTGCTCTTCCCTGGGGGTGTAACATTGACAGAGTGGGGTCAATCTGCTCTTACCTGGGTGGGTTACATTGACAGAGTGGGATCAGTCTGCTCTACCCTGGGTGTGTCACTTTGACAGAGTGTGGTCCGTCTGCTCCTCCCTGGGTGTGTTAAATTGACAGAGTTGGGTCAGTCTGCACTTCCCTGACTGTATTATATTGACAGAGTGGGGTCAGTCTGCTCTTCCCTGGATGAGTTACAGTGACAGAGTGGGGTCAGTCTGCTCATCCCTGGGAGTGTCACATTGACAGAGCGTGGTCAGTCTACTCTTCCCTGGGTGTGTTACATTGACAGACTGGGGTCAGTCTTCTCTTCCCTGGGTGTATTACATTGACGCAGTGGGGTCAGTCTGCTCTTCCCTGGGTGTGTTACATTGACAGAGTGGGGTCAGTCTTCTCTTCCCTGTGTGTGTTACATTGACAGACTGATGTCAGCCTGCTCTTCCTTGGTGGTTTACATTGACACAGTGAGGTCCGTCTGCTCTACCCTGGGTGCGTTACATTGACAGACTGGGGTCATGCTGCTCTTTCCTGGCTGTGGTACATTGACAGAGTGAGGTCAGTCTGCTCTTCACTGGGTGTGTTAAATTGACAGAGTGGGGTCAGTCTGCTCTTCCCTGGGTGTGTTACATTGACAGAGTGGGGTCAGTCTGCACTTCCCTGGTTGTGTTACATTGACTGAGTGGGGTCAGTCTACTTCTCCGTGGGTGAGTTACATTGACAGAGTGGGGTCTGACTGCTCTTCCCTGGGTGTGTTACATTGACTGAGTGAGGTACGTCTGCTCTTCCCTGGGTGAGTTACATTGACAGACTCGGGTCATTCTGCTCTTCCCTGGCTGTTGTACATTGACAGAGTGAGGTCAGTCTGCTCTTCACTTGGTGTGTTACATTGACAGACTGATGTCAGCCTTCTCTTCCTTGGTGGTTTACATTGACAGAGTGAGGTCCGCCTGCTCTTCCCTGGGTGCGTTACATTGACAGACTCGGGTCATGCTGCTCTTCTCTGGCAGTGGTACATTGACAGAGTGAGGTCAGTCTGCTCTTCACTGGGTGTGTTACATTCACAGATTGGGGTCAGTCTGCTCTTCCCTGGGTGTGTTACATTGACAGAGTGTGTTCAGTCTGCACTTCCCTGGTGGTGTTACATTGACAGAGTGGGTTCAGTCTACTCTTCCCTGGTTGAGTTACATTGACAGAGTGGGGTCTGACTGCTCTTCCCTGGGTGTGTTACATTGACTGAGTGAGGTATGTCTGCTCTTCCCTGGGTGAGTTACATTGACAGACTCGGGTCATTCTGCTCTTCCCTGGCTGTGGTACATTGACAGAGTGAGGTCAGTCTGCTGTTCACTGGGTGTGTTACATTCACCGAGTGGGGTCAGTCTGCTCTTCCCTGGGTGAGTTATGTTGACTGAGTGGGGTTAGTCTGCTCTTCCCTGGGTGTGTTACATTGACAGAGTGGTGTCAGTCTGCTCTTCCCTGGGTGTGTCACATTGACAGACTGGGGTCAGTCTGCCCTTGTCTGGGTGTGTTACATTGACAGAGTGGTGTCAGTCTGCTCTTCCCTGGGTGTTGTTACATTGACAGAGTGGTGTCCGTCTGCTCTTACCTGGGTGTGTTACATTGACAGAGTGGGGTCAGTCTGCTCTTCCCTGGGTGTGTTACATTGACAGAGTGAGGTCAGTCTGCACTTGCCTGGTTGTTTTACCTTGACAGAGTGGGGTCAGTCTGCTATTCCCTGGGTGAGTTACTTTGACAGAGAGGTGGGATTTCTGCACTTCACTGGGTGTGTTAAATTGACAGAGTGGTTTCAGTCTGCAATTCACTGGTTGTGTTACATTGACAGAGTGGGATCAGTCTGCTTTTCCCTGGGTGTGTTACATTGACGGACTGGGGTCAGTCTTCTCTTCCCTGGGTGTATTACATTGACGCAGTGGGGTCAGTCTGCTCTTCCCTGGGTGTGTTACATTGACAGAGTGGGGTCAGACTGCTCTTCCCTGGGTGTGTTACATTGACAGACTGATGTCAGCCTGCTCTTCCTTGGTGGTTTACATTGACAGAGTGAGGTCCGTCTGCTCTTCCCTCGGTGCGTTACATTGACAGACTGGGGTCATGCTGCTCTTCCCTGGCTGTGGTACATTGACAGAGTGAGGTCAGTCTGCTCTTCACTGGGTGTGTCACATTGACAGAGCGTGGTCAGTCTACTCTTCCCTGGGTTGTTTACATTGACAGACTGGGGTCGGTCTTCTCTTCCCTGGGTGTATTACATTGACGCAGTGGGGTCAGTCTGCTCTTCCCTGGGTATGTTACATTGACAGTCTGATGTCAGCCTGCTCTTCCTTGGTGGTTTACATTGACAGAGTGAGGACCGTCTGCTCTTCCCTGGGTGCGTTACATTGACAGACTGGGGTCATGCTGTTCTTCCCTGGCTGTGGTACATTGACAGAGTGAGATCAGTCTGCTCTTCACTGGGTGTGTTAAATTGACAGAGTGGGGTCAGTCTGCTCTTCCCTGGGTGTGTTACATTGACAGAGTGGTGTCAGTCTGCTCTTCCCTGGGTGTGTTACATTGACAGAGTGTTGTCCGTCTGCTCTTACCTGGTTGTGTTACATTGACAGAGTGGGGTCAGTCTACTCTTCCCCTGGGTGTGTTACATTGATAGACTGGGGTCATTCTGCTCTTCTCTGGCTGTGGTCCATTGACACAGTGAGGTCAGTCTGCTCTTCACTGGGTGTGTTACATTGACAGAGTGGGGTCCGTCTGCTCTTCCCTGGGTGAATTACATTAACAGACTCGGGTCATTCTGCTCTTCCCTGGCTGTGGTACATTGACAGAGTGAGGTCAGTCTGCTCTTCACTGGGTGTGTTACATTCACAGAGTGGGGTCAGTCTGCTCTTCCCTGGGTGTGTTAAATTGACAGAGTGTGGTCAGTCTGCACTTCACTGGTTGTGTGACATTGACAGAGTGTGGTCCGTCTGCTTTTCCTGGGGGAGTGACATTGACAGAGTGGGGTCAGTCTGCTCTTCCCTGGGTGTGTTACATTGACAGAGTGAGGTCAGTCTGCACTTCCCTGGCTGTGTTACATTGATAGACTGGGGTCATTCTGCTCTTCTCTGGCTGTGGTACATTGACAGATTGAGGTCAGTCTGCTCTTCACTGGGTGTGTTACATTGACAGAGTGGTGTCACTCGGCTCTTCCCTCGTTGTGTTATATTGACAGAGTGGGGTCAGTCTGCTCTTCTCTCTGTGTGTTACATTGACAGAGTGAGGTCAGTCTGCTCTTCCCAGGTGTGTTACACTGACAGATTGGGTTCAGCGTGCTCTTCCCTGTGTGTGTTACATTGACAGAGTGAGGTCAGACTGCTCTTCCCTGGGTGTGTTATATTGACAGAGAGGGGTCAGTCTGCTCCTCCCTGGGTGTGTTACATTGACAGAGAGCGGTCAGTCTGTTCTTCCCTGGGTGAGTTGCATTGATAGAGTGGGGTCAGTCGGCTCTTCCCTGGGTTTGTTGCATTGACAGAGTGGGGTCAGTCTGCTCTTCCCTGGGTGTGTTACAGTGACAGGGTGGGGTCAGTCTGCTCTTGACTCGGTGTGTTACATTGACAGAGTGGGATCAGCCTGCTCTTCCCTGGGTGTCCTGCATTGACAGAGTGTGGTCATTCTGCTCTTCTCTGGGTGTTTTACATTGACAGAGTAAGGTCAGTCTGCTCTTCCCAGGTGTGTGACACTGACAGATTGGGGTCAGTCTGCGCTTCCCTGCGTGTGTTACATTGACAGTGTGGCGTCAGTCTGCTCTTCTCTGGGTGTGTTACATTGACAGAGTGAGGTCAGTCTGCTCTTCCCAGGTGTGTTACACTAACTGATTGTGGTCAGTCAGCTCTTCACTGGTTGTTTTGCATTGACAGTGTGGGATCAATCGGCTCTTCGCTGGTTGTGTTACATTGACAGAGTGGGGTCAGTCTGCTCTTCCCAGGGTGAGTTACATTTAAAGATTGGGGACAGTCGGTTCTCCCTGGATGAGTTACATGGACAGAGTGGGGTCAGCCTGTTCTTCCCTGGGACTGTTACATTGATAGAGTGGGGTCAGTGTGCTGTTCTCTGGGTGTGTGACATTGACAGAGTGGGCTCAGTCTGCTCTTCCCTGGGTGTGTTACATTGACAGAGTGGGGTCAGTCTTCTCTTCCCTGAGTGGGTTACTTTGACAGAGTCGGGTCAGTCTGCTCTTCCTTGGGTGTGTAACATTGTAGAGTACGGTCAGTCTGCTCTTCCCTGGGTGTTTGTTGCATTCATCGGGTGGGGTCAGGCTGCTCTTCCCTGGCTGTGTTACAGTGACAGGGTGGGGTCATTCTGCTCTTCAATGGGTGGGTTACATTGAGAGTGAGGGCAGTCTGCTCTGTCCTGGGTGTGTTACAAAGACAGAGTAGGGTCAATCTGCTCTTCCCTGGGTGTGTTACATTGACAGAGTGGGGTCAGTCTGCTCTTCCCTGAGTGTATTACATTGACGGGGTCGGGTCAGTCTGCTCTTCCCTGCGTGGGTTACATTGACAGAGTGGGGTCAGTGTGCTCTTCCCTGGGTGTGTTACATTGACAGAGTGGGGTCAGTCTGCACTTCCCTGGTTGTGTTACATTGACAGAGTGGGGTCAGTCTACTCTTCCGTGGGTGAGTTACATTGACAGAGTGGGGTCTGACTGCTCTTCCCTGGGTGTGTTACATTGACTGAGTGAGGTACGTCTGCTCTTCCCTGGGTGAGTTACATTGACAGACTCGGGTCATTCTGCTCTTCCCTGGCTGTTGTACATTGACAGAGTGAGGTCAGTCTGCTCTTCACTGGGTGTGTTACATTGACAGAGAGCGGTCAGTCTGTTCTTCCCTGGGTGAGTTGCATTGATAGAGTGGGGTCAGTCGGCTCTTCCCTGGGTTTGTTGCATTGACAGAGTGGGGTCAGTCTGCTCTTCCCTGGGTGTGTCACATTGACAGACTGGGGTCAGTCTGCCCTTGTCTGGGTGTGTTACATTGACGGAGTGGTGTCAGTCTGCTCTTCCCTGGGTGTTGTTACATTGACAGAGTGGTGTCCGTCTGCTCTTACCAGGGTGTGTTACATTGACAGAGTGGGGTCAGTCTGCTCTTCCCTGGGTGTGTTACATTGACAGAGTGAGGTCAGTCTGCACTTGCCTGGTTGTTTTACATTGACAGAGTGGGGTCAGTCTGCTATTCCCTGGGTGAGTTACTTTGACAGAGAGGTGGGATTTCTGCACTTCACTGGGTGTGTTAAATTGACAGAGTGGTTTCAGTCTGCAATTCACTGGTTGTGTTACATTGACAGAGTGGTATCAGTCTGCTTTTCCCTGGGTGTGTTACATTGACGGACTGGGGTCAGTCTTCTCTTCCCTGGGAGTATTACATTGACGCAGTGGGGTCAGTCTGCTCTTCCCTGGGTGTGTTACATTGACAGAGTGGGGTCAGACTGCTCTTCCCTGGGTGTGTTACATTGACAGACTGATGTCAGCCTGCTCTTCCTTGGTGGTTTACATTGACAGAGTGAGGTCCGTCTGCTCTTCCCTCGGTGCGTTACATTGACAGACTGGGGTCATGCTGCTCTTCCCTGGCTGTGGTACATTGACAGAGTGAGGTCAGTCTGCTCTTCACTGGGTGTGTCACATTGACAGAGCGTGGTCAGTCTACTCTTCCCTGGGTTGTTTACATTGACAGACTGGGGTCGGTCTTCTCTTCCCTGGGTGTATTACATTGACGCAGTGGGGTCAGTCTGCTCTTCCCTGGGTATGTTACATTGACAGTCTGATGTCAGCCTGCTCTTCCTTGGTGGTTTACATTGACAGAGTGAGGACCGTCTGCTCTTCCCTGGGTGCGTTACATTGACAGACTGGGGTCATGCTGCTCTTCCCTGGCTGTGGTACATTGACAGAGTGAGATCAGTCTGCTCTTCACTGGGTGTGTTAAATTGACAGAGTGGGGTCAGTCTGCTCTTCCCTGGGTGTGTTACATTGACAGAGTGGTGTCAGTCTGCTCTTCCCTGGGTGTGTTACATTGACAGAGTGGTGTCCGTCTGCTCTTACCTGGGTGTGTTACATTGACAGAGTGGGGTCAGTCTACTCTTCCCTGGGTGTGTTACATTGATAGACTGGGGTCATTCTGCTCTTCTCTGGCTGTGGTCCATTGACACAGTGAGGTCAGTCTGCTCTTCACTGGGTGTGTTACATTGACAGAGTGGGGTCCGTCTGCTCTTCCCTGGGTGAATTACATTAACAGACTCGGGTCATTCTGCTCTTCCCTGGCTGTGGTACATTGACAGAGTGAGGTCAGTCTGCTCTTCACTGGGTGTGTTACATTCACAGAGTGGGGTCAGTCTGCTCTTCCCTGGGTGTTTTAAATTGACAGAGTGTGGTCAGTCTGCACTTCACTGGTTGTGTGACATTGACAGAGTGGGGTCAGTGTGCTCTTCCCTGGGTGTGTTACATTGACAGAGAGGGGTCAGTCTGCACTTCCCTGGTTGTGTTACATTGACAGAGTGGGGTCAGTCTACTCTTCCGTGGGTGAGTTACATTGACAGAGTGGGGTCTGACTGCTCTTCCCTGGGTGTGTTACATTGACTGAGTGAGGTACGTCTGCTCTTCCCTGGGTGAGTTACATTGACAGACTCGGGTCATTCTGCTCTTCCCTGGCTGTTGTACATTGACAGAGTGAGGTCAGTCTGCTCTTCACTGGGTGTGTTACATTGACAGAGAGCGGTCAGTCTGTTCTTCCCTGGGTGAGTTGCATTGATAGAGTGGGGTCAGTCGGCCCTTCCCTGGGTTTGTTGCATTGACAGAGTGGGGTCAGTCTGCTCTTCCCTGGGTGTGTTACAGTGACAGGGTGGGGTCAGTCTGCTCTTGACTCGGTGTGTTACATTGACAGAGTGGGATCAGCCTGCTCTTCCCTGGGTGTCCTGCATTGACAGAGTGTGGTCATTCTGCTCTTCTCTGGGTGTTTTACATTGACAGAGTAAGGTCAGTCTGCTCTTCCCAGGTGTGTGACACTGACAGATTGGGGTCAGTCTGCGCTTCCCTGCGTGTGTTACATTGACAGTGTGGCGTCAGTCTGCTCTTCTCTGGGTGTGTTACATTGACAGAGTGAGGTCAGTCTGCTCTTCCCAGGTGTGTTACACTAACTGATTGTGGTCAGTCAGCTCTTCACTGGTTGTTTTGCATTGACAGTGTGGGATCAATCGGCTCTTCGCTGGTTGTGTTACATTGACAGAGTGGGGTCAGTCTGCTCTTCCCAGGGTGAGTTACATTTAAAGATTGGGGACAGTCGGTTCTCCCTGGATGAGTTACATGGACAGAGTGGGGTCAGCCTGTTCTTCCCTGGGACTGTTACATTGATAGAGTGGGGTCAGTGTGCTGTTCTCTGGGTGTGTGACATTGACAGAGTGGGCTCAGTCTGCTCTTCCCTGGGTGTGTTACATTGACAGAGTGGGGTCAGTCTTCTCTTCCCTGAGTGGGTTACTTTGACAGAGTCGGGTCAGTCTGCTCTTCCTTGGGTGTGTAACATTGTAGAGTACGGTCAGTCTGCTCTTCCCTGGGTGTTTGTTGCATTCATCGGGTGGGGTCAGGCTGCTCTTCCCTGGCTGTGTTACAGTGACAGGGTGGGGTCAGTCTGCTCTTCAATGGGTGGGTTACATTGAGAGTGAGGGCAGTCTGCTCTGTCCTGGGTGTGTTACAAAGACAGAGTAGGGTCAATCTGCTCTTCCCTGGGTGTGTTACATTGACAGAGTGGGGTCAGTCTGCTCTTCCCTGAGTGTATTACATTGACGGGGTCGGGTCAGTCTGCTCTTCCCTGCGTGGGTTACATTGACAGAGTGGGGTCAGTGTGCTCTTCCCTGGGTGTGTTACATTGACAGAGTGGGGTCAGTCTGCACTTCCCTGGTTGTGTTACATTGACAGAGTGGGGTCAGTCTACTCTTCCGTGGGTGAGTTACATTGACAGAGTGGGGTCTGACTGCTCTTCCCTGGGTGTGTTACATTGACTGAGTGAGGTACGTCTGCTCTTCCCTGGGTGAGTTACATTGACAGACTCGGGTCATTCTGCTCTTCCCTGGCTGTTGTACATTGACAGAGTGAGGTCAGTCTGCTCTTCACTGGGTGTGTTACATTGACAGAGAGCGGTCAGTCTGTTCTTCCCTGGGTGAGTTGCATTGATAGAGTGGGGTCAGTCTGCTCTTCCCTGGGTTTGTTGCATTGACAGAGTGGGGTCAGTCTGCTCTTCCCTGGGTGTGTCACATTGACAGACTGGGGTCAGTCTGCCCTTGTCTGGGTGTGTTACATTGACAGAGTGGTGTCAGTCTGCTCTTCCCTGGGTGTTGTTACATTGACAGAGTGGTGTCCGTCTGCTCTTACCTGGGTGTGTTACATTGACAGAGTGGGGTCAGTCTGCTCTTCCCTGGGTGTGTTACATTGACAGAGTGAGGTCAGTCTGCACTTGCCTGGTTGTTTTACATTGACAGAGTGGGGTCAGTCTGCTATTCCCTGGGTGAGTTACTTTGACAGAGAGGTGGGATTTCTGCACTTCACTGGGTGTGTTAAATTGACAGAGTGGTTTCAGTCTGCAATTCACTGGTTGTGTTACATTGACAGAGTGGTATCAGTCTGCTTTTCCCTGGGTGTGTTACATTGACGGACTGGGGTCAGTCTTCTCTTCCCTGGGAGTATTACATTGACGCAGTGGGGTCAGTCTGCTCTTCCCTGGGTGTGTTACATTGACAGAGTGGGGTCAGACTGCTCTTCCCTGGGTGTGTTACATTGACAGACTGATGTCAGCCTGCTCTTCCTTGGTGGTTTACATTGACAGAGTGAGGTCCGTCTGCTCTTCCCTCGGTGCGTTACATTGACAGACTGGGGTCATGCTGCTCTTCCCTGGCTGTGGTACATTGACAGAGTGAGGTCAGTCTGCTCTTCACTGGGTGTGTCACATTGACAGAGCGTGGTCAGTCTACTCTTCCCTGGGTTGTTTACATTGACAGACTGGGGTCGGTCTTCTCTTCCCTGGGTGTATTACATTGACGCAGTGGGGTCAGTCTGCTCTTCCCTGGGTATGTTACATTGACAGTCTGATGTCAGCCTGCTCTTCCTTGGTGGTTTACATTGACAGAGTGAGG
Source organism: Chiloscyllium punctatum (assembly GCF_047496795.1). Lineage (NCBI taxonomy): Eukaryota > Metazoa > Chordata > Chondrichthyes > Orectolobiformes > Hemiscylliidae > Chiloscyllium > Chiloscyllium punctatum. The sequence continues at coordinate 50,193,853 of NC_092788.1, read as the reverse complement.
ACCGTCTGCTCTTCCCTGGGTGCGTTACATTGACAGACTGGGGTCATGCTGCTCTTCCCTGGCTGTGGTACATTGACAGAGTGAGATCAGTCTGCTCTTCACTGGGTGTGTTAAATTGACAGAGTGGGGTCAGTCTGCTCTTCCCTGGGTGTGTTACATTGACAGAGTGGTGTCAGTCTGCTCTTCCCTGGGTGTGTTACATTGACAGAGTGGTGTCCGTCTGCTCTTACCTGGGTGTGTTACATTGACAGAGTGGGGTCAGTCTACTCTTCCCTGGGTGTGTTACATTGATAGACTGGGGTCATTCTGCTCTTCTCTGGCTGTGGTCCATTGACACAGTGAGGTCAGTCTGCTCTTCACTGGGTGTGTTACATTGACAGAGTGGGGTCCGTCTGCTCTTCCCTGGGTGAATTACATTAACAGACTCGGGTCATTCTGCTCTTCCCTGGCTGTGGTACATTGACAGAGTGAGGTCAGTCTGCTCTTCACTGGGTGTGTTACATTCACAGAGTGGGGTCAGTCTGCTCTTCCCTGGGTGTTTTAAATTGACAGAGTGTGGTCAGTCTGCACTTCACTGGTTGTGTGACATTGACAGAGTGTGGTCCGTCTGCTTTTCCTGGGGGAGTGACATTGACAGAGTGGGGTCAGTCTGCTCTTCCCTGGGTGTGTTACATTGACAGAGTGAGGTCAGTCTGCACTTCCCTGGCTGTGTTACATTGATAGACTGGGGTCATTCTGCTCTTCTCTGGCTGTGGTACATTGACAGATTGAGGTCAGTCTGCTCTTCACTGGGTGTGTTACATTGACAGAGTGGTGTCACTCGGCTCTTCCCTCGTTGTGTTATATTGACAGAGTGGGGTCAGTCTGCTCTTCTCTCTGTGTGTTACACTGACAGATTGAGTTCAGCGTGCTCTTCCCTGTGTGTGTTACATTGACAGAGTGAGGTCAGACTGCTCTTCCCTGGGTGTGTTATATTGACAGAGAGGGGTCAGTCTGCTCCTCCCTGGGTGTGTTACATTGACAGAGAGCGGTCAGTCTGTTCTTCCCTGGGTGAGTTGCATTGATAGAGTGGGGTCAGTCGGCTCTTCCCTGGGTTTGTTGCATTGACAGAGTGGGGTCAGTCTGCTCTTCCCTGGGTGTGTTACAGTGACAGGGTGGGGTCAGTCTGCTCTTGACTCGGTGTGTTACATTGACAGAGTGGGATCAGCCTGCTCTTCCCTGGGTGTCCTGCATTGACAGAGTGTGGTCATTCTGCTCTTCTCTGGGTGTTTTACATTGACAGAGTAAGGTCAGTCTGCTCTTCCCAGGTGTGTGACACTGACAGATTGGGGTCAGTCTGCGCTTCCCTGCGTGTGTTACATTGACAGTGTGGCGTCAGTCTGCTCTTCTCTGGGTGTGTTACATTGACAGAGTGAGGTCAGTCTGCTCTTCCCAGGTGTGTTACACTAACTGATTGTGGTCAGTCAGCTCTTCACTGGTTGTTTTGCATTGACAGTGTGGGATCAATCGGCTCTTCGCTGGTTGTGTTACATTGACAGTGGTGGGGTCAGTCTGCTCTTCCCAGGGTGAGTTACATTTAAAGATTGGGGACAGTCGGTTCTCCCTGGATGAGTTACATGGACAGAGTGGGGTCAGCCTGTTCTTCCCTGGGACTGTTACATTGATAGAGTGGGGTCAGTGTGCTGTTCTCTGGGTGTGTGACAGTGACAGAGTGGGCTCAGTCTTCTCTTCCCTGAGTGGGTTACTTTGACAGAGTCGGGTCAGTCTGCTCTTCCTTGGGTGTGTAACATTGTAGAGTACGGTCAGTCTGCTCTTCCCTGGGTGTTTGTTGCATTCATCGGGTGGGGTCAGGCTGCTCTTCCCAGGGTGAGTTACATTTAAAGATTGGGGACAGTCGGTTCTCCCTGGATGAGTTACATGGACAGAGTGGGGTCAGCCTGTTCTTCCCTGGGACTGTTACATTGATAGAGTGGGGTCAGTGTGCTGTTCTCTGGGTGTGTGACATTGACAGAGTGGGCTCAGTCTGCTCTTCCCTGGGTGTGTTACATTGACAGAGTGGGGTCAGTCTTCTCTTCCCTGAGTGGGTTACTTTGACAGAGTCGGGTCAGTCTGCTCTTCCTTGGGTGTGTAACATTGTAGAGTACGGTCAGTCTGCTCTTCCCTGGGTGTTTGTTGCATTCATCGGGTGGGGTCAGGCTGCTCTTCCCTGGCTGTGTTACAGTGACAGGGTGGGGTCAGTCTGCTCTTCAATGGGTGGGTTACATTGAGAGTGAGGGCAGTCTGCTCTGTCCTGGGTGTGTTACAAAGACAGAGTAGGGTCAATCTGCTCTTCCCTGGGTGTGTTACATTGACAGAGTGGGGTCAGTCTGCTCTTCCCTGAGTGTATTACATTGACGGGGTCGGGTCAGTCTGCTCTTCCCTGCGTGGGTTACATTGACAGAGTGGGGTCAGTGTGCTCTTCCCTGGGTGTGTTACATTGACAGAGAGGGGTCAGTCTGCACTTCCCTGGTTGTGTTACATTGACAGAGTGGGGTCAGTCTACTCTTCCGTGGGTGAGTTACATTGACAGAGTGGGGTCTGACTGCTCTTCCCTGGGTGTGTTACATTGACTGAGTGAGGTACGTCTGCTCTTCCCTGGGTGAGTTACATTGACAGACTCGGGTCATTCTGCTCTTCCCTGGCTGTTGTACATTGACAGAGTGAGGTCAGTCTGCTCTTCACTGGGTGTGTTACATTGACAGAGAGCGGTCAGTCTGTTCTTCCCTGGGTGAGTTGCATTGATAGAGTGGGGTCAGTCGGCCCTTCCCTGGGTTTGTTGCATTGACAGAGTGGGGTCAGTCTGCTCTTCCCTGGGTGTGTTACAGTGACAGGGTGGGGTCAGTCTGCTCTTGACTCGGTGTGTTACATTGACAGAGTGGGATCAGCCTGCTCTTCCCTGGGTGTCCTGCATTGACAGAGTGTGGTCATTCTGCTCTTCTCTGGGTGTTTTACATTGACAGAGTAAGGTCAGTCTGCTCTTCCCAGGTGTGTGACACTGACAGATTGGGGTCAGTCTGCGCTTCCCTGCGTGTGTTACATTGACAGTGTGGCGTCAGTCTGCTCTTCTCTGGGTGTGTTACATTGACAGAGTGAGGTCAGTCTGCTCTTCCCAGGTGTGTTACACTAACTGATTGTGGTCAGTCAGCTCTTCACTGGTTGTTTTGCATTGACAGTGTGGGATCAATCGGCTCTTCGCTGGTTGTGTTACATTGACAGAGTGGGGTCAGTCTGCTCTTCCCAGGGTGAGTTACATTTAAAGATTGGGGACAGTCGGTTCTCCCTGGATGAGTTACATGGACAGAGTGGGGTCAGCCTGTTCTTCCCTGGGACTGTTACATTGATAGAGTGGGGTCAGTGTGCTGTTCTCTGGGTGTGTGACATTGACAGAGTGGGCTCAGTCTGCTCTTCCCTGGGTGTGTTACATTGACAGAGTGGGGTCAGTCTTCTCTTCCCTGAGTGGGTTACTTTGACAGAGTCGGGTCAGTCTGCTCTTCCTTGGGTGTGTAACATTGTAGAGTACGGTCAGTCTGCTCTTCCCTGGGTGTTTGTTGCATTCATCGGGTGGGGTCAGGCTGCTCTTCCCTGGCTGTGTTACAGTGACAGGGTGGGGTCAGTCTGCTCTTCAATGGGTGGGTTACATTGAGAGTGAGGGCAGTCTGCTCTGTCCTGGGTGTGTAACAAAGACAGAGTAGGGTCAATCTGCTCTTCCCTGGGTGTGTTACATTGACAGAGTGGGGTCAGTCTGCTCTTCCCTGAGTGTATTACATTGACGGGGTCGGGTCAGTCTGCTCTTCCCTGCGTGGGTTACATTGACAGAGTGGGGTCAGTGTGCTCTTCCCTGGGTGTGTTAGATTGACTCAGTTGGTTCAGTCTGCTCTTCTCTGCGTGTGTTACATTGACAGAGTGGGGTCAGTCTGCTCTTCCCTCGGTGTGTTACAATGACAGGGTTGGGTCTGTCTGCTCTTCATTGGGTGGATTAAGTTTAGAGTGAGGAGAGTCTGCTCTTGCCTTGGTGTGCAAATTGTCAGAGTGGCGTCTGTCAGCTCTTCCCAGGGTGTGTTACATTGACAGAGTGTGGTTAGTCAGCTCTTCCCTGCGTGTGTGACATTGACAGATGGGGTCAGTCTGTTCTTCCCTGGGTGTGTTACATTGACAGAGTGGGGTCAGTCTACTCTTCCCTCGGTGTGTTACAATGACAGGGTGGGGTCAGTCTGCTCTTCATTGGATGGATTAAGATTAGAGTGAGGACAGTCTGCTCGTGCCTTGGTGTGTAAATTGTCAGAGTGGCGTCGGTCAGCTCTTCCCAGGGTGTGTTACATTGACCGAGTGTGGTTAGTCTGCTCTTCCCTGCGTGTGTGACATTGACAGATGGGGTCAGTCTGCGCTTCCCTGGGTGTGTTACATTGACAGAGTGGGGTCAGTCTGCTCTTCCCTGGGTGTCTTACGTTGACAGAGTTGTGTCAGTCTGCTCTTCTCTGGGTGTGTTACATTGACAGAGTGGGATCAGCCTGCTCTTCACTGGGTGTGTTACATTGACAGAGTGGGATCAGTCAGCTCGTCCCAGGGTGTGTTACATTGACAGAGCGTGGTTAGTCTGCTCTTCCCTGCGTGTATTACATTGACAGAGTGGGGTCATTCTGCACTTCGCTGGGTGTGTTACATTGACAGAGTGAGGTCAGTCTGCTCTTCCCTGGGTGTGTTACATTGACAGAGTGAGGTCAGTCTGCTCTTCCCAGGTGTGTTACACTGACAGATTGGGTTCAGTGTGCTCTTCCCTGCCCGTGTTACATTGACAGAGTGGGGTCAGACTGCTCTTCGCTGGATGCGTTATATTCACAAGTGGGGTCAGTCTGCTCTTCCCTGGGTGTGTTACATTGACAGAGTGGGGTCAGTCTGCTCTTCCCTGAGTGTATTACATTGACGGGGTCGGGTCAGGCTGCTCTTCCCTGCGTGGGTTACATTGACATAGTGGGGTCAGTGTGCTCTTCCCTTGGTGTGTTACATTGACAGAGTGGGGTCAGTCTGCACTTCCCTGGTTGTGTTACATTGACAGGGTGGGGTCAGTCTGCTCTTCATTGGATGGATTAAGATTAGAGTGAGGACAGTCTGCTCGTGCCTTGGTGTGTAAATTGTCAGAGTGGCGTCGGTCAGCTCTTCCCAGGGTGTGTTACATTGACCGAGTGTGGTTAGTCTGCTCTTCCCTGCGTGTGTGACATTGACAGATGGGGTCAGTCTGCGCTTCCCTGGGTGTGTTACATTGACAGAGTGGGGTCAGTCTGCTCTTCCCTGGGTGTCTTGCGTTGACAGAGTTGTGTCAGTCTGCTCTTCTCTGGGTGTGTTACATTGACAGAGTGGGATCAGCCTGCTCTTCACTGGGTGTGTTACATTGACAGAGTGGGATCAGTCAGCTCTTCCCAGGGTGTGTTACATTGACAGAGCGTGGTTAGTCTGCTCTTCCCTGCGTGTATTACATTGACAGAGTGGGGTCATTCTGCACTTCGCTGGGTGTGTTACATTGACAGAGTGAGGTCAGTCTGCTCTTCCCTGGGTGTGTTACATTGACAGAGTGAGGTCAGTCTGCTCTTCCCAGGTGTGTTACACTGACAGATTGGGTTCAGTGTGCTCTTCCCTGCCCGTGTTACATTGACAGAGTGGGGTCAGACTGCTCTTCGCTGGATGCGTTATATTCACAAGTGGGGTCAGTCTGCTCTTCCCTGGGTGTGTTACATTGACAGAGTGGGGTCAGTCTGCTCTTCCCTGAGTGTATTACATTGACGGGGTCGGGTCAGGCTGCTCTTCCCTGCGTGGGTTACATTGACAGAGTGGGGTCAGTGTGCTCTTCCCTTGGTGTGTTACATTGACAGAGTGGGGTCAGTCTGCACTTCCCTGGTTGTGTTACATTGACAGAGTGGGGTCAGTCTACTCTTCCGTGGGTGAGTTACATTGACAGAGTGGGGTCTGACTGCTCTTCCCTGGGTGTGTTACATTGACTGAGTGAGGTACGTCTGCTCTTCCCTGGGTGAGTTACATTGACAGACTCGGGTCATTCTGCTCTTCCCTGGCTGTTGTACATTGACAGAGTGAGGTCAGTCTGCTCTTCACTGGGTGTGTTACATTGACAGACTGATGTCCGCCTTCTCTTCCTTGGTGGTTTACATTGACAGAGTGAGGTCCGCCTGCTCTTCCCTGGTTGCGTTACATTGACAGACTCGGGTCAACCTGCTCTTCTCTGGCAGTGGTACATTGACAGAGTGAGGTCAGTCTGCTCTTCACTTGGTGTGTTACATTCACAGATTTGGGTCAGTCTGCTCTTCCCTGGGTGTGTTACATTGACAGAGTGTGTTCAGTCTGCACTTCCCTGGTGGTGTTACATTGACAGAGTGGGTTCAGTCTACTCTTCCCTGGGTGAGTTACATTGACAGAGTGGGGTCTGACTGCTCTTCCCTGGGTGTGTTACATTGACTGAGTGAGGTATGTCTGCTCTTCCCTGGGTGAGTTACATTGACAGACTCGGGTCATTCTGCTCTTCCCTGGCTGTGGTACATTGACAGAGTGAGGTCAGTCTGCTGTTCACTGGGTGTGTTACATTCACCGAGTGGTATCAGTCTGCTCTTCCCTGGGTGAGTTATGTTGACAGAGTGGGGTGAGTCTGCTCTTCCCTGGGTGTGTTACATTGACAGAGTGGTGTCAGTCTGCTCTTCCCTGGGTGTGTCACATTGACAGACTGGGGTCAGTCTGCCCTTGTCTGGGTGTGTTACATTGACAGAGTGGTGTCAGTCTGCTCTTCCCTGGGTGTTGTTACATTGACAGAGTGGTGTCCGTCTGCTCTTACCTGGGTGTGTTACATTGACAGAGTGGGGTCAGTCTGCTCTTCCCTGGGTGTGTTACATTGACAGAGTGAGGTCAGTCTGCACTTGCTTGGTTGTTTTACATTGACAGAGTGGGGTCAGTCTGCTATTCCCTGGGTGAGTTACTTTGACAGAGAGGTGGGATTTCTGCACTTCACTGGGTGTGTTGTGTTAAATTGACAGAGTGGGCTCAGTCTGCTCTTCCCTGGGTGTGTTACATTGACAGAGTGGGGTCAGTCTTCTCTTCCCTGAGTGGGTTACTTTGTCAGAGTCGGGTCAGTCTGCTCTTCCTTGGGTGTGTAACATTGTAGAGTACGGTCAGTCTGCTCTTCCCTGGGTGTTTGTTGCATTCATCGGGTGGGGTCAGGCTGCTCTTCCCTGGCTGTGTTACAGTGACAGGGTGGGGTCAGTCTGCTCTTCAATGGGTGGGTTACATTGAGAGTGAGAGCAGTCTGCTCTGTCCTGGGTGTGTTACAAAGACAGAGTAGGGTCAATCTGCTCTTCCCTGGGTGTGTTACATTGACAGAGTGGGGTCAGTCTGCACTTCCCTGGTTGTGTTACATTGACAGAGTGGGGTCAGTCTACTCTTCCGTGGGTGAGTTACATTGACAGAGTGGGGTCTGACTGCTCTTCCCTGGGTGTGTTACATTGACTGAGTGAGGTACGTCTGCTCTTCCCTGGGTGAGTTACATTGACAGACTCGGGTCATTCTGCTCTTCCCTGGCTGTTGTACATTGACAGAGTGAGGTCAGTCTGCTCTTCACTGGGTGTGTTACATTGACAGAGAGCGGTCAGTCTGTTCTTCCCTGGGTGAGTTGCATTGATAGAGTGGGGTCAGTCGGCTCTTCCCTGGGTTTGTTGCATTGACAGAGTGGGGTCAGTCTGCTCTTCCCTGGGTGTGTCACATTGACAGACTGGGGTCAGTCTGCCCTTGTCTGGGTGTGTTACATTGACAGAGTGGTGTCAGTCTGCTCTTCCCTGGGTGTTGTTACATTGACAGAGAGGTGTCCGTCTGCTCTTCCCTGGGTGTGTTACATTGACAGAGTGAGGTCAGTCTGCACTTGCCTGGTTGTTTTACATTGACAGAGTGGGGTCAGTCTGCTATTCCCTGGGTGAGTTACTTTGACAGAGAGGTGGGATTTCTGCACTTCACTGGGTGTGTTAAATTGACAGAGTGGTTTCAGTCTGCAATTCACTGGTTGTGTTACATTGACAGAGTGGGATCAGTCTGCTTTTCCCTGGGTGTGTTACATTGACGGACTGGGGTCAGTCTTCTCTTCCCTGGGTGTATTACATTGACGCAGTGGGGTCAGTCTGCTCTTCCCTGGGTGTGTTACATTGACAGAGTGGGGTCAGACTGCTCTTCACTGGGTGTGTTACATTGACAGACTGATGTCAGCCTGCTCTTCCTTGGTGGTTTACATTGACAGATTGAGGTCCGTCTGCTCTTCCCTCGGTGCGTTACATTGACAGACTGGGGTCATGCTGCTCTTCCCTGGCTGTGGTACATTGACAGAGTGAGGTCAGTCTGCTCTTCACTGGGTGTGTCACATTGACAGAGCGTGGTCAGTCTACTCTTCCCTGGGTTGTTTACATTGACAGACTGGGGTCGGTCTTCTCTTCCCTGGGTGTATTACATTGACGCAGTGGGGTCAGTCTGCTCTTCCCTGGGTATGTTACATTGACAGTCTGATGTCAGCCTGCTCTTCCTTGGTGGTTTACATTGACAGAGTGAGGACCGTCTGCTCTTCCCTGGGTGCGTTACATTGACAGACTGGGGTCATGCTGCTCTTCCCTGGCTGTGGTACATTGACAGAGTGAGATCAGTCTGCTCTTCACTGGGTGTGTTAAATTGACAGAGTGGGGTCAGTCTGCTCTTCCCTTGGTGTGTTACATTGACAGAGTGGTGTCAGTCTGCTCTTCCCTGGGTGTGTTACATTGACAGAGTGGTGTCCGTCTGCTCTTACCTGGGTGTGTTACATTGACAGAGTGGGGTCAGTCTACTCTTCCCTGGGTGTGTTACATTGATAGACTGGGGTCATTCTGCTCTTCTCTGGCTGTGGTCCATTGACACAGTGAGGTCAGTCTGCTCTTCACTGGGTGTGTTACATTGACAGAGTGGGGTCCGTCTGCTCTTCCCTGGGTGAATTACATTAACAGACTCGGGTCATTCTGCTCTTCCCTGGCTGTGGTACATTGACAGAGTGAGGTCAGTCTGCTCTTCACTGGGTGTTTTACATTCACAGAGTGGGGTCAGTCTGCTCTTCCCTGGGTGTGTTAAATTGACAGAGTGTGGTCAGTCTGCACTTCACTGGTTGTGTGACATTGACAGAGTGTGGTCCGTCTGCTTTTCCTGGGGGAGTGACATTGACAGAGTGGGGTCAGTCTGCTCTTCCCTGGGTGTGTTACATTGACAGAGTGAGGTCAGTCTGCACTTCCCTGGCTGTGTTACATTGATAGACTGGGGTCATTCTGCTCTTCTCTGGCTGTGGTACATTGACAGATTGAGGTCAGTCTGCTCTTCACTGGGTGTGTTACATTGACAGAGTGGTGTCACTCGGCTCTTCCCTCGTTGTGTTATATTGACAGAGTGGGGTCAGTCTGCTCTTCCCTGGCTGTTGTACATTGACAGAGTGAGGTCAGTCTGCTCTTCACTGGGTGTGTTACATTGACAGAGAGCGGTCAGTCTGTTCTTCCCTGGGTGAGTTGCATTGATAGAGTGGGGTCAGTCGGCTCTTCCCTGGGTTTGTTGCATTGACAGAGTGGGGTCAGTCTGCTCTTCCCTGGGTGTGTCACATTGACAGACTGGGGTCAGTCTGCCCTTGTCTGGGTGTGTTACATTGACAGAGTGGTGTCAGTCTGCTCTTCCCTGGGTGTTGTTACATTGACAGAGAGGTGTCCGTCTGCTCTTACCTGGGTGTGTTACATTGACAGAGTGGGGTCAGTCTGCTCTTCCCTGGGTGTGTTACATTGACAGAGTGAGGTCAGTCTGCACTTGCCTGGTTGTTTTACATTGACAGAGTGGGGTCAGTCTGCTATTACCTGGGTGAGTTACTTTGACAGAGAGGTGGGATTTCTGCACTTCACTGGGTGTGTTAAATTGACAGAGTGGTTTCAGTCTGCAATTCACTGGTTGTGTTACATTGACAGAGTGGGATCAGTCTGCTTTTCCCTGGGTGTGTTACATTGACGGACTGGGGTCAGTCTTCTCTTCCCTGGGTGTATTACATTGACGCAGTGGGGTCAGTCTGCTCTTCCCTGGGTGTGTTACATTGACAGAGTGGGGTCAGACTGCTCTTCCCTGGGTGTGTTACATTGACAGACTGATGTCAGCCTGCTCTTCCTTGGTGGTTTACATTGACAGAGTGAGGTCCGTCTGCTCTTCCCTCGGTGCGTTACATTGACAGACTGGGGTCATGCTGCTCTTCCCTGGCTGTGGTACATTGACAGAGTGAGGTCAGTCTGCTCTTCACTGGGTGTGTCACATTGACAGAGCGTGGTCAGTCTACTCTTCCCTGGGTTGTTTACATTGACAGACTGGGGTCGGTCTTCTCTTCCCTGGGTGTATTACATTGACGCAGTGGGGTCAGTCTGCTCTTCCCTGGGTATGTTACATTGACAGTCTGATGTCAGCCTGCTCTTCCTTGGTGGTTTACATTGACAGAGTGAGGACCGTCTGCTCTTCCCTGGGTGCGTTACATTGACAGACTGGGGTCATGCTGCTCTTCCCTGGCTGTGGTACATTGACAGAGTGAGATCAGTCTGCTCTTCACTGGGTGTGTTAAATTGACAGAGTGGGGTCAGTCTGCTCTTCCCTGGGTGTGTTACATTGACAGAGTGGTGTCAGTCTGCTCTTCCCTGGGTGTGTTACATTGACAGAGTGGTGTCCGTCTGCTCTTACCTGGGTGTGTTACATTGACAGAGTGGGGTCAGTCTACTCTTCCCTGGGTGTGTTACATTGATAGACTGGGGTCATTCTGCTCTTCTCTGGCTGTGGTCCATTGACACAGTGAGGTCAGTCTGCTCTTCACTGGGTGTGTTACATTGACAGAGTGGGGTCCGTCTGCTCTTCCCTGGGTGAATTACATTAACAGACTCGGGTCATTCTGCTCTTCCCTGGCTGTGGTACATTGACAGAGTGAGGTCAGTCTGCTCTTCACTGGGTGTGTTACATTCACAGAGTGGGGTCAGTCTGCTCTTCCCTGGGTGTGTTAAATTGACAGAGTGTGGTCAGTCTGCACTTCACTGGTTGTGTGACATTGACAGAGTGTGGTCCGTCTGCTTTTCCTGGGGGAGTGACATTGACAGAGTGGGGTCAGTCTGCTCTTCCCTGGGTGTGTTACATTGACAGAGTGAGGTCAGTCTGCAGTTCCCTGGCTGTGTTACATTGATAGACTGGGGTCATTCTGCTCTTCTCTGGCTGTGGTACATTGACAGATTGAGGTCAGTCTGCTCTTCACTGGGTGTGTTACATTGACAGAGTGGTGTCACTCGGCTCTTCCCTCGTTGTGTTATATTGACAGAGTGGGGTCAGTCTGCTCTTCTCTCTGTGTGTTACATTGACAGAGTGAGGTCAGTCTGCTCTTCCCAGGTGTGTTACACTGACAGATTGGGTTCAGCGTGCTCTTCCCTGTGTGTGTTACATTGACAGAGTGAGGTCAGACTGCTCTTCCCTGGGTGTGTTATATTGACAGAGAGGGGTCAGTCTGCTCCTCCCTGGGTGTGTTACATTGACAGAGAGCGGTCAGTCTGTTCTTCCCTGGGTGAGTTGCATTGATAGAGTGGGGTCAGTCGGCTCTTCCCTGGGTTTGTTGCATTGACAGAGTGGGGTCAGTCTGCTCTTCCCTGGGTGTGTTACAGTGACAGGGTGGGGTCAGTATGCTCTTGACTCGGTGTGTTACATTGACAGAGTGGGATCAGCCTGCTCTTCCCTGGGTGTCCTGCATTGACAGAGTGTGGTCATTCTGCTCTTCTCTGGGTGTTTTACATTGACAGAGTAAGGTCAGTCTGCTCTTCCCAGGTGTGTGACACTGACAGATTGGGGTCAGTCTGCGCTTCCCTGCGTGTGTTACATTGACAGTGTGGCGTCAGTCTGCTCTTCTCTGGGTGTGTTACATTGACAGAGTGAGGTCAGTCTGCTCTTCCCAGGTGTGTTACACTAACTGATTGTAGTCAGTCAGCTCTTCACTGGTTGTTTTGCATTGACAGTGTGGGATCAATCGGCTCTTCGCTGGTTGTGTTACATTGACAGAGTGTGGTCAGTCTGCTCTTCCCTGGGTGAGTTACATTTAAAGATTGGGGACAGTCGGTTCTCCCTGGATGAGTTACATGGACAGAGTGGGGTCAGCCTGTTCTTCCCTGGGACTGTTACATTGATAGAGTGGGGTCAGTGTGCTGTTCTCTGGGTGTGTGACAGTGACAGAGTGGGCTCAGTCTGCTCTTCCCTGGGTGTGTTACATTGACAGAGTGGGGTCAGTCTTCTCTTCCCTGAGTGGGTTACTTTGACAGAGTCGGGTCAGTCTGCTCTTCCTTGGGTGTGTAACATTGTAGAGTACGGTCAGTCTGCTCTTCCCTGGGTGTTTGTTGCATTCATCGGGTGGGGTCAGGCTGCTCTTCCCAGGGTGAGTTACATTTAAAGATTGGGGACAGTCGGTTCTCCCTGGATGAGTTACATGGACAGAGTGGGGTCAGCCTGTTCTTCCCTGGGACTGTTACATTGATAGAGTGGGGTCAGTGTGCTGTTCTCTGGGTGTGTGACATTGACAGAGTGGGCTCAGTCTGCTCTTCCCTGGGTGTTTTACATTGACAGAGTGGGGTCAGTCTTCTCTTCCCTGAGTGGGTTACTTTGACAGAGTCGGGTCAGTCTGCTCTTCCTTGGGTGTGTAACATTGTAGAGTACGGTCAGTCTGCTCTTCCCTGGGTGTTTGTTGCATTCATCGGGTGGGGTCAGGCTGCTCTTCCCTGGCTGTGTTACAGTGACAGGTTGGGGTCAGTCTGCTCTTCAATGGGTGGGTTACATTGAGAGTGAGGGCAGTCTGCTCTGTTCTGGGTGTGTTACAAAGACAGAGTAGGGTCAATCTGCTCTTCCCTGGGTGTGTTACATTGACAGAGTGGGGTCAGTCTGCTCTTCCCTGAGTGGATTACATTGACGGGGTCGGGTCAGTCTGCTCTTCCCTGCGTGGGTTACATTGACAGAGTGGGGTCAGTGTGCTCTTCCCTGGGTGTGTTACATTGACAGAGTGGGGTCAGTCTGCACTTCCCTGGATGTGTTACATTGACAGAGTGGGGTCAGTCTACTCTTCCGTGGGTGAGTTACATTGACAGAGTGGGGTCTGACTGCTCTTCCCTGGGTGTGTTACATTGACTGAGTGAGGTACGTCTGCTCTTCCCTGGGTGAGTTACATTGACAGACTCGGGTCATTCTGCTCTTCCCTGGCTGTTGTACATTGACAGAGTGAGGTCAGTCTGCTCTTCACTGGGTGTGTTACATTGACAGAGAGCGGTCAGTCTGTTCTTCCCTGGGTGAGTTGCATTGATAGAGTGGGGTCAGTCGGCTCTTCCCTGGGTTTGTTGCATTGACAGAGTGGGGTCAGTCTGCTCTTCCCTGGGTGTGTTACAGTGACAGGGTGGGGTCAGTCTGCTCTTGACTCGGTGTGTTACATTGACAGAGTGGGATCAGCCTGCTCTTCCCTGGGTGTCCTGCATTGACAGAGTGTGGTCATTCTGCTCTTCTCTGGGTGTTTTACATTGACAGAGTAAGGTCAGTCTGCTCTTCCCAGGTGTGTGACACTGACAGATTGGGGTCAGTCTGCGCTTCCCTGCGTGTGTTACATTGACAGTGTGGCGTCAGTCTGCTCTTCTCTGGGTGTGTTACATTGACAGAGTGAGGTCAGTCTGCTCTTCCCAGGTGTGTTACACTAACTGATTGTGGTCAGTCAGCTCTTCACTGGTTGTTTTGCATTGACAGTGTGGGATCAATCGGCTCTTCGCTGGTTGTGTTACATTGACAGAGTGTGGTCAGTCTGCTCTTCCCAGGGTGAGTTACATTTAAAGATTGGGGACAGTCGGTTCTCCCTGGATGAGTTACATGGACAGAGTGGGGTCAGCCTGTTCTTCCCTGGGACTGTTACATTGATAGAGTGGGGTCAGTGTGCTGTTCTCTGGGTGTGTGACATTGACAGAGTGGGCTCAGTCTGCTCTTCCCTGGGTGTGTTACATTGACAGAGTGGGGTCAGTCTTCTCTTCCCTGAGTGGGTTACTTTGACAGAGTCGGGTCAGTCTGCTCTTCCTTGGGTGTGTAACATTGTAGAGTACGGTCAGTCTGCTCTTCCCTGGGTGTTTGTTGCATTCATCGGGTGGGGTCAGGCTGCTCTTCCCTGGCTGTGTTACAGTGACAGGGTGGGGTCAGTCTGCTCTTCAATGGGTGGGTTACATTGAGAGTGAGGGCAGTCTGCTCTGTCCTGGGTGTGTTACAAAGACAGAGTAGGGTCAATCTGCTCTTCCCTGGGTGTGTTACATTGACAGAGTGGGGTCAGTCTGCTCTTCCCTGAGTGTATTACATTGACGGGGTCGGGTCAGTCTGCTCTTCCCTGCGTGGGTTACATTGACAGAGTGGGGTCAGTGTGCTCTTCCCTGGGTGTGTTAGATTGACTCAGTTGGTTCAGTCTGCTCTTCTCTGCGTGTGTTACATTGACAGAGTGGGGTCAGTCTGCTCTTCCCTCGGTGAGTTACAATGACAGGGTGGGGTCTGTCTGCTCTTCATTGGGTGGATTAAGTTTAGAGTGAGGAGAGTCTGCTCTTGCCTTGGTGTGCAAATTGTCAGAGTGGCGTCTGTCAGCTCTTCCCAGGGTGTGTTACATTGACAGAGTGTGGTTAGTCAGCTCTTCCCTGCGTGTGTGACATTGACAGATGGGGTCAGTCTGCTCTTCCCTGGGTGTGTTACATTGACAGAGTGGGGTCAGTCTACTCTTCCCTCGGTGTGTTACAATGACAGGGTGGGGTCAGTCTGCTCTTCATTGGATGGATTAAGATTAGAGTGAGGACAGTCTGCTCTTGCCTTGGTGTGTAAATTGTCAGAGTGGCGTCGGTCAGCTCTTCCCAGGGTGTGTTACATTGACCGAGTGTGGTTAGTCTGCTCTTCCCTGCGTGTGTGACATTGACAGATGGGGTCAGTCTGCGCTTCCCTGGGTGTGTTACATTGACAGAGTGGGGTCAGTCTGCTCTTCCCCGGGGGGTCTTGCGTTGACAGAGTTGTGTCAGTCTGCTCTTCTCTGGGTGTGTTACATTGACAGAGTGGGATCAGCCTGCTCTTCACTGGGTGTGTTACATTGACAGAGTGGGATCAGTCAGCTCTTCCCAGGGTGTGTTACATTGACAGAGCGTGGTTAGTCTGCTCTTCCCTGCGTGTATTACATTGACAGAGTGGGGTCATTCTGCACTTCGCTGGGTGTGTTACATTGACAGAGTGAGGTCAGTCTGCTCTTCCCTGGGTGTGTTACATTGACAGAGTGAGGTCAGTCTGCTCTTCCCAGGTGTGTTACACTGACAGATTGGGTTCAGTGTGCTCTTCCCTGCCCGTGTTACATTGACAGAGTGGGGTCAGACTGCTCTTCGCTGGATGCGTTATATTCACAAGTGGGGTCAGTCTGCTCTTCCCTGCCCGTGTTACATTGACAGAGTGGGGTCAATCTGCTCTTCCCCGGGTGTGTTACATTGACAGAGTGGGGTCAGTCTGCTCTTCCCTCGGTGTGTTACAATGACAGGGTGGGGTCAGTCTTCTCTTCCCGGAGTGGGTTACTTTGACAGAGTGAGGTCAGTCTGCTCTTCATTGGGTGTGTAACATTGAAGAGTAGGGTCAGTCTGCTCTTCCCTGGGTTTGTGTTACATTGACCGAGTGGGGTCAGTCTGCTCTTCCCTGGCTGTGTTACAGTGACAGGGTGGGGTCAGTCTACTCTTCACTGGGTGGGTTACATTGAGAGTGAGGGCAGTCTGCTCTTTCCTGGGTGTGTTACATTGACAGAGTAGGGTCAATCTGCTCTTTCCTTGGTGTGTTACATTGACAGAGTGGGGTCAGTCTGCTCTTCCCTGAGTGTGTTACATTGAAGGGTCGGGTCAGTCTGCTCTTCACTGCGTGGGTTACATTGACAGAGTGGGGTCAGCGTGCTCTTCCCTGGGTGTGTTAGATTGACTCAGTGGGGTCAGTCTGCTCTTCTCTGGGTGTGTTACATTGACAGAGTGGGATCAGTCTGTTCTTGTCTCGGTGGGTTACTTTGACCGAGTGGGGTCAGTCTGCTCTTCCCTCGGTGTGTTACAGTGACAGGGTGGGATCAGTCTGCTCTTCATTGGGTGGATTAAGTTTAGATGACAGTCTGCTCTTGCCTTGGTGTGTAAATTGTCAGAGTGGCGTCTGTCAGCTCTTCCCAGGGTGTGTTACATTGACAGAGTGTGGTTAGTCTGCTCTTCCCTGCGTGTGTTACATTGACAGATGGGGTCAGTCTGCTCTTCCCTGGGTGACTTGCATTGACAGAGTGGGGTCCGACTGTTCTTACCTGGGTGTGTTATATTCACAGAGTGGGGTCAGTCTGCTCTTCCCTGGGTGTGTGACATTGACAGAGTGCCGTCAGTCTGTTCTTCCCTGGGTGAGTTACATTGAAAGAGTGGGGTCAGTCTGCTCTTCCCTGGGTGTGTTGCATTGACAGGGTGGGGTCAGTCTGCTCTTCCCTGTGTGTGTTACATTGACAGAGTGGGGTCAGTCTGCTCTTCCCTGGGTGTGTTACATTGACAGAGTGAGGTCAGTCTACTGTTCCCAGGTGTGTTACACTGACAGATTGGGTTCAGTGTGCTCTTCCCTGCCTGTGTTACATTGACAGAGTGGGGTCAGACTGCTCTTCGCTGGATGTGTTATATTGACAGAGTGGTGTCAGTCTGCTCTTCACTTGGTGTGTTACATTGACAGAGTGGGGTCAGTCTGCTCTTCCCTGGGTGTGTTACATTGACAGAGTGGTGTCAGTCTGCTCTTCCCTTGGTGTGTTACATTGACATAGTGAGGTCAGTCTGCTCATCCCAGGTGTGTTATACTGACAGATTTGGTTCAGTGTGCTCTTCCCTGCGTGTGTAACATTGACAGAATGGGGTCAGACTGCTCTTCCCTTGGTGTGTTATATTGACAGAGTGTGGTCATTCTGCTCTTCCATGGGTGTTTTACATTGACCGAGTGGGGTCCGTCTGCTCTTCCCTGGGTGTCTTGCATTGACAGAGTGGGGTCAGTCTGCTCCTCCCTGAGTGTGTTGCATTGACAGGGTGAGGTCAGTCTGCTCTCCCCTGGGTGTGCTACAGTGACAGGGTGCGGTCAGTCTGCTCTTGACTGGGTGTGTTACAATGAGAGTGAGGTCATTCTGCTCTTCCCTTGGTGTGTTACATTGACAGAGTGGGATCAGCATGCTCTTCCCTGGGTGTCTTGCATTGACAGAGTGTAGTCAGTCTGCTCTTCTCTGGGTGTGTTAAATTGACAGAGTGAGGTCAGTCTGCTCTTCCCTGGGTGTGTTACAGTGACAGGATGCGGTCAGTCTGCTCTTGACTGGGTGTGTTACAATGAGAGTGAGGTCATTCTGCTCTTCCCTTGGTGTGTTACATTGACGGAGTGGGATCAGTCTGCTCTTCCCTGGGTGTCTTGCATTGACAGAGTGTAGTCAGTCTGCTCTTCTCTGGGTGTGTTACATTGACAGAGTGAGGTCAGTCTGCTCTTCCCTGGGTGAGTTCCATTGACGGAGTGGGGTCATTTTGCTCTTCTCTGGGTGTGTTACATTGACAGAGTGGGGACAGTCTGCTCTTTATTGGGTGTCTTGCATTGACAGAGTGGGGTCAGTCTGCTCTTCTCTGGGTGCGTTCCATTGACAGAGTGAGGTCAGTCTGCTCTTCCCAGGTGTGTTACACTGACAAATGGGGTTCAATGTGCTCTTCCCTGCGTGTGTTACATTGACAGATTGGGGTCAGCCTGCTCTTCCCTGTGTGTGTTATATTGACAGGGTCGGGTCAGTCTGCTCTTCCCTGGGTGTGTTACATTGACAGAGAGCGGTCAGTCTGTTCTTCCCTGGGTGAGTTACATTGACAGGGTGGGGTCAGTCTGCTGTTCCCAGGTGTTTTACACTGACAGATTGGGGTCAGTCTGGTCTTCACTGGGTGTGTTGCATTGACAGTGTGGAATCAATCGGCTCTTCCCTGGGTGTGTTACATTGACAGAGTGGGGTCAGTCTGCACTTCCCAGGGTGTGTTACATTTAAAGAGTGGGGTCAGTCTGTTCTCCCAGGGTGTTTTCCATTGGCAGAGTGGGGTCAGACTGATGTTCCCTGGGACTGATACACTGATAGAGTGGGGTCAGTCTGCTGTTCTCTGGGTGTGTTACATTGACAGAGTGGGCCCAGTCTCGCCTTCCCTGGGTGTGTTACATTTATAGAGTTGGGTAAGTCTTCTCTTCCCTGAGTGGGTTACATTGACAGAGTGGGGTCAGTCTGCTCTTCCTTGTGTGTGTAACATTGACAGAGTAGGGTCAGTCAACTCTTCCCTGGGTGTGTTACAGTGACAGGGTGGGGTCAGTCTGCTCTTCACTGGGTGGGTTACATTGAGAGTGAGGGCAATGTGCTCTTCGCTGGGTGTTTTACATTGACAGAGTATGGTCAGTCTGCTCTTCCCTGAGTGTGTTACATTGACAGGCTGGGGTCAGTCTGCTCTTCCCTCGTTGTGTTACAGTGACAGGGTGGGGGCAGTCTGCTCTTCCCTGGGTGTGTTACATTTACAGTGTGGGGTCAGTCTGCTCTTCCCTGGGTGTGTTAGATTGACACAGTGGGGTCAGTCTGCTCTTCCCTGGGTGCGTTCCATTGACAGAGTGGGATCAGTCTGCTCTTGTCTCGGTGGGTTACATTGACAGCTTGGGGTCAGTCTGCTCTTCCCTGAGTGGGTAACATTGACAGAGTGGGGTCGGTCTGCTCTTCCCTGGGTGTGTTACATTGACAGAGTGGGGTCAGTCTTCTCTTCCCTGAGTGGGTTACTTTGACAGAGTGGGGTCAGTCTGCTCTTCCTTGGGTGTGTAACATTGAAGAGTAGGGTCAGTCTGCTCTTCCCTGGGTGTGTTACATTGACCGGGTGGTGTCAGTCTGCTCTTCCCTGGCTGTGTTACAGTGACAGGGTGGGGTCAGTCTGCTCTTCACTGGGTGGGTTACATTGAGAGTGAGGGCAGTCTGCTCATTCCTGGGTGTGTTACATTGACAAAGTGGGGTCAGTCTGCTCTTCCCTGAGTGTGTTACATTGACAGAGTGGGGTCAGTCTGCTCTTCCCTCGGTGTGTTACAATGACAGGGTGGGGTCAGTCTTCTCTTCCCGGAGTGGGTTACTTTGACAGAGTGAGGTCAGTCTGCTCTTCATTGGGTGTGTAACATTGAAGAGTAGGGTCAGTCTGCTCTTCCCTGGGTTTGTGTTACATTGACCGAGTGGGGTCAGTCTGCTCTTCCCTGGCTGTGTTACAGTGACAGGGTGGGGTCAGTCTACTCTTCACTGGGTGGGTTACATTGAGAGTGAGGGCAGTCTGCTCTTTCCTGGGTGTGTTACATTGACAGAGTAGGGTCAATCTGCTCTTTCCTTGGTGTGTTACATTGACAGAGTGGGGTCAGTCTGCTCTTCCCTGAGTGTGTTACATTGAAGGGTCGGGTCAGTCTGCTCTTCACTGCGTGGGTTACATTGACAGAGTGGGGTCAGCGTGCTCTTCCCTGGGTGTGTTAGATTGACTCAGTGGGGTCAGTCTGCTCTTCTCTGGGTGTGTTACATTGACAGAGTGGGATCAGTCTGTTCTTGTCTCGGTGGGTTACTTTGACCGAGTGGGGTCAGTCTGCTCTTCCCTCGGTGTGTTACAGTGACAGGGTGGGATCAGTCTGCTCTTCATTGGGTGGATTAAGTTTAGATGACAGTCTGCTCTTGCCTTGGTGTGTAAATTGTCAGAGTGGCGTCTGTCAGCTCTTCCCAGGGTGTGTTATATTGACAGAGTGTGGTTAGTCTGCTCTTCCCTGCGTGTGTTACATTGACAGATGGGGTCAGTCTGCTCTTCCCTGGGTGACTTGCATTGACAGAGTGGGGTCCGACTGTTCTTACCTGGGTGTGTTATATTCACAGAGTGGGGTCAGTCTGCTCTTCCCTGGGTGTGTGACATTGACAGAGTGCCGTCAGTCTGTTCTTCCCTGGGTGAGTTACATTGAAAGAGTGGGGTCAGTCTGCTCTTCCCTGGGTGTGTTGCATTGACAGGGTGGGGTCAGTCTGCTCTTCCCTGTGTGTGTTACATTGACAGAGTGGGGTCAGTCTGCTCTTCCCTGGGTGTGTTACATTGACAGAGTGAGGTCAGTCTACTGTTCCCAGGTGTGTTACACTGACAGATTGGGTTCAGTGTGCTCTTCCCTGCCTGTGTTACATTGACAGAGTGGGGTCAGACTGCTCTTCGCTGGATGTGTTATATTGACAGAGTGGTGTCAGTCTGCTCTTCACTTGGTGTGTTACATTGACAGAGTGGGGTCAGTCTGCTCTTCCCTGGGTGTGTTACATTGACCGAGTGGTGTCAGTCTGCTCTTCCCTTGGTGTGTTACATTGACATAGTGAGGTCAGTCTGCTCATCCCAGGTGTGTTATACTGACAGATTTGGTTCAGTGTGCTCTTCCCTGCGTGTGTAACATTGACAGAATGGGGTCAGACTGCTCTTCCCTTGGTGTGTTATATTGACAGAGTGTGGTCATTCTGCTCTTCCCTGGGTGTTTTACATTGACCGAGTGGGGTCCGTCTGCTCTTCCCTGGGTGTCTTGCATTGACAGAGTGGGGTCAGTCTGCTCCTCCCTGAGTGTGTTGCATTGACAGGGTGAGGTCAGTCTGCTCTCCCCTGGGTGTGCTACAGTGACAGGGTGCGGTCAGTCTGCTCTTGACTGGGTGTGTTACAATGAGAGTGAGGTCATTCTGCTCTTCCCTTGGTGTGTTACATTGACAGAGTGGGATCAGCATGCTCTTCCCTGGGTGTCTTGCATTGACAGAGTGTAGTCAGTCTGCTCTTCTCTGGGTGTGTTAAATTGACAGAGTGAGGTCAGTCTGCTCTTCCCTGGGTGTGTTACAGTGACAGGATGCGGTCAGTCTGCTCTTGACTGGGTGTGTTACAATGAGAGTGAGGTCATTCTGCTCTTCCCTTGGTGTGTTACATTGACGGAGTGGGATCAGTCTGCTCTTCCCTGGGTGTCTTGCATTGACAGAGTGTAGTCAGTCTGCTCTTCTCTGGGTGTGTTACATTGACAGAGTGAGGTCAGTCTGCTCTTCCCTGGGTGAGTTCCATTGACGGAGTGGGGTCATTTTGCTCTTCTCTGGGTGTGTTACATTGACAGAGTGGGGACAGTCTGCTCTTTATTGGGTGTCTTGCATTGACAGAGTGGGGTCAGTCTGCTCTTCTCTGGGTGCGTTCCATTGACAGAGTGAGGTCAGTCTGCTCTTCCCAGGTGTGTTACACTGACAAATGGGGTTCAATGTGCTCTTCCCTGCGTGTGTTACATTGACAGATTGGGGTCAGCCTGCTCTTCCCTGTGTGTGTTATATTGACAGGGTCGGGTCAGTCTGCTCTTCCCTGGGTGTGTTACATTGACAGAGAGCGGTCAGTCTGTTCTTCCCTGGGTGAGTTACATTGACAGGGTGGGGTCAGTCTGCTGTTCCCAGGTGTTTTACACTGACAGATTGGGGTCAGTCTGGTCTTCACTGGGTGTGTTGCATTGACAGTGTGGAATCAATCGGCTCTTCCCTGGGTGTGTTACATTGACAGAGTGGGGTCAGTCTGCACTTCCCAGGGTGTGTTACATTTAAAGAGTGGGGTCAGTCTGTTCTCCCAGGGTGTTTTCCATTGGCAGAGTGGGGTCAGACTGATGTTCCCTGGGACTGATACACTGATAGAGTGGGGTCAGTCTGCTGTTCTCTGGGTGTGTTACATTGACAGAGTGGGCCCAGTCTCGCCTTCCCTGGGTGTGTTACATTTATAGAGTTGGGTAAGTCTTCTCTTCCCTGAGTGGGTTACATTGACAGAGTGGGGTCAGTCTGCTCTTCCTTGTGTGTGTAACATTGACAGAGTAGGGTCAGTCAACTCTTCCCTGGGTGTGTTACAGTGACAGGGTGGGGTCAGTCTGCTCTTCACTGGGTGGGTTACATTGAGAGTGAGGGCAATGTGCTCTTCGCTGGGTGTTTTACATTGACAGAGTATGGTCAGTCTGCTCTTCCCTGAGTGTGTTACATTGACAGGCTGGGGTCAGTCTGCTCTTCCCTCGTTGTGTTACAGTGACAGGGTGGGGGCAGTCTGCTCTTCCCTGGGTGTGTTACATTTACAGTGTGGGGTCAGTCTGCTCTTCCCTGGGTGTGTTAGATTGACACAGTGGGGTCAGTCTGCTCTTCCCTGGGTGCGTTCCATTGACAGAGTGGGATCAGTCTGCTCTTGTCTCGGTGGGTTACATTGACAGCTTGGGGTCAGTCTGCTCTTCCCTGAGTGGGTAACATTGACAGAGTGGGGTCGGTCTGCTCTTCCCTGGGTGTGTTACATTGACAGAGTGGGGTCAGTCTTCTCTTCCCTGAGTGGGTTACTTTGACAGAGTGGGGTCAGTCTGCTCTTCCTTGGGTGTGTAACATTGAAGAGTAGGGTCAGTCTGCTCTTCCCTGGGTGTGTTACATTGACCGGGTGGTGTCAGTCTGCTCTTCCCTGGCTGTGTTACAGTGACAGGGTGGGGTCAGTCTGCTCTTCACTGGGTGGGTTACATTGAGAGTGAGGGCAGTCTGCTCATTCCTGGGTGTGTTACATTGACAAAGTGGGGTCAGTCTGCTCTTCCCTGAGTGTGTTACATTGACAGGGTCGGGTCAGTCTGCTCTTCCCTGCGTGGGTTACATTGACAGAGAGCGGTCAGTCAGCACATCCCTGGGTGTGTTACATTGACAGAGTGGGATCAGTCTGCTCTTGACTCGGTGGGTTACATTGACAGCGTGGGGTCAGTCTGCTCTTCCCTGAGTGGGTTACATTGACAGAGTGGGGTCTGTCTGCTCTTCCCTGGGTGTGTTACTAAGACAGAGTGGTGTCAGTCTGCTCCTCCCTTGGTGTGTTACATTGACAGATTTGGTTCAGTGTGCTCTTCCCTGCGTGTGTTACATTGACAGAGTGGGGTCAGACTGCTCTTCCCTGGGTATGTTATATTGACAGAGTGTGGTCATTCTGCTCTTCCCTGGGTGTCTTGCATTGACAGAGTGGGGTCAGTCTGCTCTTCCCTGAGTGTGTTGCATTGACAGGGTGGGGTCAGTCTGCTCTCCCCTGGGTGTGTTACAGTGACAGGGTGTGGTCAGTCTGCTCTTGACTGGGTGTGTTACAATGAGAGTGAGGTCATTCTGCTCTTCCCTTGGTGTATTACATTGACAGACTGGGAGCAGCCTGCTCTTCCCTGGGTGTCTTGCATTGACAGAGTGTAGTCAGTCTGCTCTTCTCTGGGTGTGTTACATTGACAGAGTGAGGTCAGTCTGCTCTTCCCTGCGTGCGATATATTGACAGAGTGGCGTCAGTCTACTCTTCTCTGGGTGTGTTACATTGACAGAATGAGGTCAGTCTGCTCTTGCCAGGTGTGTTACACTGACAGATTTGGGTCAGTCTGTTCTTCCCTGGGTGAGTTACATTGTCAGAGTGGGGTCATTCTGCTCTTCCCTGGGTGTGTTTCATTGACAGAGTGGGGACAGTCTGCTCTTCACTGGGTGTATTGCATTCTCAGAGTGGGGTCAGTCTGCTCTTCTCTGGGTGCGTTCCATTGACAGAGTGAGGTCAGTCTGCTCTTCCCAGGTGTGTTACACTGACAAATGGGGTTCAATTTGCTCTTCCCTGCGTGTGTTACATTGACCGAGTGGGGTCAGCCTGCTCTTCCCTGGGTGTGTTATATTGACAGTAAGGGGGGTCAGTCTGCTCTTCCCTGGGTGTGTTACATTGACTGAGAGCGGTCAGTCTGTTCTTCCCTGGGTGAGTTACATTGACAGGGTGGGGTCAGCCTGCTGTTCCCAGGTGTTTTACACTTACAGATTGGGGTCAGGCTGGTCTTCACTGGGTGTGTTGCATTGACAGTGTGGGAACAATCGGCTCTTCCCTGGGTGTGTTACATTGACAGAGTGGGGTCAGTCTGCACTTCCCAGGGTGTGTTACATTTAAAGAGTGGAGTCAGTCTGTTCTCCCAGGGTGAGTTCCATTGACAGAGTGGGGTCAGTCTGCTGTTCTCTGGGTGTGTTACATTGACAGAGTGGGCCCAGTCTGCTCTTCCCTGGGTGTGTTACATTTACAGAGTTGGGTAAGTCTTCTCTTCCCTGAGTGGGTTACATTGACAGAGTGGGGTCAGTCTGCTCTTCCTTGTGTGTGTAACATTGACAGAGTAGGGTCAGTCAACTCTTCCCTGGGTGTGTTACATTGACAGAGTGGGTTCAGTCTGGTCTTCCCTGAGTGTGTTACATTGAAAGGGTGGGGTCAGTCTGCTCTTCCCTAGGTTTTTTACAGTGATAGGGTGGGGTCAGTCTGCTCTTCACTGGGTGGGTTACATTTAGAGGGAGGGCAATGTGCTCTTCGCTGGGTGTTTTACATTGACAGAGTAGGGTCATTCTGCTCTTCCCTGGGTGTGTTACATTGACAGAGTGGGATCAGTCAGCTCTTCCCAGGGCGTGTTACATTGACAGAGTGGGGGCAGTCTGCTCTTCACTGGGTGTGTTACATTGACAGTGTGGGGTCAGTCTGCTCTTCCCTGGGTGTGTTAGATTGACACAGTGGGGTCAGTCTGCTCTTCCCTGGGTCTGTTACATTGACAGAGTGGGATCAGTCTGCTCTTCCCTGGATGTGTTACATTGACTGATTGAGGTCAGTCTGCACATCCCTGGGTGCGTTCCATTGACAGAGTGGGATCAGTCTGCTCTTGTCTCGGTGGGTTACATTGACAGCTTGGGGTCAGTCTGCTCTTCCCTGAGTGGGTTACATTGACAGAGTGGGGTCGGTCTGCTCTTCCCTGGGTGTGTTACATTTACAGAGTTGGGTAAGTCTTCTCTTCCCTGAGTGGGTTACATTGACAGAGTGGGGTCAGTCTGCTCTTCCTTGTGTGTGTAACATTGACAGAGTAGGGTCAGTCAACTCTTCCCTGGGTGTGTTACATTGACAGGGTGGGGTCGGTCTGCTCTTCCCTAGGTTTGTTACAGTGACAGTGTGGGGTCAGTCTGATCTTCACTGGGTGGGTTACATTGAGAGTGAGGGCAATGTGCTCTTCGCTGGGTGGTTTACATTGACAGAGTAGGGTCAGTCTGCTCTTCCCTTGGTGTGTTACATTGACAGGCTGGGGTCAGTCTGCTCTTCCCTCCTTGTGTTACAGTGACAGAGTGGGGGCAGTCTGCTCTTCCCTGGGTGTGTAACATTGACAGTGTATGGTCAGTCTGCTCTTCCCTGGGTGTGTTAGATTGACACAGTGGGGTCAGTCTGCTCTTCCCTGGGTCTGTTACATTGACAGAGTGGGATCAGTCTGCTCTTCCCTGGATGTGTTACATTGAGTGATTGAGGTCAGTCTGCACATCCCTGGGTGCGTTACATTGACAGAGTGGGATCAGTCTGCTCTTGTCTCGGTGGTTTACATTGACAGCTTGGGGTCAGTCTGCTCTTCCCTGAGTGGGTTACATTGACAGAGTTGGGTCGGTCTGCTCTTCCCTGGGTGTGTTACATTGACAGAGTGGGGTCAGTCTTCTCTTCCCTGAGTGGGTAACTTTGACAGAGTGGGGTCAGTCTGCTCTTCCTTGGGTGTGTAACATTGAAGAGTAGGGTCAGTCTGCTCTTCCCTGTGTGTGTGTTAAATTGACCGGGTGGGGTCAGTCTCCTCTTCCCTGGCTGTGTTACAGTGACAGGGTGGGGTCAGTCTGCTCTTCCATGCGTGGGTTACATTGACAGAGAGCGGTCAGTCTGTTCTTCCCTGGGTGAGTTACATTGACAGGGTGGGGTCAGTCTGCTGTTCCCAGGTGTTTTCCACTGACAGATTGGGGTCAGTCTGGTCTTCACTGGGTGTGTTGCAATGACAGTGTGGGATCAATCGGCACTTCCCTGGGTGTGTTACATTGACAGAGTGGGCTCAGTCTGCACTTCCCAGGGTGTGTTACATTTAAAGAGTGGGGTCAGTCTGTTCTCCCAGGGTGAGTTCCATTGACAGAGTGGGGTCAGACTGTTGTTCCCTGGGACTGTTACACTGATGGAGTGGGGTCAGTCTGCTGTTCTCTGGGTGTGTTACATTGACAGAGTGGGATCAGTCTGCTCTTCCCTGGGTGTGTTACATTGACAGAGTGGGTTCTGTCTCGTCTTCCCTGAGTGTGTTACATTGAAAGGGTGGGGTCAGTCTGCTCTTCCCTTGGTGTGTTACATTGACAGGCTGGGGTCAGTCTGCTCTTCCCTGGGTGTGTTGCAATGACAGTGTGGGATCAATCGGCTCTTCCCTGGATGTGTTACATTGACAGAGTGGGGTCAGTCTGCACTTCCCAGGGTGTGTTACATTTAAAGAGTGGTGTCAGTCTGTTCTCCCAGGGTGAGTTCCATTGTCAGAGTGGGGTCAGACTGTTGTTCCCTGGGACTGTTACACTGATGGAGTGGGGTCAGTCTGCACTTCCCAGGGTGTATTACATTTAAAGAGTGGGGTCAGTCTGTTCTCCCAGGGTGAGTTCCATTGTCAGAGTGGGGTCAGACTGTTGTTTCCTGGGACTGTTACACTGATGGAGTGGGGTCAGTCTGCTGTTCTCTGGCTGTGTTACATTGACAGAGTGGGATCAGTCTGCTCTTCCCTGGATGTGTTACATTGACAGATTGAGGTCAGTCTGCACATCCCTGGGTGTGTTACATTGACAGAGTGGGATCAGTCTGCTCTTGTCTCGGTGGGTTACATTGACAGCGTGGGGTCAGTCTGCTCTTCCCTGAGTGGGTTACATTGACAGAGTGGGGTCTGTCTGCTCTTCCCTGGGTGTGTTACATTGACAGAGTGGTGTCAGTCTGCTCTTCCCTTGGTGTGTTACATTGACATAGTGAGGTCAGTCTGCTCTTCCCAGGTGTGTTTCACTGACAGATTTGGTTCAGTGTGCTCTTCCCTGTGTGTGTTACATTGACAGAGTGGGGTCAGACTGCTCTTCCCTGGGTATGTTATATTGACGGAGTGTGGTCATTCTGCTCTTCCCTGGGTGTGTTACATTGACCGAGTGGGGTCAGTCTGCTCTTCCCTGGGTGTCTTGCATTGACAGAGTGGGGTCAGTCTGCTCTTCCCTGGGTCTGTTACATTGACAGAGTGGGATCAGTCTGCTCTTCCCTGGATGTGTTACATTGAGTGATTGAGGTCAGTCTGCACATCCCTGGGTGCGTTACATTGACAGAGTGGGATCAGTCTGCTCTTGTCTCGGTGGTTTACATTGACAGCTTGGGGTCAGTCTGCTCTTCCCTGAGTGGGTTACATTGACAGAGTTGGGTCGGTCTGCTCTTCCCTGGGTGTGTTACATTGACAGAGTGGGGTCAGTCTTCTCTTCCCTGAGTGGGTAACTTTGACAGAGTGGGGTCAGTCTGCTCTTCCTTGGGTGTGTAACATTGAAGAGTAGGGTCAGTCTGCTCTTCCCTGTGTGTGTGTTAAATTGACCGGGTGGGGTCAGTCTCCTCTTCCCTGGCTGTGTTACAGTGACAGGGTGGGGTCAGTCTGCTCTTCCATGCGTGGGTTACATTGACAGAGAGCGGTCAGTCTGTTCTTCCCTGGGTGAGTTACATTGACAGGGTGGGGTCAGTCTGCTGTTCCCAGGTGTTTTCCACTGACAGATTGGGGTCAGTCTGGTCTTCACTGGGTGTGTTGCAATGACAGTGTGGGATCAATCGGCACTTCCCTGGGTGTGTTACATTGACAGAGTGGGCTCAGTCTGCACTTCCCAGGGTGTGTTACATTTAAAGAGTGGGGTCAGTCTGTTCTCCCAGGGTGAGTTCCATTGACAGAGTGGGGTCAGACTGTTGTTCCCTGGGACTGTTACACTGATGGAGTGGGGTCAGTCTGCTGTTCTCTGGGTGTGTTACATTGACAGAGTGGGATCAGTCTGCTCTTCCCTGGGTGTGTTACATTGACAGAGTGGGTTCTGTCTCGTCTTCCCTGAGTGTGTTACATTGAAAGGGTGGGGTCAGTCTGCTCTTCCCTTGGTGTGTTACATTGACAGGCTGGGGTCAGTCTGCTCTTCCCTGGGTGTGTTGCAATGACAGTGTGGGATCAATCGGCTCTTCCCTGGATGTGTTACATTGACAGAGTGGGGTCAGTCTGCACTTCCCAGGGTGTGTTACATTTAAAGAGTGGTGTCAGTCTGTTCTCCCAGGGTGAGTTCCATTGTCAGAGTGGGGTCAGACTGTTGTTCCCTGGGACTGTTACACTGATGGAGTGGGGTCAGTCTGCACTTCCCAGGGTGTATTACATTTAAAGAGTGGGGTCAGTCTGTTCTCCCAGGGTGAGTTCCATTGTCAGAGTGGGGTCAGACTGTTGTTTCCTGGGACTGTTACACTGATGGAGTGGGGTCAGTCTGCTGTTCTCTGGCTGTGTTACATTGACAGAGTGGGATCAGTCTGCTCTTCCCTGGATGTGTTACATTGACAGATTGAGGTCAGTCTGCACATCCCTGGGTGTGTTACATTGACAGAGTGGGATCAGTCTGCTCTTGTCTCGGTGGGTTACATTGACAGCGTGGGGTCAGTCTGCTCTTCCCTGAGTGGGTTACATTGACAGAGTGGGGTCTGTCTGCTCTTCCCTGGGTGTGTTACATTGACAGAGTGGTGTCAGTCTGCTCTTCCCTTGGTGTGTTACATTGACATAGTGAGGTCAGTCTGCTCTTCCCAGGTGTGTTTCACTGACAGATTTGGTTCAGTGTGCTCTTCCCTGTGTGTGTTACATTGACAGAGTGGGGTCAGACTGCTCTTCCCTGGGTATGTTATATTGACGGAGTGTGGTCATTCTGCTCTTCCCTGGGTGTGTTACATTGACCGAGTGGGGTCAGTCTGCTCTTCCCTGGGTGTCTTGCATTGACAGAGTGGGGTCAGTCTGCTCGTCCCTGAGTGTGTTGCATTGACAGGGTGGGGTCAGTCTGCTCTCCCCTGGGTGTGTTACAGTGACAGGGTGCGGTCAGTCTGCTCTTGACTGGGTGTGTTACAATGAGAGTGAGGTTATTCTGTTCTTCCCTTGGTGTGTTAAATTGACAGACTGAGATCAGCCTGCTCTTCCCTGGGTGTCTTGCATTGACAGAGTGTAGTCAGTCTGCTCTTCTCTGGGTGTGTTACATTGACAGAGTGAGGTCAGTCTGCTCTTCCCTGCGTGCGTTATATTGACAGAGTGGCGTCAGTCTACTCTTCTCTGGGTGTGTTACATTGACAGAGTGAGGTCAGTCTGCTCTTGCCAGGTGTGTTACACTGACAGATTGGGGTCAGTCTGTTCTTCCCTGGGTGAGTTACATTGACAGAGTGGGGTCATTCTGCTCTTCCCTGGGTGTGTTTCATTGACAGAGTGGGGACAGTCTGCTCTTCACTGGGTGTATTGCATTGACAGAGTGGGGTAAGTGTGCTCTTCTCTGGGTGCATTCCATTGACAGAGTGAGGTCAGTCTGCTCTTGCCAGGTGTGTTACACTGACAGATTGGGGTCAGTCTGTTCTTCCCTGGGTGAGTTACATTGACAGAGTGGGGTCATTCTGCTCTTCCCTGGGTGTGTTTCATTGACAGAGTGGGGACAGTCTGCTCTTCACTGGGTGTATTGCATTGACAGAGTGGGGTAAGTGTGCTCTTCTCTGGGTGCATTCCATTGACAGAGTGAGGTCAGTCTGCTCTTCCCAGGTGTGTTACACTGACAAATGGGGTTCAATGTGCTCTTCCCTGCGTGTGTTACATTGACCGAGTGGGGTCAGCCTGCTCTTCCCTTGGTGTGTTATATTGACAGAGTGGGGTCAGTCTGCTCTTCCCTGGGTGTGTTACATTGACAGGGTGGGGTCAGTCTGCTGTTCCCAGGTGTTTTACACTGACGGATTGGGGTAAGACTGGTCTTCACTGGGTGTGTTGCATTGACAGTGTGGGATCAATCGGCTCTTACCTGGGTGTGTTACATTGACAGAGTGGGGTCAGTCTGCACTTCCCAGGGTGTGTTACATTTTTTGAGTGGGGTCAGTCTGTTCTCCCAGGGTGAGTTACATTGACAGAGTGGGGTCAGTCTGCTCTTCCTTGTGTGTGTAACATTGATAGAGTAGGGTCAGTCAACTCTTCCCTGGGTGTGTTACATTGACAGGGTGGGGTCGGTCTGCTCTTCCCTAGGTTTGTTACAGTGACAGGGTGGGGTCAGTCTGCTCTTCACTGGGTGGGTTACATTGAGAGTGAGGGCAATGTGCTCTTCGCTGGGTGTTTTACATTGACAGAGTAGGGTCAGTCTGCTCTTCCCTGGGTGTGTTACATTGACAGAGTGGGTTCTGTCTGGTCTTCCCTGAGTGTGTTACATTGAAAGGGTGGGGTCAGTCTGCTCTTCCCTTGGTGTGTTACATTGACAGGCTGGGGTCAGTCTGCTCTTCCCTGGGTGTGTTGCAATGACAGTGTGGGATCAATCGGCTCTTCCCTGGGTGTGTTACATTGACAGAGTGGGGTCAGTCTGCACTTCCCAGGGTGTGTTACATTTAAAGAGTGGGATCAGTCTGTTCTCCCAGGGTGAGTTCCATTGTCAGAGTGGGGTCAGACTGTTGTTCCCTGGGACTGTTACACTGATGGAGTGGGGTCAGTCTGCTCTTCTCTGGGTGTGTTATATTGACAGAGTGGGATCAGTCTGCTCTTGTCTCGGTGGGTTACATTGACAGCGTGGGGTCAGTCTGCTCTTCCCTGAGTGGTTTACATTGACAGAGTGGGGTCTGTCTGCTCTTCCCTGGGTGTGTTACATTGGCAGAGTGGTGTCAGTCTGCTCTTCCCTTGGTGTGTTACATTGACATAGTGAGGTCAGTCTGCTCTTCCCAGGTGTGTTACACTGACAGATTTGGTTCAGTGTGCTCTTCCCTGCGTGTGTTACATTGACAGAGTGGGGTCAGACTGCTCTTCCCTGGGTATGTTATATTGACAGAGTGTGGTCATTCTGCTCTTCCTTGGGTGTGTTACATTGACCGAGTGGGGTCAGTCTGCTCTTCCCTGGGTGTCTTGCATTGGCAGAGTGGGGTCAGTCTGCTCTTCCCTGAGTGTGTTGCATTGACAGGGTGGGGTCAGTCTGCTCTTCACTGGGTGGGTTACATTGAGAGTGAGGGCAATGTGCTCTTCACTGGGTGTCTTGCATTGACAGAGTGAGGTCAGTCTGCTCTTCCCAGGTGTGTTACACTGACAAATGGGGTTCAATGTGCTCTTCCCTGCGTGTGTTACATTGACCGAGTGGGGTCAGCCTGCTCTTCCCTGGGTGTGTTATATTGACAGAGTGGGGTCAGTCTGCTCTTCCCTGGGTGTGTTACATTGACAGAGAGCGGTCAGTCTGTTCTTCCCTAGGTGAGTTACATTGACAAGGTGGGGTCAGTCTGCTGTTCCCAGGTGTTTTACGCTGACAGATTGGGGTCAGACTGGTCTTCACTGGGTGTGTTGCATTGACAGTGTGGGATCAATCGGCTCTTCCCTGGGTGTGTTACATTGACAGAGTGGGGTCAGTCTGCACTTCCCAGGGTGTGTAACATTTAAAGAGTGGAGTCAGTCTGTTCTCCCAGGGTGAGGTCCATTGACAGAGTGGGCCCAGTCTGCTCTTCCCTGGGTGTGTTACATTTACAGAGTTGGGTCAGTCTTCTCTTCCCTGAGTGGGTTACATTGACAGAGTGGGGTCAGTCTGCTCTTCCTTGTGTGTGTAACATTGACAGAGTAGGGTCAGTCAACTCTTCCCTGGGTGTGTTACATTGACAGGGTGGGGTCGGTCTGCTCTTCCCTAGGTTTGTTACAGTGACAGGGTGGGGTCAGTCTGCTCGTCACTGGGTGGGTTACATTGAGAGTGAGGGCAATGTGCTCTTCGCTGGGTGTTTTACATTGACAGAGTAGGGTCAGTCTGCTCTTCCCAGGGTGTGTTACATTGACAGAGTGGGTTCTGTCTGGTCTTCCCTGAGTGTGTTACATTGAAAGGGTGGGGTCAGTCTGCTATTCCCTTGGTGTGTTACATTGACAGGCTGGGGTCAGTCTGCTCTTCCCTCGTTGTGTTACAGTGACAGAGTGGGGGCAGTCTGCTCTTCCCTGGGTGTGTTACATTGACAGTGTGGGGTCGGTCTGCTCTTCACTGGGTGTGTTAGATTGACACAGTGGGGTCAGTCTGCTCTTCCCTGTGTCTGTTACATTGACAGAGTGGGATCAGTCTGCTCTTCCCTGGATGTGTTACATTGACAGATTGAGGTCAGTCTGCACATCCCTGGGTGCGTTACATTGACAGAGTGGGATCAGTCTGCTCTTGTCTCGGTGGGTTACATTGACAGCTTGGGGTCAGTCTGCTCTTCCCTGAGTGGGTTACATTGACAGAGTGGGGTCGGTCTGCTCTTCCCTGGGTGTGTTACATTGACAGAGTGGGGAAAGTCTTCTCTTCCCTGAGTGGCTTACTGGACAGAGTGGGGTCAGTCTGCTCTTCCTTGGGTGTGTAACATTGAAGAGTAGGGTCAGTCTGCTCTTCCCTGGGTGTGTGTTACATTGACCGGTTGGGGTCAGTCTGCTCTTCCCTAGCTGTGTTACAGTGACAGGGTGGGGTCAGTCTGCTCATCACTGGGTGGGTTACATTGACAGTGAGGGCAGTCTGCTCTTTCCTGGGTGTGTTACATTGACAGAGTCGGGTCAATCTGTTCTTCCCTGGGTGTGTTACATTGACAGAGTGGAGTCAGTCTGCTCTTCCCTGAGTGTGTTACATTGACAGGGTCGGGTCAGTCTGCTCTTCCCTGCGTGGGTTACATTGACAGACAGCGGTCAATCTGTTCTTCCCTGGGTGAGTTACATTGACAGGATGGGGTCAGTCTGCTGTTCCCAGTTGTTTTACACTGACAGATTGGGGTCAGTCTGGTCTTCACTGGGTGTGTTGCATTGACAGTGTGGGATCAATCGGCTCTTCCCTGGGTGTGTTACATTGGCAGAGTGGGGTCAGTCTGCACTTCCCAGTGTGTGTTACATTTAAAGAGTGGGGTCAGTCTGTTCTCCCAGGGTGAGTTCCATTGTCAGAGTGGGGTCAGACTGTTGTTCCCTGGGGCTGTTACACTGATAGAGTGGGGTCAGTCTGCTGTTCTCTGGGTGTGTTACATTGACAGAGTGGGCCCAGCCTGCTCTTCCCTGGGTGTGTTACATTTACAGAGTTGGGGAAGTCTTCTCTTCCCTGAGTGGGTTACATTGACAGAGTGGGGTCAGTCTGCTCTTCCTTGTGTGTGTTACATTGACAGAGTAGGGTCAGTCAACTCTTCCCTGGGTGTGTTACATTGACAGGGTGGGGTCGGTCTGCTCTTCCCTCGGTTTGTTACAGTGACAGGGTGGGGTCAGTCTGCTCTTCACTGGGTGGGTTACATTGAGAGTGAGGGCAATGTGCTCTTCGCTGGGTGTTTTACATTGACAGAGTTGGATCAGTCTGGTTTTCCCTGAGTGTGTTACATTGAAAGGGTGGGGTCAGTCTGCTCTTCCCTTGGTGTGTTACATTGACAGAGTGGGGTCAGTCTGCTCTTCCCTGGGTCTGTTACATTGACAGAGTGGGATCAGTCTGCTCTTCCCGGGATGTATTACATTGACTGATTGAGGTCAGTCTGCACATCCCTGGGAGCGTTCCATTGACAGAGTGGGATCAGTCTGCTCTTGTCTCGGTGGGTTACATTGACAGCTTGGGGTCAGTCTGCTCTTCCCTGAGTGGGTTACATTGACAGAGTGGGGTCGGTCTGCTCTTCCCTGGGTGTGTTACATTGACAGAGTGAGGTCAGTCTTCTCTTCCCTGAGTGGGTTACATTGACAGAGTGGGGTCAGTCTTCTCTTCCTTGGGTGTGTAACATTGAAGAGTAGGGTCAGTCTGCTCTTCCCTGGGTGTGTGTTACATTGACCTGGTGGAGTCAGTCTGCTCTTCCCTGGCTGTGTTACAGTGACAGGGTGGGGCCAGTCTGCTCTTCACTGGGTGGGTTACATTGAGAGTGAGGGCAGTCTGCTCTTTCCTGGGTGAGTTACATTGACAGAGTGGGGTCAGTGTGCTCTTCCCTGGGTGTGTTACATTGACAGAGTGGGGTCAGTCTGCTCTTCCCTGAGTGTGTTACATTGACAGGGTCGGGTCAGTCTGCTCTTCCCTGCGTGGGTTACATTGACAGAGTAGGATCAGTCTGCTCTTCCCTGGGTGTGTTACTTTGACAGAGTGGGGTCAGTCTGCTCTTCATTGGGTGGATTAAGTTTAGAGTGAGGACAGTCTGCTCTTGCCTTGATGTGTAAATTGTCAGAGTGGCGTCTGTCAGCTCTTCCCAGGGTGTGTTACATTGACAGAGTGTGGTTCGTCTGCTCTTCCCTGCGTGCGTGACATTGACAGATGGGGTCAGTCAGCTCTTCCCTGGGTGTGTTACATTGACAGAGTGGGGTCAGTCTGCTCTTCCCTGGGTGTGTTGCTTTGACAAAGTTGGGTCAGTCTGCTCTTCTCTGGGTGTGTTACATTGACAGAGTGGGATCAGCCTGCTCTTCACTGGGATTGTTACATTGACAGAGTGGGATCAGTCAGCTCTTCCCAGGGTGTGTTACATTGACAGAGCGTGGTTAGTCTGCTCTTCCCTGCGTGTGTTACATTGACAGAGTGGGGTCATTCTGCTCTTCCCTGGGTGTGTTACATTGACAGAGTGGGGTCAGTGTGTTCTTCCCTGGGATTCTTGCATGACAGAGTGGGGTCAGTCTGCTCTTCTCTGGGTGTGTTACATTGACAGAGTGAGGTCAGTCTGCTCTTCCCAGGTGTGTTACACTGACAGATTGGGTTCAGTGTGCTCTTCCCTGCCTGTGTTACATTGACATCGTGGGGTCAGACTGCTCTTCGCTGGATGTGTTATATTGACAGAGTGGGGTCAGTCTGCTCTTCCCTGGGTGTGTTACATTGACAGAGTGGGGTCAGACTGCTCTTCCCTGAGTGGGTTACATTAACAGGGTGGGGTCACTCTCCCCTTCCCTGTGTGTATTACATTGTCAGAGTGGGGTCAGTCTGCCCTTCCCTGTGTGTGTTACATTGTCAGAGTGGGGTCAGTCTGCCCTTCCCTGGTTGGGTTACATTGACAGAGTGGCGTCAGTCTGCTCTTCCCTCGTTGTGTTACATTGACAGAGTGGGTTCAGTCTGATCTTCCCTGAGTGTGTTACATTGAAAGGGTGGGAACAGTCTGCTCTTCCTTTGGTGTGTTACATTGACAGGCTGGGGTCAGTCTGCTATTCCCTCGTTGTGTTACATTGACAGAGTGGGGGCAGTCTGCTCTTCCCTGGGTGTGTTACATTGACAGAGTGGGGTCAGACTGCTCTTCCCTGAGTGGGTTACATTGACAGGCTGGGGTCAGTCTGCTATTCCCTCTATGTGTTACATTGACAGAGTGGGGGCAGTCTGCTCTTCCCTGGGTGTGTTACATTGACAGAATGGGGTCAGTCTGCTCTTCCCTGGGTGTGTTAGATTGACACAGTGGGGTCAGTCTGCTCTTCCCTGCGTGGGTTACTTTGACAGAGTGGGATCAGTCTGCTCTTCCCTGGATGTGTTACATTGACAGATTGAGGACAGTCTGCACATCCCTGGGTGTGTTACATTGACAGAGTGGGATCAGTCTGCTCTTGTCTCGGTGGGTTACATTGACAGCGTGGGGTCAGTCTGCACTTCCCTGAGTGGGTTACATTGACAGAGTGGGGTAAGTCTGCTCTTCCCTGGGTGTGCTCATTGACAGAGTGGTGTCAGTCTACTCTTCCCTGGTTCTGATACATTGACAGAGTGTGGTCAGTCTGTTCTTCCCCGGGTGTGTTACATTGACAGAGTGGGGTCAGTCTTCTCTTCCCTGAGTGGGTTACTTTGACAGAGTGGGGTCAGTCTGCTCTTCCTTGTGTGTGTGACATTGAAGAGTAGGGTCAGTCTGCTCTTCCCTGGGTGTGTGTTACATTGACCGGGTGGGGTCAGTCTGCTCTTCCCTGGGTGGGTTACATTGACAGAGTGGGGTCAGTCTGCTCTTCACTGGGTGGGTTGCATTGAGAGTGAGGGCAGTCTGCTCTTTCCTGGGTGTGTTACCTTGACAGAGTAGGGTCAATCTGCTCTTCCCTGGGTGTGTTACTTTGACAGAGTGGGGTCAGTCTTCTCTTCCCTGAGTGGGTTACATTGACAGAGTGGGGTCAGTCTTCTCTTCCTGGGTGTGTAACATTGAAGAGTAGGGTCAGTCTGTTCTTCCCTGGGTGAGTTACATTGACAGAGTGGGGTCAGTCTGCTCTTCCCTGGGTGTGTTGCATTGACAGGGTGGGGTCAGTCTGCTCTTCCCTGCGTGGGTTACATTGACAGACAGCGGTCAGTCTGTTCTTCCCTGGGTGAGTTACATTGACAGGGTGGAGTCATTCTGCTCTTCCCATGGTGTGTTACATTGACAGACTGGGATCAGCCTGCTCTTCCCTGGGTGTCTTGCATTGACAGAGTGGGGTCAGTCTGCTCTTCCCTGAGTGTGTTACATTGACAGGGTCGGGTCAGTCTGCTCTTCCCTGCGTGGGTTACATTGACAGTCAGCGGTCAGTCTGTTCTTCCCTGGGTGAGTTACATTGACAGGGTGGGGTCATTCTGCTCTTCGCTTGGTGTGTTACATTGACAGACTGGGATCAGCCTGCTCTTCCCTGGGTGTCTTGCATTGACAGAGTGTAGTCAGTCTGCTCTTCTCTGGGTGTGTTACATTGACAGAGTGAGGTCAGTCTGCTCTTCCCTGCGTGCGTTATATTGACAGAGTGGCGTCAGTCTACTCTTCTCTGGGTGTGTTACATTGACAGAGTGAGGTCAGTCTGCTCTTGCCAGGTGTGTTACACTGACAGATTGGGGTCAGTCTGTTCTTCCCTGGGTGAGTTACATTGACAGAGTGTGGTCATTCTGCTCTTCCCTGGGTGTGTTACATTGACGGAGTGGGGTCAGTCTGCTCTTCCCTGGGTGTCTTGCATTGACAGAGTGGGGTCAGTCTGCTCTTCCCTGAGTGTGTTTTTTGACAGGGTGGGGTCATTCTGCTCTTCCCTGGGTGTGTTAATGTTTCAAGGTGCGGTCAGTCTGCTCTTGACTGGGTGTGTTACAATGAGAGTGAGGTCATTCTGCTCTTCTCTGGGTGTGTTACATTGACAGAGTGAGGTCAGTCTGCTCTTCACTGCGTGCGTTACTTTGACAGAGTGGCGTCAGTCTGCTCTTCTCTGGGTGTGTTACACTGACAGAGTGAGGTCAGTCTGCTCTTCCCAGGTGTGTTACACTGACAGATTTTGGTTAGTCTGTTCTTCCCTTGGTGAGTTACATTGACAGAGTGGGGTCATTCTGCTCTTCCGTGGGTGTGTTACATTGACAGAGTGGGGACAGTCTGCTCTTCACTGGGTTTCTTGCATTGACAGAGTGGGGTGAGTCTGCTCTTCTCTGGGTGCGTTACATTGACAGAGTGGGGTCAGTCTGGTCTTTTCTGGGTGTGCTACATTGACAGAGTGAGGTCAGTCTGCTCTTCCCAGGTGTGTTACACTGACAGATTGGGTTCAATGTGCTCTTCCCTGCGTGTGTTACATTGACAGAGTGGGGTCAGCCTGCTCTTCCCTGGGTGTGTTACATTGACAGGCTGGGGTCAGTCTGCTCTTCCCTCGTTGTGTTACAGTGACAGAGTGGGGGCAGTCTGCTCTTCTCTGGGTGTGTTACATTGACAGAGTGGGGTCAGTCTGCTCTTCCCTGGGTGTGTTAGATTGACACAGTGGGGTCAGTCTGCTCTTCCCTGGGCCTGTTACATTGACAGAGTGGGGTCAGTCTGCTCTTCCTTGTGAGTGTAACATTGACAGAGTAGGGTCAGTCAACTCTTCCCTGGGTTTGTTACATTGACAGGGTGGGGTCACTCTCCCCTTCCCTGTGTGTATTACATTGTCAGAGTGGGGTCAGTCTGCCCTTCCCTGTGTGTGTTACATTGTCAGAGTGGGGTCAGTCTGCCCTTCCCTGGTTGGGTTACATTGACAGAGTGGCGTCAGTCTGCTCTTCCCTCGTTGTGTTACATTGACAGAGTGGGTTCAGTCTGATCTTCCCTGAGTGTGTTACATTGAAAGGGTGGGAACAGTCTGCTCTTCCTTTGGTGTGTTACATTGACAGGCTGGGGTCAGTCTGCTATTCCCTCGTTGTGTTACATTGACAGAGTGGGGGCAGTCTGCTCTTCCCTGGGTGTGTTACATTGACAGAGTGGGGTCAGACTGCTCTTCCCTGAGTGGGTTACATTGACAGGCTGGGGTCAGTCTGCTATTCCCTCTATGTGTTACATTGACAGAGTGGGGGCAGTCTGCTCTTCCCTGGGTGTGTTACATTGACAGAATGGGGTCAGTCTGCTCTTCCCTGGGTGTGTTAGATTGACACAGTGGGGTCAGTCTGCTCTTCCCTGCGTGGGTTACTTTGACAGAGTGGGATCAGTCTGCTCTTCCCTGGATGTGTTACATTGACAGATTGAGGACAGTCTGCACATCCCTGGGTGTGTTACATTGACAGAGTGGGATCAGTCTGCTCTTGTCTCGGTGGGTTACATTGACAGCGTGGGGTCAGTCTGCACTTCCCTGAGTGGGTTACATTGACAGAGTGGGGTAAGTCTGCTCTTCCCTGGGTGTGCTCATTGACAGAGTGGTGTCAGTCTACTCTTCCCTGGTTCTGATACATTGACAGAGTGTGGTCAGTCTGTTCTTCCCCGGGTGTGTTACATTGACAGAGTGGGGTCAGTCTTCTCTTCCCTGAGTGGGTTACTTTGACAGAGTGGGGTCAGTCTGCTCTTCCTTGTGTGTGTGACATTGAAGAGTAGGGTCAGTCTGCTCTTCCCTGGGTGTGTGTTACATTGACCGGGTGGGGTCAGTCTGCTCTTCCCTGGGTGGGTTACATTGACAGAGTGGGGTCAGTCTGCTCTTCACTGGGTGGGTTGCATTGAGAGTGAGGGCAGTCTGCTCTTTCCTGGGTGTGTTACCTTGACAGAGTAGGGTCAATCTGCTCTTCCCTGGGTGTGTTACTTTGACAGAGTGGGGTCAGTCTTCTCTTCCCTGAGTGGGTTACATTGACAGAGTGGGGTCAGTCTTCTCTTCCTGGGTGTGTAACATTGAAGAGTAGGGTCAGTCTGTTCTTCCCTGGGTGAGTTACATTGACAGAGTGGGGTCAGTCTGCTCTTCCCTGGGTGTGTTGCATTGACAGGGTGGGGTCAGTCTGCTCTTCCCTGCGTGGGTTACATTGACAGACAGCGGTCAGTCTGTTCTTCCCTGGGTGAGTTACATTGACAGGGTGGAGTCATTCTGCTCTTCCCATGGTGTGTTACATTGACAGACTGGGATCAGCCTGCTCTTCCCTGGGTGTCTTGCATTGACAGAGTGGGGTCAGTCTGCTCTTCCCTGAGTGTGTTACATTGACAGGGTCGGGTCAGTCTGCTCTTCCCTGCGTGGGTTACATTGACAGTCAGCGGTCAGTCTGTTCTTCCCTGGGTGAGTTACATTGACAGGGTGGGGTCATTCTGCTCTTCGCTTGGTGTGTTACATTGACAGACTGGGATCAGCCTGCTCTTCCCTGGGTGTCTTGCATTGACAGAGTGTAGTCAGTCTGCTCTTCTCTGGGTGTGTTACATTGACAGAGTGAGGTCAGTCTGCTCTTCCCTGCGTGCGTTATATTGACAGAGTGGCGTCAGTCTACTCTTCTCTGGGTGTGTTACATTGACAGAGTGAGGTCAGTCTGCTCTTGCCAGGTGTGTTACACTGACAGATTGGGGTCAGTCTGTTCTTCCCTGGGTGAGTTACATTGACAGAGTGTGGTCATTCTGCTCTTCCCTGGGTGTGTTACATTGACGGAGTGGGGTCAGTCTGCTCTTCCCTGGGTGTCTTGCATTGACAGAGTGGGGTCAGTCTGCTCTTCCCTGAGTGTGTTTTTTGACAGGGTGGGGTCATTCTGCTCTTCCCTGGGTGTGTTAATGTTTCAAGGTGCGGTCAGTCTGCTCTTGACTGGGTGTGTTACAATGAGAGTGAGGTCATTCTGCTCTTCTCTGGGTGTGTTACATTGACAGAGTGAGGTCAGTCTGCTCTTCACTGCGTGCGTTACTTTGACAGAGTGGCGTCAGTCTGCTCTTCTCTGGGTGTGTTACACTGACAGAGTGAGGTCAGTCTGCTCTTCCCAGGTGTGTTACACTGACAGATTTTGGTTAGTCTGTTCTTCCCTTGGTGAGTTACATTGACAGAGTGGGGTCATTCTGCTCTTCCGTGGGTGTGTTACATTGACAGAGTGGGGACAGTCTGCTCTTCACTGGGTTTCTTGCATTGACAGAGTGGGGTGAGTCTGCTCTTCTCTGGGTGCGTTACATTGACAGAGTGGGGTCAGTCTGGTCTTTTCTGGGTGTGCTACATTGACAGAGTGAGGTCAGTCTGCTCTTCCCAGGTGTGTTACACTGACAGATTGGGTTCAATGTGCTCTTCCCTGCGTGTGTTACATTGACAGAGTGGGGTCAGCCTGCTCTTCCCTGGGTGTGTTACATTGACAGGCTGGGGTCAGTCTGCTCTTCCCTCGTTGTGTTACAGTGACAGAGTGGGGGCAGTCTGCTCTTCTCTGGGTGTGTTACATTGACAGAGTGGGGTCAGTCTGCTCTTCCCTGGGTGTGTTAGATTGACACAGTGGGGTCAGTCTGCTCTTCCCTGGGCCTGTTACATTGACAGAGTGGGGTCAGTCTGCTCTTCCTTGTGAGTGTAACATTGACAGAGTAGGGTCAGTCAACTCTTCCCTGGGTTTGTTACATTGACAGGGTGGGGTCGGTCTGCTCTTCCCTGGGTTTGTTACAGTGACAGGGTGGGGTCAGTCTGCTCTTCACTGGGTGGGTTACATTGAGAGTGAGGGCAATGTGCTCTTCGCTGGGTGTTTTACATTGACAGAGTAGGGTCAGTCTGCTCTTCCCTGGGTGTGTTACATTGACAGAGTGGGTTCAGTCTGGTCTTCCCTGAGTGTGTTACATTGAAAGGGTGGGAACAGTCTGCTCTTCCCTTGGTGTGTTACATTGACAGAATGGGGTCAGTCTGCTCTTCACTGGGTGTGTTAGATTGACACAGTGGGGTCAGTCTGCTCTTCCCTGGGTGTGTTAGATTGACACAGTGGGGTCAGTCTGCTCTTCCCTGGGTCTGTTACATTGACAGATTG
Organism: Chiloscyllium punctatum; assembly: GCF_047496795.1. NCBI lineage: Eukaryota > Metazoa > Chordata > Chondrichthyes > Orectolobiformes > Hemiscylliidae > Chiloscyllium > Chiloscyllium punctatum. The sequence goes on along the minus strand of NC_092788.1, from coordinate 50,152,560 downwards.
AGGTCAGTCTGCACATCCCTGGGTGTGTTACATTGACAGAGTGGGATCAGTCTGCTCTTGTCTCGGTGGGTTACATTGACAGCGTGGGGTCAGTCTGCACTTCCCTGAGTGGGTTACATTGACAGAGTGGGGTAAGTCTGCTCTTCCCTGGGTGTGCTCATTGACAGAGTGGTGTCAGTCTACTCTTCCCTGGTTCTGATACATTGACAGAGTGGGGTCAGTCTGTTCTTCCCCGGGTGTGTTACATTGACAGAGTGGTGTCAGTCTGCTGTTCTCTGGGTGTGTGACATTGACAGAGTGAGGTCAGTCTGCTCTTCCCTGGGTGTGTTACATTGACAGAGTGGGGTCAGTCTACTCTTCCCTGGTTCTGATACATTGACAGAGTGGGGTCAGTCTGTTCTTCCCCGGGTGTGTTACATTGACAGAGTGGTGTCAGTCTGCTGTTCTCTTGGTGTGTGACATTGACAGAGTGAGGTCAGTCTGCTCTTCCCTGGGTGTGTTGCATTGACAGAGTGGGGTCAGTCTTCTCTTCCCTGAGTGGGTTACTTTGACAGAGTGGGGTCAGTCTGCTCTTCCTTGTGTGTGTGACATTGAAGAGTAGGGTCAGTCTGCTCTTCCCTGGGTGTGTGTTACATTGACCGGGTGGGGTCAGTCTGCTCTTCCCTGGGTGGGTTACATTGACAGAGTGGGGTCAGTCTGCTCTTCCCTGAGTGTGTTACATTAACAGGGTCGGGTCAGTCTGCTCTTTCCTGCGTGGGTTACATTGACAGAGTGGGGTCAGTGTGCTCTTCCCTGGGTGTGTTAGATTGACTCAGTGGTGTCAGTCTGCTCTTCTCTGGGTGTGTTACATTGACAGAGTGGGATCAGCCTGCTCTTGTCTGGGTGGGTTACTTTGACAGAGTGGGGTCAGTCTGCTCTTCCTTCGGTGTGTTACAGTGACAGGGTGGGGTCAGTCTGCTCTTCATTGGGTGGATTAAGTTTAGAGTGATGACAGTCTGCTCTTGCCTTGGTGTGCAAATTGTCAGAGTGGCGTCTGTCAGCTCTTCCCAGGGTGTGTTACATTGACAGAGTGTGGTTAGTCTGCTCTTCCCTGCGTGTGTGACATTGACAGATGGGGTCAGTCTGCTCTTCGCTGGGTGTCTTGCATTGACAGAGTGGGGTCCGACTGCTCTTCCCTGGGTGTGGTATATTCACAGAGTGGGGTCAGTCTGCTCTTCCCTGGGTGTGTGACATTGACAGAGAGCCGTCAGTCTGTTCTTCCCTGGGTGAGTTACATTGACAGAGTGGGGTCAGTCTGCTCTTCCCTGGGTGTGTTGCATTGACAGGGTGTGGTCAGTCTGCTCTTCCCTGGGTGTGTTACATTGACAGAGTGGGGTCAGTCTGCTCTTCCCTGGGTGTGTTACATTGACAGAGTGAGGTCAGTCTGCCCTTCCCAGGTGGGTTACACTGACAGATTTGGTTCAGTGTGCTCTTCCCTGCCTGTGTTATATTGACAGAGTGGGGTCAGTCTGCTCTTCCCTGGGTGTGTTACATTGACGGAGTGGGGGCAGTCTGTTCTTCCCTGAGTGCGTTACATTAACAGGGTGGGGTCACTCTGCCCTTCCCTGGGTGTGTTACATTGTCAGAGTGGGGTGAGTCTGCCCTTCCCTGGCTGGGTTACATTGACAGAGTGGGGTCAGTCTGCTCTTCCCTGGGTCTGTTACATTGACAGAGTGGGATCAGTCTGCTCTTCCCGGGATGTGTTACATTGACTGATTGAGGTCAGTCTGCACATCCCTGGGAGCGTTCCATTGACAGAGTGGGATCAGTCTGCTCTTGTCTCGGTGGGTTACATTGACAGCTTGGGGTCAGTCTGCTCTTCCCTGAGTGGGTTACATTGACAGAGTGGGGCCTGTGCTCTTCCCTGGGTGTGTTACATTGACAGAGTGAGGTCAGTCTTCTCTTCCCTGAGTGGGTTACATTGACAGAGTGGGGTCAGTCTTCTCTTCCTTGGGTGTGTAACATTGAAGAGTAGGGTCAGTCTGCTCTTCCCTGGGTGTGTGTTACATTGACCGGGTGGAGTCAGTCTGCTCTTCCCTGGCTGTGTTACAGTGACAGGGTGGGGCCAGTCTGCTCTTCACTGGGTGGGTTACATTGAGAGTGAGGGCAGTCTGCTCTTTCCTGGGTGAGTTACATTGACAGAGTGGGGTCAGTGTGCTCTTCCCTGGGTGTGTTACATTGACAGAGTGGGGTCAGTCTGCTCTTCCCTGAGTGTGTTACATTGACAGGGTCGGGTCAGTCTGCTCTTCCCTGCGTGGGTTACATTGACAGAGTAGGATCAGTCTGCTCTTCCCTGGGTGTGTTACTTTGACAGAGTGGGGTCAGTCTGCTCTTCATTGGGTGGATTAAGTTTAGAGTGAGGACAGTCTGCTCTTGCCTTGATGTGTAAATTGTCAGAGTGGCGTCTGACAGCTCTTCCCAGGGTGTGTTACATTGACAGAGTGTGGTTCGTCTGCTCTTCCCTGCGTGCGTGACATTGACAGATGGGGTCAGTCAGCTCTTCCCTGGTTGTGTTACATTGACAGAGTGGGGTCAGTCTGCTCTTCCCTGGGTGTGTTGCTTTGACAAAGTTGGGTCAGTCTGCTCTTCTCTGGGTGTGTTACATTGACAGAGTGGGATCAGCCTGCTCTTCACTGGGATTGTTACATTGACAGAGTGGGATCAGTCAGCTCTTCCCAGGGTGTGTTACATTGACAGAGCGTGGTTAGTCTGCTCTTCCCTGCGTGTGTTACATTGACAGAGTGGGGTCATTCTGCTCTTCCCTGGGTGTGTTACATTGACAGAGTGGGGTCAGTGTGTTCTTCCCTGGGATTCTTGCATGACAGAGTGGGGTCAGTCTGCTCTTCTCTGGGTGTGTTACTTTGACAGAGTGGGGTCAGTCTGCTCTTCATTGGGTGGATTAAGTTTAGAGTGAGGACAGTCTGCTCTTGCCTTGATGTGTAAATTGTCAGAGTGGCGTCTGTCAGCTCTTCCCAGGGTGTGTTACATTGACAGAGTGTGGTTCGTCTGCTCTTCCCTGCGTGCGTGACATTGACAGATGGGGTCAGTCAGCTCTTCCCTGGGTGTGTTACATTGACAGAGTGGGGTCAGTCTGCTCTTCCCTGGGTGTGTTGCTTTGACAAAGTTGGGTCAGTCTGCTCTTCTCTGGGTGTGTTACATTGACAGAGTGGGATCAGCCTGCTCTTCACTGGGATTGTTACATTGACAGAGTGGGATCAGTCAGCTCTTCCCAGGGTGTGTTACATTGACAGAGCGTGGTTAGTCTGCTCTTCCCTGCGTGTGTTACATTGACAGAGTGGGGTCATTCTGCTCTTCCCTGGGTGTGTTACATTGACAGAGTGGGGTCAGTGTGTTCTTCCCTGGGATTCTTGCATGACAGAGTGAGGTCAGTCTGCTCTTCCCAGCTGTGTTACACTGACAGATTGGGTTCAGTGTGCTCTTCCCTGCCTGTGTTACATTGACATAGTGGGGTCAGACTGCTCTTCGCTGGATGTGTTATATTGACAGAGTGGGGTCAGTCTGCTCTTCCCTGGGTGTGTTACATTGACAGAGTGGGGTCAGACTGCTCTTCCCTGAGTGGGTTACATTAACAGGGTGGGGTCACTCTCCACTTCCCTGTGTGTATTACATTGTCAGAGTGGGGTCAGTCTGCCCTTCCCTGTGTGTGTTACATTGTCAGAGTGGGGTCAGTCTGCCCTTCCCTGGTTGGGTTACATTGACAGAGTGGCGTCAGTCTGCTCTTCCCTCGTTGTGTTACATTGACAGAGTGGGTTCAGTCTGATCTTCCCTGAGTGTGTTACATTGAAAGGGTGGGAACAGTCTGCTCTTCCTTTGGTGTGTTACATTGACAGGCTGGGGTCAGTCTGCTATTCCCTCGTTGTGTTACATTGACAGAGTGGGGGCAGTCTGCTCTTCCCTGGGTGTGTTACATTGACAGAATGGGGTCAGTCTGCTCTTCCCTGGGTGTGTTAGATTGACACAGTGGGGTCAGTCTGCTCTTCCCTGCGTGGGTTACTTTGACAGAGTGGGATCAGTCTGCTCTTCCCTGGATGTGTTACATTGACAGATTGAGGTCAGTCTGCACATCCCTGGGTGTGTTACATTGACAGAGTGGGATCAGTCTGCTCTTGTCTCGGTGGGTTACATTGACAGCGTGGGGTCAGTCTGCACTTCCCTGAGTGAGTTACATTGACAGAGTGGGGTAAGTCTGCTCTTCCCTGGGTGTGCTCATTGACAGAGTGGGGTCAGTCTACTCTTCCCTGGTTCTGATACATTGACAGAGTGTGGTCAGTCTGTTCTTCCCCGGGTGTGTTACATTGACAGAGTGGGGTCAGTCTTCTCTTCCCTGAGTGGGTTATTTTGACAGAGTGGGGTCAGTCTGCTCTTCCTTGTGTGTGTAACATTGAAGAGTAGGGTCAGTCTGCTCTTCCCTGGGTGTGTGTTACATTGACCGGGTGGGGTCAGTCTGCTCTTCCCTGGCTGTGTTACAGTGACAGGGTGGTGTCAATATGCTCTTCACTGGGTGGGTTGCATTGAGAGTGAGGGCAGTCTGCTCTTTCCTGGGTGTGTTACCTTGACAGAGTAGGGTCAATCTGCTCTTCCCTGGGTGTGTTACTTTGACAGAGTGGGGTCAGTCTTCTCTTCCCTGAGTGGGTTACATTGACAGAGTGGGGTCAGTCTTCTCTTCCTGGGTGTGTAACATTGAAGAGTAGGGTCAGTCTGTTCTTCCCTGGGTGAGTTACATTGACAGAGTGGGGTCAGTCTGCTCTTCCCTGGGTGTGTTGCATTGACAGGGTGGGGTCAGTCTGCTCTTCCCTGCGTGGGTTACATTGACAGACAGCGGTCAGTCTGTTCTTCCCTGGGTGAGTTACATTGACAGGGTGGAGTCATTCTGCTCTTCCCATGGTGTGTTACATTGACAGACTGGGATCAGCCTGCTCTTCCCTGGGTGTCTTGCATTGACAGAGTGGGGTCAGTCTGCTCTTCCCTGAGTGTGTTACATTGACAGGGTCGGGTCAGTCTGCTCTTCCCTGCGTGGGTTACATTGACAGTCAGCGGTCAGTCTGTTCTTCCCTGGGTGAGTTACATTGACAGGGTGGGGTCATTCTGCTCTTCGCTTGGTGTGTTACATTGACAGACTGGGATCAGCCTGCTCTTCCCTGGGTGTCTTGCATTGACAGAGTGTAGTCAGCCTGCTCTTCTCTGGGTGTGTTACATTGACAGAGTGAGGTCAGTCTGCTCTTCCCTGCGTGCGTTATATTGACAGAGTGGCGTCAGTCTATTCTTCTCTGGGTGTGTTACATTGACAGAGTGAGGTCAGTCTGCTCTTGCCAGGTGTGTTACACTGACAAATTGGGGTCAGTCTGTTCTTCCCTGGGTGAGTTACATTGACAGAGTGTGGTCATTCTGCTCTTCCCTGGGTGTGTTACATTGACGGAGTGGGGTCAGTCTGCTCTTCCCTGGGTGTCTTGCATTGACAGAGTGGGGTCAGTCTGCTCTTCCCTGAGTGTGTTTTTTGACAGGGTGGGGTCAGTCTGCTCTTCCCTGGGTGTGTTAATGTGACAAGGTGCGGTCAGTCTGCTCTTGACTGGGTGTGTTACAATGAGAGTGAGGTCATTCTGCTCTTCTCTGGGTGTGTTACATTGACAGAGTGAGGTCAGTCTGCTCTTCACTGCGTGCGTTACTTTGACAGAGTGGCGTCAGTCTGCTCTTCTCTGGGTGTGTTACACTGACAGAGTGAGGTCAGTCTGCTCTTCCCAGGTGTGTTACACTGACAGATTTTGGTTAGTCTGTTCTTCCCTTGGTGAGTTACATTGACAGAGTGGGGTCATTCTGCTCTTCCGTGGGTGTGTTACATTGACAGAGTGGGGACAGTCTGCTCTTCACTGGGTTTCTTGCATTGACAGAGTGGGGTGAGTCTGCTCTTCTCTGGGTGCGTTACATTGACAGAGTGGGGTCAGTCTGGTCTTTTCTGGGTGTGCTACATTGACAGAGTGAGGTCAGTCTGCTCTTCCCAGGTGTGTTACACTGACAGATTGGGTTCAATGTGCTCTTCCCTGCGTGTGTTACATTGACAGAGTGGGGTCAGCCTGCTCTTCCCTGGGTGTGTTACATTGACAGGCTGGGGTCAGTCTGCTCTTCCCTCGTTGTGTTACAGTGACAGAGTGGGGGCAGTCTGCTCTTCTCTGGGTGTGTTACATTGACAGAGTGGGGTCAGTCTGCTCTTCCCTGGGTGTGTTAGATTGACACAGTGGGGTCAGTCTGCTCTTCCCTGGGCCTGTTACATTGACACAGTGGGGTCAGTCTGCTCTTCCCTGGGTTTGTTACATTGACAGGGTGGGGTCGGTCTGCTCTTCCCTGGGTTTGTTACAGTGACAGGGTGGGGTCAGTCTGCTCTTCACTGGGTGGGTTACATTGAGAGTGAGGGCAATGTGCTCTTCGCTGGGTGTTTTACATTGACAGAGTAGGGTCAGTCTGCTCTTCCCTGGGTGTGTTACATTGACAGAGTGGGTTCAGTCTGGTCTTCCCTGAGTGTGTTACATTGAAAGGGTGGGAACAGTCTGCTCTTCCCTTGGTGTGTTACATTGACAGAATGGGGTCAGTCTGCTCTTCACTGGGTGTGTTAGATTGACACAGTGGGGTCAGTCTGCTCTTCCCTGGGTGTGTTAGATTGACACAGTGGGGTCAGTCTGCTCTTCCCTGGGTCTGTTACATTGACAGATTGAGGTCAGTCTGCACATCCCTGGGTGTGTTACATTGACAGAGTGGGATCAGTCTGCTCTTGTCTCGGTGGGTTACATTGACAGCGTGGGGTCAGTCTGCACTTCCCTGAGTGGGTTACATTGACAGAGTGGGGTAAGTCTGCTCTTCCCTGGGTGTGCTCATTGACAGAGTGGTGTCAGTCTACTCTTCCCTGGTTCTGATACATTGACAGAGTGGGGTCAGTCTGTTCTTCCCCGGGTGTGTTACATTGACAGAGTGGTGTCAGTCTGCTGTTCTCTGGGTGTGTGACATTGACAGAGTGAGGTCAGTCTGCTCTTCCCTGGGTGTGTTACATTGACAGAGTGGGGTCAGTCTACTCTTCCCTGGTTCTGATACATTGACAGAGTGGGGTCAGTCTGTTCTTCCCCGGGTGTGTTACATTGACAGAGTGGTGTCAGTCTGCTGTTCTCTTGGTGTGTGACATTGACAGAGTGAGGTCAGTCTGCTCTTCCCTGGGTGTGTTGCATTGACAGAGTGGGGTCAGTCTTCTCTTCCCTGAGTGGGTTACTTTGACAGAGTGGGGTCAGTCTGCTCTTCCTTGTGTGTGTAACATTGAAGAGTAGGGTCAGCCTGCTCTTCCCTGGGTGTGTGTTACATTGACCGGGTGGGGTCAGTCTGCTCTTCCCTGGGTGTGTTACATTGACAGAGTGGGGTCAGTCTGCTCTTCCCTGAGTGTGTTACATTAACAGGGTCGGGTCAGTCTGCTCTTTCCTGCGTGGATTACATTGACAGAGTGGGGTCAGTGTGCTCTTCCCTGGGTGCGTTAGATTGACTCAGTGGTGTCAGTCTGCTCTTCTCTGGGTGTGTTACATTGACAGAGTGGGATCAGCCTGCTCTTGTCTGGGTGGGTTACTTTGACAGAGTGGGGTCAGTCTGCTCTTCCTTCGGTGTGTTACAGTGACAGGGTGGGGTCAGTCTGCTCTTCCGTGGCTGTGTTACAGTGACAGGATGGTGTCAATATGCTCTTCACTGGGTGGGTTACATTGAGAGTGAGGGCAGTCTGCTCTTTCCTGGGTGTGTTACCTTGACAGAGTAGGGTCAATCTGCTCTTCCCTGGGTGTGTTACTTTGACAGAGTGGGGTCAGTCTTCTCTTCCCTGAGTGGGTTACATTGACAGAGTGGGGTCAGTCTTCTCTTCCTGGGTGTGTAACATTGAAGAGTAGGGTCAGTCTGTTCTTCCCTGGGTGAGTTACATTGACAGAGTGGGGTCAGTCTGCTCTTCCCTGGGTGTGTTGCATTGACAGGGTGGGGTCAGTCTGCTCTTCCCTGCGTGGGTTACATTGACAGACAGCGGTCAGTCTGTTCTTCCCTGGGTGAGTTACATTGACAGGGTGGAGTCATTCTGCTCTTCCCTTGGTGTGTTACATTGACAGACTGGGATCAGCCTGCTCTTCCCTGGGTGTCTTGCATTGACAGAGTGGGGTCAGTCTGCTCTTCCCTGAGTGTGTTACATTGACAGGGTCGGGTCAGTCTGCTCTTCCCTGCGTGGGTTACATTGACAGTCAGCGGTCAGTCTGTTCTTCCCTGGGTGAGTTACATTGACAGGGTGGGGTCATTCTGCTCTTCGCTTGGTGTGTTACATTGACAGACTGGGATCAGCCTGCTCTTCCCTGGGTGTCTTGCATTGACAGAGTGTAGTCAGTCTGCTCTTCTCTGGGTGTGTTACATTGACAGAGTGAGGTCAGTCTGCTCTTCCCTGCGTGCGTTATATTGACAGAGTGGCGTCAGTCTACTCTTCTCTGGGTGTGTTACATTGACAGAGTGAGGTCAGTCTGCTCTTGCCAGGTGTGTTACACTGACAGATTGGGGTCAGTCTGTTCTTCCCTGGGTGAGTTACATTGACAGAGTGTGGTCATTCTGCTCTTCCCTGGGTGTGTTACATTGACGGAGTGGGGTCAGTCTGCTCTTCCCTGGGTGTCTTGCATTGACAGAGTGGGGTCAGTCTGCTCTTCCCTGAGTGTGTTTTTTGACAGGGTGGGGTCAGTCTGCTCTTCCCTGGGTGTGTTAATGTGACAAGGTGCGGTCAGTCTGCTCTTGACTGGGTGTGTTACAATGAGAGTGAGGTCATTCTGCTCTTCTCTGGGTGTGTTACATTGACAGAGTGAGGTCAGTCTGCTCTTCACTGCGTGCGTTACTTTGACAGAGTGGCGTCAGTCTGCTCTTCTCTGGGTGTGTTACACTGACAGAGTGAGGTCAGTCTGCTCTTCCCAGGTGTGTTACACTGACAGATTTTGGTTAGTCTGTTCTTCCCTTGGTGAGTTACATTGACAGAGTGGGGTCATTCTGCTCTTCCGTGGGTGTGTTACATTGACAGAGTGGGGACAGTCTGCTCTTCACTGGGTTTCTTGCATTGACAGAGTGGGGTGAGTCTGCTCTTCTCTGGGTGCGTTACATTGACAGAGTGAGGTCAGTCTGCTCTTCCCAGGTGTGTTACACTGACAGATTGGGTTCAATGTGCTCTTCCCTGCGTGTGTTACATTGACAGAGTGGGGTCAGCCTGCTCTTCCCTGGGTGTGTTACATTGACAGGCTGGGGTCAGTCTGCTCTTCCCTCGTTGTGTTACAGTGAAAGAGTGGGGGCAGTCTGCTCTTCTCTGGGTGTGTTACATTGACAGAGTGGGGTCAGTCTGCTCTTCCCTGGGTGTGTTAGATTGACACAGTGGGGTCAGTCTGCTCTTCCCTGGGCCTGTTACATTGACAGAGTGGGGTCAGTCTGCTCTTCCTTGTGAGTGTAACATTGACAGAGTAGGGTCAGTCAACTATTCCCTGGGTTTGTTACATTGACAGGGTGGGGTCGGTCTGCTCTTCCCTGGGTTTGTTACAGTGACAGGGTGGGGTCAGTCTGCTCTTCACTGGGTGGGTTACATTGAGAGTGAGGGCAATGTGCTCTTCGCTGGGTGTTTTACATTGACAGAGTAGGGTCAGTCTGCTCTTCCCTGGGTGTGTTACATTGACAGAGTGGGTTCAGTCTGGTCTTCCCTGAGTGTGTTACATTGAAAGGGTGGGAACAGTCTGCTCTTCCCTTGGTGTGTTACATTGACAGAATGGGGTCAGTCTGCTCTTCACTGAGTGTGTTAGATTGACACAGTGGGGTCAGTCTGCTCTTCCCTGGGTGTGTTAGATTGACACAGTGGGGTCAGTCTGCTCTTCCCTGGGTCTGTTACATTGACAGATTGAGGTCAGTCTGCACATCCCTGGGTGTGTTACATTGACAGAGTGGGATCAGTCTGCTCTTGTCTCGGTGGGTTACATTGACAGCGTGGGGTCAGTCTGCACTTCCCTGAGTGGGTTACATTGACAGAGTGGGGCAAGTCTGCTCTTCCCTGGGTGTGCTCATTGACAGAGTGGTGTCAGTCTACTCTTCCCTGGTTCTGATACATTGACAGAGTGGGGTCAGTCTGTTCTTCCCCGGGTGTGTTACATTGACAGAGTGGTGTCAGTCTGCTGTTCTCTGGGTGTGTGACATTGACAGAGTGAGGTCAGTCTGCTCTTCCCTGGGTGTGTTACATTGACAGAGTGGGGTCAGTCTACTCTTCCCTGGTTCTGATACATTGACAGAGTGGGGTCAGTCTGTTCTTCCCCGGGTGTGTTACATTGACAGAGTGGTGTCAGTCTGCTGTTCTCTTGGTGTGTGACATTGACAGAGTGAGGTCAGTCTGCTCTTCCCTGGGTGTGTTGCATTGACAGAGGTGGGTCAGTCTTCTCTTCCCTGAGTGGGTTACTTTGACAGAGTGGGGTCAGTCTGCTCTTCCTAGTGTGTGTAACATTGAAGAGCAGGGTCAGTCTGCTCTTCCCTGGGTGTGTGTTACATTGACCGGGTGGGGTCAGTCTGCTCTTCCCTGGGTGTGTTACATTGACAGAGTGGGGTCAGTCTGCTCTTCCCTGAGTGTGTTACATTAACAGGGTCGGGTCAGTCTGCTCTTCCTGCGTGGGTTACATTGACAGAGTGGGGTCAGTGTGCTCTTCCCTGGGTGTGTTGCATTGACAGGGTGTGGTCAGTCTGCTCTTCCCTGGGTGTGTTACATTGACAGAGTGAGGTCAGTCTGCTCTTCCCTGCGTGTGTGACATTGACAGATGGGATCAGTCAGCTCTTCCCTGGGTGTGTTACATTGACAGAGTGGGGTCAGTCTGCTCTTCTCTCGGTGTGTTACATTGACAGAGTTTGATCAGCCTGCTCTTCACTGGGAGTGTTACATTGACAGAGTGGGATCAGTCTGCTCTTTTCTGGGTGTGTTACATTGACAGAGTGGGATCAGCCTGCTCTTCACTGGGAGTGTTACATTGACAGAGTGGGATCAGTCAGCTCTTACCAGGGTGTGTTACATTGACAGAGCGTGGTTAGTCTGCACTTCCCTGCGTGTGTTACATTGACAGAGTGGGGTCATTCTGCTCTTCCCTGGGTGTGTTACATTGATAGAGTGGGGTCAGTCTGCTCTTCCCTGGGTATCTTGCATGACAGAGTGGGGTGAGTCTGCTCTTCTCTGGGTGTGTTACATTGACAGAGTGAGGTCAGTCTGCTCTTCCCAGGTGTGTTACACTGACAGATTGGGTTCAGTGTGCTCTTCCCTGCCTGTGTTACATTGACAGAGTGGGGTCAGACTGCTCTTCGCTGGATGTGTTATATTGACAGAGTGGGGTCAGTCTGCTCTTCGCTGGATGTGTTATATTTACAGAGTGGGGTCACTCTGCCCTTCCCTGTGTGTGTTACATTGTCAGAGTGGGGTCAGTCTGCCCTTCCCTGGTGGGGTTACATTGACAGAGTGGGGTCAGTCTGCTCTTCCCTGGGTCGGTTACTTTGACACAGTGGGTTTAGTCTGCTCTTCCCTGGGTGTGTTACATTGACAGAGTGGGATCAGTCTGCTCTTCCCTGGGCGTGTTTCATTGACAGAGTGGGGTCAGAGTGCTCTTCCCTGCGTGTGTTACATTGACATAGTGGTGTCAATCTGCTCTTCCCTGCGTCGTTTAAATTGGAAGAGTGGGGTCAGTCTGCTCTTCCCTGGGTGTGTTAGATTGACAGAGTGGAATCAGTCTGCTCTTGTCTGGATGGGTTACATTGACAGAGTGGGGTCAGTCTGCTCATCCCTGAGTGGGTTACATTGACAGAGTGGGGTCAGTCTGCTCTTCCCAGGTGTGTTACACTGACAGATTTGGTTCAGTTTGCTGTTCCCTGCGTGTGTTTCATTGACAGAGTGGGGTCAGACTGCTCTTCCCTGGGTGTGTTATATTGACAGAGTGTGGTCATTCTGCTCTTCCCTGGGTGTGTTACATTGACGGAGTAGGGTCAGTCTGCTCTTCCCTGAGTGTGTTACATTAACAGGGTCGGGTCAGTCTGCTCTTTCCTGCGTGGGTTACATTGACAGAGTGGGGTCAGTGTGCTCTTCCCTGGGTGTGTTAGATTGACTCAGTGGTGTCAGTCTGCTCTTCTCTGGGTGTGTTACATTGACAGAGTGGGATCAGCCTGCTCTTGTCTGGGTGGGTTACTTTGACAGAGTGGGGTCAGTCTGCTCTTCCTTCGGTGTGTTACAGTGACAGGTTGGGGTCAGTCTGCTCTTCATTGGGTGGATTAAGTTTAGAGTGATGACAGTCTGCTCTTGCCTTGGTGTGCAAATTGTCAGAGTGGCGTCTGTCAGCTCTTCCCAGGGTGTGTTACATTGACAGAGTGTGGTTAGTCTGCTCTTCCCTGCGTGTGTGACATTGACAGATGGGGTCAGTCTGCTCTTCGCTGGGTGTCTTGCATTGACAGAGTGGGGTCCGACTGCTCTTCCCTGGGTGTGGTATATTCACAGAGTGGGGTCAGTCTGCTCTTCCCTGGGTGTGTGACATTGACAGAGAGCCGTCAGTCTGTTCTTCCCTGGGTGAGTTACATTGACAGAGTGGGGTCAGTCTGCTCTTCCCTGGGTGTGTTGCATTGACAGGGTGTGGTCAGTCTGCTCTTCCCTGGGTGTGTTACATTGACAGAGTGGGGTCAGTCTGCTCTTCCCTGGGTGTGTTACATTGACAGAGTGAGGTCAGTCTGCCCTTCCCAGGTGGGTTACACTGACAGATTTGGTTCAGTGTGCTCTTCCCTGCCTGTGTTATATTGACAGAGTGGGGTCAGTCTGCTCTTCCCTGGGTGTGTTACATTGACGGAGTGGGGGCAGTCTGTTCTTCCCTGAGTGCGTTACATTAACAGGGTGGGGTCACTCTGCCCTTCCCTGGGTGTGTTACATTGTCAGAGTGGGGTGAGTCTGCCCTTCCCTGGCTGGGTTACATTGACAGAGTGGGGTCAGTCTGCTCTTCCCTGGGTGGGTTACATAGACAGAGTGGGGTCAGTCTGCTCTTCCCTGGGTCGGTTACATTGACACAGTGGGATCAGTCTGCTGCTCCCTGGGCGTGTTTCATTGACAGAGTGGGGTCAGTCTGCTCTTCCCTGGGTGTGTTAGATTGACACAGTGGGGTAAGTCTGCTCTTCCCTGAGTGTGTTACATTGACAGAGTGGGATCAGTCTGCTTTTGTCTGGGTGGGTTACATTGACAGAGTGGTGTCAGTCTGCTCTTCCTTGTGTGTGTAACATTGACAGAGTAGGGTCAGTCAACTCTTCCCTGGGTGTGTTACATTGACAGGGTGGGGTCGGTCTGCTCTTCCCTAGGTTTGTTACAGTGACAGGGTGGGGTCAGTCTGCTCTTCACTGGGTGGGTTACATTGAGAGTGAGGGCAATGTGCTCTTCGCTGGGTGTTTTACATTGACAGAGTGGGGTCAGTCTGCTCTTCCCTGGGTGTGTTACATTGACAGAGTGGGTTCAGTCTGGTCTTCCCTGAGTGTGTTACATTGAAAGGGTGGGGTCAGTCTGCTCTCCCTTAGGTTTGTTACAGTGACAGGGTGGGGTCAGTCTGCTCTTCACTGGGTGGGTTACATTGAGAGTGAGGGCAATGTGCTCTTCGCTGGGTGTTTTACATTGACAGAGTAGGGTCAGTCTGCTCTTCCCTGGGTCTGTTACATTGACAGAGTGGGGGCAGTCTGCTCTTCCCTGGGTGTGTTACATTGACAGTGTGGGGTCAGTCTGCTCTTCCCTGGGTGTGTTAGATTGACACAGTGGGGTCAGTCTGCTCTTCCCTGCGTGGGTGACATTGACAGAGTGGGGTCAGTGTGCTCTTCCCTGGGTGTGTTAGATTGACTCAGTCGGGTCAGTCTGCTCTTCCCTCGGTGTGTTACATTGACAGGGTCGGGTCAGTCTGCTCTTCCCTGCGTGGGTTACATTGACAGAGTAGGATCAGTCTGCTTTCCCAGGGTGTGTTACATTGACAGAGTGTGGTGAGTCTGCTCTTCCCTGCGTGTGTGACATTGACAGATGGGATCAGTCAGCTCTTCCCTGGGTGTGTTACATTGACAGAGTGGGGTCAGTCTGCTCTTCCCTGGGTGTGTTGCATTGACAGAGTTGGGTCAGTCTGCTCTTCTCTCGGTGTGTTACATTGACAGAGTTTGATCAGCCTGCTCTTCACTGGGAGTGTTACATTGACAGAGTGGGATCAGTCTGCTCTTCTCTGGGTGTGTTACATTGACAGAGTGGGATCAGCCTGCTCTTCACTGGGAGTGTTACATTGACAGAGTGGGATCAGTCAGCTCTTACCAGGGTGTGTTACATTGACAGAGCGTGGTTAGTCTGCTCTTCCCTGCGTGTGTTACATTGACAGAGTGGGGTCATTCTGCTCTTCCCTGGGTGTGTTACATTGATAGAGTGGGGTCAGTCTGCTCTTCCCTGGGTATCTTGCATGACAGAGTGGGGTGAGTCTGCTCTTCTCTGGGTGTGTTACATTGACAGAGTGAGGTCAGTCTGCTCTTCCCAGGTGTGTTACACTGACAGATTGGGTTCAGTGTGCTCTTCCCTGCCTGTGTTACATTGACAGAGTGGGGTCAGACTGCTCTTCGCTGGATGTGTTATATTGACAGAGTGGGGTCAGTCTGCTCTTCGCTGGATGTGTTATATTTACAGAGTGGGGTCACTCTGCCCTTCCCTGTGTGTGTTACATTGTCAGAGTGGGGTCAGTCTGCCCTTCCCTGGTGGGGTTACATTGACAGAGTGGGGTCAGTCTGCTCTTCCCTGGGTCGGTTACTTTGACACAGTGGGTTTAGTCTGCTCTTCCCTGGGTGTGTTACATTGACAGAGTGGGATCAGTCTGCTCTTCCCTGGGCGTGTTTCATTGACAGAGTGGGGTCAGAGTGCTCTTCCCTGCGTGTGTTACATTGACATAGTGGGGTCAATCTGCTCTTCCCTGCGTGGTTTAAATTGGAAGAGTGGGGTCAGTCTGCTCTTCCCTGGGTGTGTTAGATTGACAGAGTGGAATCAGTCTGCTCTTGTCTGGATGGGTTACATTGACAGAGTGGGGTCAGTCTGCTCATCCCTGAGTGGGTTACATTGACAGAGTGAGGTCAGTCTGCTCTTCCCTGGGTGGGTTACATAGACAGAGTGGGGTCGGTCTCCTCTTCCCTAGGTTTGTTACAGTGACAGGGTGGGGTCAGTCTGCTCTTCACTGGGTGTGTTACATTGAGAGTGAGGGCAATGTGCTCTTCGCTGGGTGTTTTACATTGACAGAGTAGGGTCAGTCTGCTCTTCCCTGGGTGTGTTACATTGACAGAGTGGGGTCAGACTGCTCTTCCCTGGGTGTGTTATATTGACAGAGTGTGGTCATTCTGCTCTTCCCTGGGTGTGTTACATTGACGGAGTGGGGTCAGTCTGCTCTTCCCTGGGTGTCTTGCATTGACAGTGTGGGGTCAGTCTGCTCTTCCCTGAGTGTGTTTTTTGACAGGGTGGGGTCAGTCTGCTCTTCCCTGGGTGTGTTAAAGTGACAAGGTGCGGTCAGTCTGCTCTTGACTGGGTGTGTTACAATGGGAGTGAGGTCATTCTGCTCTTCTCTGGGTGTGTTACATTGACAGAGTGAGGTCAGTCTACTCTTCCCTGCGTGCGTTACATTGACATTGTGGCGTCAGTCTGCTCTTCCTTGTGTGTGTAACATTGACAGAGTAGGGTCAGTCAACTCTTCCCTGGATGTGTTACATTGACAGGATGGGGTCGGTCTGCTCTTCCCTAGGTTTGTTCCAGTGACAGGGTGGGGTCAGTCTGCACTTCACTGGGTGGGTTACATTGAGAGTGAGGGCAATGTGCTCTTCGCTGGGTGTTTTACATTGACAGAGTGGGTTCTGTCTGGTCTTCCCTGAGTGTGTTACATTGAAAGGGTGGGGTCAGTTTGCTCTTCCCTCGTTGTGTTACAGTGACAGAGTGGGGGCAGTCTGCTCTTCCCTGGGTGTGTTACATTGACAGAGTGGGGTCGGTCTGCTCTTCCCTGGGTGTGTTACATTGACAGAGTGGGGTCAGTCTTCTCTTCCCTGAGTGGGTTACTGGACAGAGTGGGGTCAGTCTGCTCTTCTTTGGGTGTGTAACATTGAAGAGTAGGGTCAGTCTGCTCTTCCCTGGGTGTGTGTTACATTGACCGGTTAGGGTCAGTCTGCTCTTCCCTGGCTGTGTTACAGTGACAGGGTGGGGTCAGTCTGCGCTTTCCTGGGTGTGTTACATTGACAGAGTAGGGTCAATCTGCTCTTCCCTTGGTGTGTTACATTGACAGACTGGGATCAGCCTGCTCTTCCCTGGGTGTCTTGCATTGACAGAGTGTAGTCAGTCTGCTCTTCTCTGGGTGTGTTACATTGACAGAGTGAAGTCAGTCTGCTCTTCCCTGCGTGCGTTATATTGACAGAGTGGCGTCAGTCTACTCTTCTCTGGGTGTGTTACATTGACAGAGTGAGGTCAGTCTGCTCTTGCCAGGTGTGTTACACTGACAGATTGGGGTCAGTCTGTTCTTCCCTGGGTGAGTTACTTTAACAGAGTGTGGTCATTCTGCTCTTCCCTGGGTGTGTTACATTGACGGAGTGGGGTCAGTCTGCTCTTCCCTGGGTGTCTTGCATTGACAGAGTGGGGTCAGTCTGCTCTTCCCTGAGTGTGTTTTTTGACAGGGTGGGGTCATTCTGCTCTTCCCTGGGTGTGTTACATTGACGGAGTGGGGTCAGTCTGCTCTTCCCTGGGTGTCTTGCATTGACAGAGTGGGGTCAGTCTGCTCTTCCCTGAGTGTGTTTTTTGACAGGGTGTGGTCAGTCTGCTCTTCCCTGGGTGTGTTAAAGTGACAGGGTGCGGTCAGTCTGCTCTTGACTGGGTGTGTTACAATGAGAGTGAGGTCATTCTGCTCTTCTCTGGGTGTGTTACATTGACAGAGTGAGGTCAGTCTGCTCTTCCCTGCGTGCGTTACATTGACAGAGTGGCGTCAGTCTGCTCTTCTCTGGGTGTGTTACATTGACAGAGTGAGGTCAGTCTGCTCTTCCTTTTGAGTGTAACATTGACAGAGTAGTGTCAGTCAATTCTTCCCTGGGTTTGTTACATTGACAGGGTGGGGTCGGTCTGCTCTTCCCTGGGTTTGTTACAGTGACAGGGTGGGGTCAGTCTGCTCTTCCCTCGTTGTGTTACAGTGACAGAGTTGGGGCAGTCTGCTCTTCTCTGGGTGTGTTACATTGACAGAGTGGGGTCAGTCTGCTCTTCCCTGGGTGTGTTAGATTAACACAGTGGGGTCAGTCTGCTCTTCCCTGGGTCTGTTACATTGACAGAGTGGGGTCAGTCTGCTCTTCCTTTTGAGTGTAACATTGACAGAGTAGTGTCAGTCAACTCTTCCCTGGGTTTGTTACATTGACAGGGTGGGGTCGGTCTGCTCTTCCCTGGGTTTGTTACAGTGACAGGGTGGGGTCAGTCTGCTCTTCACTGGGTGGGTTACATTGAGAGTGAGGGCAATGTGCTCTTCGCTGGGTGTTTTACATTGACAGAGTAGGGTCAGTCTGCTCTTCCCTGGGTGTGTTACATTGACAGAGTGGGTTCAGTCTGGTCTTCCCTGAGTGTGTTACATTGAAAGGGTGGGAACAGTCTGCTCTTCCCTTGGTGTGTTACATTGACAGGCTGGGGTCAGACTGCTCTTCCCTCATTGTGTTACATTGACAGAGTGGGGGCAGCCTGCTCTTCCCTGGGTATGTTACATTGACAGAATGGGGTCAGTCTGCTCTTCCCTGGGTGTGTTAGATTGACACAGTGGGGTCAGTCTGCTCTTCCCTGGGTCTGTTACATTGATAGAGTGGGAACAGTCTGCTCTTCCCTGGATGTGTTACATTGACAGATTGAGGTCAGTCTGCACATCCCTGGGTGTGTTACATTGACAGAGTGGGATCAGTCTGCTCCTGTCTCGGTGGGTTACATTGACAGCGTGGGGTCAGTCTGCACTTCCCTGAGTGGGTTACATTGACAGAGTGGGGTAAGTCTGCTCTTCCCTGGGTGTGCTCATTGACAGAGTGGGGTCAGTCTACTCTTCCCTGGTTCTGATACATTGACAGAGGGGGGTCAGTCTGTTATTCCCCGGGTGTGTTACATTGACAGAGTGGTGTCAGTCTGCTGTTCTCTGGGTGTGTGACATTGACAGAGTGAGGTCAGTCTGCTCTTCCCTGGGTGTGTTACATTGACAGAGTGGGGTCAGTCTTCTCTTCCCTGAGTGGGTTACTTTGACAGAGTGGGGTCAGTCTGCTCTTCCTTGTGTGTGTATCATTGCAGAGTAGGGTCAGTCTGCTCATCCCTGGGTGTGTGTTACATTGACCGGGTGTGGTCAGTCTGCTCTTCCCTGGCTGTGTTACAGTGACAGGGTGGTGTCAGTATGCTCTTCACTGGGTGGGTTACATTGAGAGTGAGGGCAGTCTGCTCTTTCCTGCGTGTGTTACATTGAGAGAGTAGGGTCAATCTGCTCTTCCCTGGGTGTGTTACATTGACAGAGTGGGGTCAGTCTGCTCTTCCCTGAGTGTGTTACATTAACAGGGTCGAGTCAGTCTGCTCTTTCCTGCGTGAGTTACATTGACAGAGTGGGGTCAGTGTGCTCTTCCCTGGGTGTGTTAGATTGACTCAGTGGGGTCAGTCTGCTCTTCTCTGGGAGTGTTACATTGACAGAGTGGGATCAGCCTGCTCTTGTCTGGGTGGGTTACTTTGACAGTGTGGGGTCAGTCTGCTCTTCCTTTGGTGTGTTACAGTGACAGGGTGGGGTCAGTCTGCTCTTCATTGGGTGGATTAAGTTTAGAGTGAGGAGAGTCTGCTCTTGCCTTGGTGTGTAAATTGTCAGAGTGGCGTCTGTCAGCTCTTCCCAGGGTGTGTTACATTGACAGATTGTGGTTAGTCTGCTCTTCCCTGCGTGTGTGACATTGACAGATGGGGTCAGTCTGCTCTTCCCTGGGTGTCTTGCATTGACAGAGAGGGGTCCGACTGCTCTTCCCTGGGTGTGTTATATTCACAGAGTGGGGTCAGTCTGCTCTTCCCTGGGTGTGTGACATTGACAGAGAGCCGTCAGTCTGTTCTTCCCTGGGTGAGTTACATTGACAGAGTGGGCTCAGTCTGCTCTTCCCTGGGTGTGTTGCATTGACAGGGTGGGGTCAGTCTGCTCTTCTCTGGGTGTGTTACATTGACAGAGTGGGGTCAGTCTGCTCTTCCCTGGGTATGTTACATTGACAGAGTGAGGTCAGTCTGCTCTTCCCAGGTGGGTTACACTGACAGATTTGGTTCAGTGTGCTCTTCCCTGCCTGTGTTACATTGACAGAGTGGGGTCAGACAGCTCTTCGCTGGATGTGTTATATTGACAGAGTGGGGTCAGTCTGCTCTCCCCTGGGTGTGTTACATCGACGGAGTGGGGGCAGTCTGTTCTTCCCTGACTGCGTTACATTAACAGGGTGGGGTCACTCTGCCCTTCCCTGGGTGTGTTACATTGTCAGAGTCGGGTGAGTCTGCCCTTCCCTGGCTGGGTTACATTGACAGATTGGGGTCAGTCTGCTCTTCCCTGGGTGGGTTACATAGACAGAGTGGGGTCAGTCTGCTCTTCCCTGGGTCGGTTACATTGACACAGTGGGATCAGTCTGCTGCTCACTGGGCGTGTTTCATTGACAGAGTGGGGTCAATCTGCTCTTCCCTGCGTTGGTTAAATTGACAGAGTGGGGTCAGTCTGCTCTTCCCTGAGTGTGTTAGATTGACACAGTGGGGTAAGTCTGCTCTTCCCTGAGTGTGTTACATTGACAGAGTGGGATCAGTCTGCTTTTGTCTGGGTGGGTAACATTGACAGAGTGGGGTCAGTCTGCTCTTCCTTGTGTGTGTAACATTGACAGAGTAGGGTCAGTCAACTCTTCCATGGGTGTGTTACATTGACAGGGTGGGGTCGGTCTCCTCTTCCCTAGGTTTGTTACAGTGACAGGGTGGGGTCAGTCTGCTCTTCACTGGGTGTGTTACATTGAGAGTGAGGGCAATGTGCTCTTCCCTGGGTGTTTTACATTGACAGAGTAGGGTCAGTCTGCTCTTCCCTGGGTGTGTTACATTGACAGAGTGGGTTCAGTCTGGTCTTCCCTGAGTGTGTTACATTGAAAGGGTGGGGTCAGTCTGCTCTTCCCTAGGTTTGTTACAGTGACAGGGTGGGGTCAGTCTGCTCTTCACTGGGTGGGTTACATTGAGAGTGAGGGCTATGTGCTCTTCGCTGGGTGTTTTGCATTGACAGAGTAGGGTCAGTCTGCTCTTCCCTGGATCTGTTACATTGACAGAGTGGGGGCAGTCTGCTCTTCTCTCGGTGTGTTACATTGACAGAGTTTGATCAGCCTGCTCTTCACTGGGAGTGTTACATTGACAGAGTGGGATCAGTCAGCTCTTCCCAGGGTGTGTTACATTGACAGAGCGTGGTTAGTCTGCTCTTCCCTGCGTGTGTTACATTGACAGAGTGGGGTCATTCTGCTCTTCCCTGGGTGTGTTACATTGACAGAGTGGGGTCAGTCTGCTCTTCCCTGGGTATCTTGCATGACAGAGTGGGGTGAGTCTGCTCTTCTCTGGGTGTGTTACATTGACAGAGTGAGGTCAGTCTGCTCTTCCCAGGTGTGTTACACTGACAGATTGGGTTCAGTGTGCTCTTCCCTGCCTGTGTTACATTGACAGAGTGGGGTCAGACGGCTCTTCGCTGGATGTGTTATATTAACAGAGTGGGGTCAGACTGCTCTTCCCTGAGTGGGTTACATTAACAGGGTGTGGTCACTCTGCCCTTCCCTGGGTGTGTTACATTGTCAGAGTGGGGTCAGTCTGCCCTTCCCTGGTGGGGTTACATTGACAGAGTGGGGTCAGTCTGCTCTTCCCTGGGTGGGTTACATAGACAGAGTGGGGTCAGTCCGCTCTTCCCTGGGTCGGTTACATTGACACAGTGGGTTTAGTCTGCTCTTCCCTGGGTGTGTTACATTGACAGAGTGGGATCAGTCTGCTCTTCCCTGGGCGTGTTTCATTGACAGAGTGGGGTCAGAGTGCTCTTCCCTGCGTGTGTTACATTGACATGGTGGGGTCAGTCTGCTCTTCCCTGGGTGTGTTAGATTGACAGAGTGGAATCAGTCTGCTCTTGTCTGGATGGGTTACATTGACAGAGTGGGGTCAGTCTGCTCATCCCTGAGTGGGTTACATTGACAGAGTGGGGTCAGTCTGCTCTTCCCAGGTGTGTTACACTGACAGATTTGGTTCAGTTTGCTGTTCCCTGCGTGTGTTTCATTGACAGAGTGGGGTCAGACTGCTCTTCCCTGGGTGTGTTATATTGACAGAGTGTGGTCATTCTGCTCTTCCCTGAGTGTGTTTTTTGACAGGGTGGGGTCAGTCTGCTCTTCCCTGGGTGTGTTAAAGTGACAAGGTGCGGTCAGTCTGCTCTTGACTGGGTGTGTTACAATGGGAGTGAGGTCATTCTGCTCTTCTCTGGGTGTGTTACATTGACAGAGTGAGGTCAGTCTACTCTTCCCTGCGTGCGTTACATTGACAGAGTGGCGTCAGTCTGCTCTTCCTTGTGTGTGTAACATTGACAGAGTAGGGTCAGTCAACTCTTCCCTGGGTGTGTTACATTGACAGGGTGGGGTCGGTCTGCTCTTCCCTAGGTTTGTTACAGTGACAGGGAGGGGTCAGTCTGCTCTTCGCTTGATGTGTTACACTGACAGGCTGGGGTCAGTCTGCTCTTCCCTCGTTGTGTTACAGTGACAGAGTGGGGGCAGTCTGCTCTTCCCTGGGTGTGTTACATTGACAGAGTGGGGTCAGTCTGCTCTTCCCTGGGTGTGTTAGATTGACACAGTGGGGTCAGTCTGCTCTTCCCTGGGTCTGTTACATTGACAGAGTGGGATCAGTCTGCTCTTCCCTGGATGTGTTACATTGACAGATTGAGGTCAGTCTGCACATCCCTGGGTGCGTTACATTGACAGAGTGGGATCAGTCTGCTCTTGTCTCGGTGGGTTACATTGACAGCTTGGGGTCAGTCTGCTCTTCCCTGAGTGGGTTACATTGACAGAGTGGGGTCGGTCTGTTCTTCCCTGGGTGTGTTACATTGACAGAGTGGGGTCAGTCTTCTCTTCCCTGAGTGGGTTACTGGACAGAGTGGGGTCAGTCTGCTCTTCCTTGGGTGTGTAACATTGAAGAGTAGGGTCAGTGTGCTCTTCCCTGGGTGTGTGTTACATTGACCGGTTGTGGTCAGTCTGCTCTTCCCTGGCTGTGTTACAGTGACAGGGTGGGGTCAGTCTGCGCTTTCCTGGGTGTGTTGCATTGACAGAGTAGGGTCAGTCCGCTATTCCCTGAGTGTGTTACATTGACAGGGTCGGGTCAGTCTGCTCTTCCCTGCGTGGGTTACAATGACAGACAGCGGTCAGTCTGTTCTTCCCTGGGTGAGTTACATTGACAGGGTGGGGTCATTCTGCTCTTCCCTTGGTGTGTTACATTGACAGACTGGGATCAGCCTGCTCTTCCCTGGGTGTCTTGCATTGACAGAGTGTAGTCAGTCTACTCTTCTCTGGGTGTGTTACATTGACAGAGTGAGGTCAGTCTGCTCTTCCCTGGGTGTGTTACATTGACGGAGTGGGGTCAGTCTGCTCTTCCCTGGGTGTTTTGCATTGACAGAGTGGGGTCAGTCTGCTCTTCCCTTAGTGTGTTTTTTGACAGGGTGGGGTCAGTCTGCTCTTCCCTGGGTGTGTTAAAGTGACAAGGTGCGGTCAGTCTGCTCTTGACTGGGTGTGTTACAATGAGAGTGAGGTCATTCTGCTCTTCTCTGGGTGTGTTACATTGACAGAGTGAGGTCAGTCTGCTCTCCCTGCGTGCGTTACATTGACAGAGTGGCGTCAGTCTGCTCTTCTCTGGGTGTGTTACATTGACAGAGTGAGGTCAGTCTGCTCCTCCCAGGTGTGTTACACTGACAGATTTTGGTTAGTCTGTTCTTCCCTTGGTGAGTTACATTGACAGAGTGGGGTCATTCTGCTCTTCCGTGGGTGTGTTACATTGACAGAGTGGGGACAGTCTGCTCTTCACTGGGTTTCTTGCATTGACAGAGTGGGGTGAGTCTGCTCTTCTCTGGGTGCGTAACATTGACAGAGTGGGGTCAGTCTGCTCTTGTCTGGGTGTGCTACATTGACAGAGTGAGGTCAGTCTGCTCTTCCCAGGTGTGTTACACTGACAGATTGGGTTCAATGTGCTCTTCCCTGCGTGTGTTACATTGACAGAGTGGGGTCAGCCTGCTCTTCCCTGGGTGTGTTACATTGACAGGCTGGGGTCAGTCTGCTCTTCCCTCGTTGTGTTACAGTGACAGAGTGGGGGCAGTCTGCTCTTCTCTGGGTGTGTTACATTGACAGAGTGGGGTCAGTCTGCTCTTCCCTGGGTGTGTTAGATTGACACAGTGGGGTCAGTCTGCTCTTCCCTGGGTCTGTTACATTGACAGAGTGGGGTCAGTCTGCTCTTCCTTTTGAGTGTAACATTGACAGAGTAGTGTCAGTCAACTCTTCCCTGGGTTTGTTACATTGACAGGGTGGGGTCGGTCTGCTCTTCCCTGGGTTTGTTACAGTGACAGGGTGGGGTCAGTCTGCTCTTCACGGGGGGGGTACATAGAGAGTGAGGGCAATGTGCTCTTCGCTGGGTATTTTACATTGACAGAGTAGGGTCAGTCTGCTCTTCCCTGGGTGTGTTACGTTGACAGAGTGGGTTCAGTCTGGTCTTCCCTGAGTGTGTTACATTGAAAGGGTGGGAACAGTCTGCTCTTCCCTTGGTGTGTTACATTGACAGGCTGGGGTCAGACTGCTCTTCCCTCATTGTGTTACATTGACAGAGTGGGGGCAGCCTGCTCTTCCCTGGGTATGTTACATTGACAGAATGGGGTCAGTCTGCTCTTCCCTGGGTGTGTTAGATTGACACAGTGGGGTCAGTCTGCTCTTCCCTGGGTCTGTTACATTGATAGAGTGGGAACAGTCTGCTCTTCCCTGGATGTGTTACATTGACAGATTGAGGTCAGTCTGCACATCCCTGGGTGTGTTACATTGACAGAGTGGGATCAGTCTGCTCCTGTCTCGGTGGGTTACATTGACAGCGTGGGGTCAGTCTGCACTTCCCTGAGTGGGTTACATTGACAGAGTGGGGTAAGTCTGCTCTTCCCTGGGTGTGCTCATTGACAGAGTGGGGTCAGTCTACTCTTCCCTGGTTCTGATACATTGACAGAGTGGGGTCAGTCTGTTATTCCCCGGGTGTGTTACATTGACAGAGTGGTGTCAGTCTGCTATTCTCTGGGTGTGTGACATTGACAGAGTGAGGTCAGTCTGCTCTTCCCTGTGTGTGTTACATTGACAAAGTGGGGTCAGTCTTCTCTTCCCTGAGTGGGTTACTTTGACAGAGTGGGGTCAGTCTGCTCTTCCATGTGTGTGTATCATTGCAGAGTAGGGTCAGTCTGCTCTTCCCTGGGTGTGTGTTACATTGACCGGGTGTGGTCAGTCTGCTCTTCCCTGGCTGTGTTACAGTGACAGGGTGGTGTCAGTATGCTCTTCACTGGGTGGGTTACATTGAGAGTGAGGGCAGTCTGCTCTTTCCTGGGTGTGTTACTTTGACAGAGTAGGGTCAATCTGCTCTTCCCTGGGTGTGTTACATTGACAGAGTGGGGTCAGTCTGCTCTTCCCTGAGTGTGTTACATTAACAGGGTCGGGTCAGTCTGCTCTTTCATGCGTGGGTAACATTGACAGAGTGGGGTCAGTGTACTCTTCCCTGGGTGTGTTAGATTGACTCAGTGGGGTCAGTCTGCTCTTCTCTGGGAGTGTTACATTGACAGAGTGGGATCAGCCTGCTCTTGTCTGGGTGGGTTACTTTGACAGAGTGGGGTCAGTCTGCTCTTCCTTTGGTGTGTTACAGTGACAGGGTGGGGTCAGTCTGCTCTTCATTGGGTGGATTAAGTTTCGAGTGAGGAGAGTCTGCTCTTGCCTTGGTGTGTAAATTGTCAGAGTGGCGTCTGTCAGCTCTTCCCAGGGTGTGTTACATTGACAGAGTGTGGTTAGTCTGCTCTTCCCTGCGTGTGTGACATTGACAGATGGGGTCAGTCTGCTCTTCCCTGGGTGTGTTACATTGACAGAGTGGGGTCAGTCTGCTCTTCCCTGGGTGTCTTGCATTGACAGAGTTGGGTCAGTCTGCTCTTCTCTGGGTGTGTTACATTGACAGAGTGGGATCAGTCTGTTCTTCCCTGGGTGAGTTACATTGACAGAGTGTGGTCATTCTGCTCTTCCCTGGGTGTGTTACATTGACGGAGTGGGGGCAGTCTGTTCTTCCCTGACTGCGTTACATTTACAGGGTGGGGTCACTCTGCCCTTCCCTGGGTGTGTTACATTGTCAGAGTCGGGTGAGTCTTCCCTTCCCTGGCTGGGTTATATTGACAGAGTGGGGTCAGTCTGCTCTTCCCTGGGTGGGTTACATAGACAGAGTGGGGTCAGTCTGCTCTTCCCTGGGTCGGTTACATTGACACAGTGGGATCAGTCTGCTGCTCCCTGGGCGTGTTTCATTGACAGAGTGGGGTCAATCTGCTCTTCCCTGCGTTGGTTAAATTGACAGAGTGGGGTCAGTCTGCTCTTCCCTGGGTGTGTTAGATTGACACAGTGGGGTAAGTCTGCTCTTCCCTCGGTGTGTCACATTGACAGAGTGGTGTCAGTCTGCTCTTCCCTTGGTGTGTTACATTGACATAGTGAGGTCAGTCTGCTCTTGCCAGAAGTGTTATACTGACAGATTTGGTTCAGTGTGCTCTTCCCTGCGTGTGTTACATTGACAGAGTGGGGTCAGACTGCTCTTCCCTGGGTGTGTTATATTGACAGAGTGTGGTCATTCTGCTCTTCCCTGGGTGTGTTACAGTGACGGAGTGGGGCCAGTCTGCTCTTCCCTGGGTGTCTTGCATTGACAGAGTGGGGTCAGTCTGCTCTACCCTGAGTGCTTTTTTTGACAGGGTGGGGTCAGTCTGCTCTTCCCTGGGTGTGTTACAGTGACAGGGTGCGGTCAGTCTGCTCTTGACTGGGTGTGTTACAATGAGAGTGAGGTCATTCTGGTCTTCCCTTGGTGTGTTACATTGACAGAGTGGGATCAGCCTGCTCTTCCCTGGGTGTCTTGCATTGACAGAGTGTAGCCAGTCTGCTCTTCTCTGGGTGTGTTACATTGACCGAGTGAGGTCAGTCTGCTCTTCCCAGGTGTGTTACACTGACAGATTGGGTTCAGTGTGCTCTTCCCTGGGTGTCTTGCATTGACAGAGTGGGGTCAGACTGCTCTTCGCTGGATGTGTGATATTGACAGGGTGGGGTCACTCTGCCCTTCCCTGGGTGTGTTACATTGACAGAGTAGGGTCAGTCTGCCCTTCCCTGGCTGGGTTACATTGACAGAGTGGGGTCAATCTGCTCTTCCCTGAGTGGGTTACATAGACAGAGTGGGGTCAGTCTGCTCTACCCTGGGTCGGTTACATTGACACAGTGGGTTTAGTCTGCTCTTCCCTGGGTGTGTTACATTGACAGAGTGGGATCAGTCTGCTCTTCCCTGGGCGTGTTTCATTGACAGAGTGGGGTCAGAGTGCTCTTCCCTGCGTGTGTTACATTGACAGAGTGGGGTCAATCTTCTCTTCCCTGCGTGGTTTAAATTGACAGAGTGGGGTCAGTCTGCTCTTCCCTGGGTGTGTTTGATTGACACAGTGGGGTCAGTCTGCTCTTCCCTGAGTGTGTTACATTGACAGAGTGGGATCAGTCTGCTCTTGTCTGGGTGGGTTACATTGACAGAGTGGGGTCAGTCTGCTCATCCCTGAGTGGGTTACATTGACAGAGTGGGGTCAGTCTGCTCTTCCCTCGGTGTGTCACATTGACAGAGTGGTGTCAGTCTGCTCTTCCCTTGGTGTGTTACATTGACATAGTGAGGTCAGTCTGCTCTTCCCAGAAGTGTTACACTGACAGATTTGGTTCAGTGTGCTCTTCCCTGCGTGTGTTACATTGACAGAGTGGGGTCAGACTGCTCTTCCCTGGGTGTGTTATATTGACAGTGTGGTCATTCTGCTCTTCCCTGGGTATGTTACTTTGACGGAGTGGGGTCAGTCTGCTCTTCCCTGGGTGTCTTGCATTGACAGAGTGGGGTCAGTCTGCTCTTCCCTGAGTGTGTTTTTTGACAGAGTGGGGTCAGTCTGCTCTTCCCTGGGTGTGTTACAGTGACAGGGTGCGGTCAGTCTGCTCTTGACTGGGTGTGTTACAATGAGAGTGAGGTCATTCTGCTCTTCCCTTGGTGTGTTACATTGACAGAGTGGGATCAGCCTGCTCTTCCCTGGGTGTCTTGCATTGACAGAGTGTAGCCAGTCTGCTCTTCTCTGGGTGTGTTACATTGACCGAGTGAGGTCAGTCTGCTCTTCCCAGGTGTGTTACACTGACAGATTTTGGTTCGTCTGTTCTTCCCTGGGTGAGTTACATTGACAGAGTGGGGTCATTCTGCTCTTCCCTGGGTGTGTTACATTGACAGAGTGGGGACAGTCTGCTCTTCCCTGGGTTTCTTGCATTGACAGAGTGGGGTCAGTCCGCTCTTCTCTGGGTGCGTTACATTGACAGAGTGGGGTCAGTCTGCTCTTGTCTGGGTGTGCTACATTGACAGAGTGATGTCAGTCTGCTCTTCCCAGGTGTGTTACACTGACAGATTGGGTTCAATGTGCTCTTCCCTGCGTGTGTTACATTGACAGAGTGGGGTCAGCCTGCTCTTATCTGGGTGTGTTATATTGACAGAGAGCGGTCAGTCTGTTCTTCCCTGGGTGAGTTACATTGACAGGGTGGGGTCAGTCTGCTGTTCCCAGGTGTTTTACACTGACAGATTGGGGTTAGTCTGGTCTTCACTGGGTGTGTTGCATTGACAGTGTGGGATCAATCGGCTCTTCCCTGGGTGTGTTACATTGACAGAGTGGGGTCATTCTGCACTTCCCATGGTGTGTTACATTTTTTGAGTGGGGTCAGCCTGTTCTCCCAGGGTGAGTTCCATTGACAGAGTGGGGTCAGACTGTTGTTCCCTGGGACTGTTACATTGATAGAGTGGGGGCAGTCTGCTGTTCTCTGGGTGTGTTACATTGACAGAGTGGGCTCAGTCTGCTCTTCCCTGGGTGTGTTACATTTACAGAGTTGGGTAAGTCTTCTCTTCCCTGAGTGGGTTACATTGACAGAGTGGGGTCAGTCTGCTCTTCCTTGTGTGTGTAACATTGACAGAGTAGGGTCAGTCAACTCTTCCCTGCGTGTGTTACATTGACAGGGTGGGGTCGGTCTGCTCTTCCCTGGGTTTGTTACAGTGACAGAGTGGGGTCAGTCTGCTCTTCACTGGATGGGTTACATTGAGAGTGAGGGCAATGTGCTCTTCGCTGGGTGTTTTACATTGACAGAGTGGGTTCAGTCTGCTCTTCCCTTGGTGTGTTACATGGAAAGGGTGGGGTCAGTCTGCTCTTCCCTCGTTGTGTTACAATGACAGAGTGGGGTCAGTCTGCACTTCCCTGGGTGTGTTAGATTGACAGAGTGGGTTCAGTCTGCTCTTCCCTGGATGTGTTACTTTGACAGATTGAGGTCAGTCTGCCCTTCCCTGGGTGTGTTACATTGACAGAGTGGGATCAGTCTGCTCTTGTCTCGGTGGTTTACATTGACAGCGTGGGGTCAGTCTGCTCTTCCCTGAGTGGGTTACATTGACAGAGTGGGGTCGGTCTGCTCTTCCCTGGGTGTGCTCATTGACAGAGTGGGGTCTGTCTAATCTTCCCTGGTTCTGATACATTGACATAGTGGGGTCAGTCAGTTCTTCCCTGGGTGGGTTACATTGACAGAGTGGTGTCAGTCTGCTCTTCCCTTGTTGTGTGACACTGACAGAGTGGGATCAGTCTGCTCTTCCTTTTGTGTGTTGCATTGACAGAGTGGGGTCAGTCTGCTCTTCCCTGGGAGTGTTACATTGACAGAATGGGGTCAGTCTGCTCTTCACTGGGTGCGTTACATTGACAGATTGGGCTCTGTCTGCTATTCCCTGGGTGGGTTACATTGACAGAGTGGGGTCAGTCTGCTCTTCCCTGGGTGTGTTACCTTGACAGAGTCGGGTCAGTCTGCTCTTCACTGGTTGTGTTACATTGACAGAGTGGGTTCAGTCTGCTCTTCCCAGGGTGGGTTACATTGAGAGTGTCGGTCAGTCAGCTGTTCCCTGGGTGTGTTACATTGACAGAGTGGGGTCAGTGTGCACTTCTCTGGGTGTGTTACATTGACAGAGTGGGGTCAGTCTCCTCTTCCCAGGGTTTGTTTCATTGACAGAGTGAGGTCAGTCTGCTCTTCCCAGGGCGTGTTACATTGACAGAGTGGGGTCAGGCTGCTCTTCGCTGAGTGGGTTACATTCACAGAGTGGGGTAAGTCTGCAGTTGACTGTGTGAGTAATTTTGCAGAGTGAGATCAGTGTGCTCTTCTCTGGGTGGTTTACATTTTCAGAGTGAGGTCAGTCTGCTCTTCCCTGGGTGTGTTACATTGACAGAGTGGGGTCGGTCTGCTCTTCCCTGGGTGTGCTCATTGACAGAGTGGGGTCAGTCTAATCTTCCCTGGTTCTGATACATTGACATAGTGGGGTCTGTCTGTTCTTCCCTGGGTGTGTTACATTGACAGAGTGGTGTCAGTCTGCTCTTCCCTGGGTCTGTTACATTGACAGAGTGGGATCAGTCTGCTCTTTCCTGGGTGTGTTACATTGACAGAGTGGGATCAGTCTGCTCATATCTCGGTGGGTTACATTGACAGCGTGGGGTCAGTCTGCTCTTCCCTGAGTGGGTTCCATTGACAGAGTGGGGTCGGTCTGCTCTTCCCTGGGTGTGTTACATTGACAGAGTGGGTTAAGTCGGCTCTTCCCTGGGACTGTTTCATTGACATAGTGGGGTCAGTCTGTTCTTCCCTGGGTGTGTTACATTGACAGGGTGGTGTCAGTCTGCACTTCCCTGGGTGTGTTACATTGACAGAGTGGGGTCAGTCTGCTCTTCCCTGGGTGTCTTGCATTGACAGAGTTGGGTCAGTCTGCTCTTCTCTGGGTGTGTTACATTGACCGAGTGGGATCAGTCTGTTCTTCCCTGGGTGAGTTACATTGACAGAGTGTGGTCATTCTGCTCTTCCCTGGGTGTGTTACATTGACGGAGTGGGGGCAGTCTGTTCTTCCCTGACTGCGTTACATTTACAGGGTGGGGTCACTCTGCCCTTCCCTGGGTGTGTTACATTGTCAGAGTCGGGTGAGTCTTCCCTTCCCTGGCTGGGTTATATTGACAGAGTGGGGTCAGTCTGCTCTTCCCTGGGTGGGTTACATAGACAGAGTGGGGTCAGTCTGCTCTTCCCTGGGTCGGTTACATTGACACAGTGGGATCAGTCTGCTGCTCCCTGGGCGTGTTTCATTGACAGAGTGGGGTCAATCTGCTCTTCCCTGCGTTGGTTAAATTGACAGAGTGGGGTCAGTCTGCTCTTCCCTGGGTGTGTTAGATTGACACAGTGGGGTAAGTCTGCTCTTCCCTCGGTGTGTCACATTGACAGAGTGGTGTCAGTCTGCTCTTCCCTTGGTGTGTTACATTGACATAGTGAGGTCAGTCTGCTCTTGCCAGAAGTGTTACACTGACAGATTTGGTTCAGTGTGCTCTTCCCTGCGTGTGTTACATTGACAGAGTGGGGTCAGACTGCTCTTCCCTGGGTGTGTTATATTGACAGAGTGTGGTCATTCTGCTCTTCCCTGGGTGTGTTACAGTGACGGAGTGGGGCCAGTCTGCTCTTCCCTGGGTGTCTTGCATTGACAGAGTGGGGTCAGTCTGCTCTTCCCTGAGTGTTTTTTTTGACAGGGTGGGGTCAGTCTGCTCTTCCCTGGGTGTGTTACAGTGACAGGGTGCGGTCAGTCTGCTCTTGACTGGGTGTGTTACAATGAGAGTGAGGTCATTCTGGTCTTCCCTTGGTGTGTTACATTGACAGAGTGGGATCAGCCTGCTCTTCCCTGGGTGTCTTGCATTGACAGAGTGTAGCCAGTCTGCTCTTCTCTGGGTGTGTTACATTGACCGAGTGAGGTCAGTCTGCTCTTCCCAGGTGTGTTACACTGACAGATTGGGTTCAGTGTGCTCTTCCCTGGGTGTCTTGCATTGACAGAGTGGGGTCAGACTGCTCTTCGCTGGATGTGTGATATTGACAGGGTGGGGTCACTCTGCCCTTCCCTGGGTGTGTTACATTGACAGAGTGGGGTCAGTCTGCCCTTCCCTGGCTGGGTTACATTGACAGAGTGGGGTCAATCTGCTCTTCCCTGAGTGGGTTACATAGACAGAGTGGGGTCAGTCTGCTCTTCCCTGGGTCGGTTACATTGACACAGTGGGTTTAGTCTGCTCTTCCCTGGGTGTGTTACATTGACAGAGTGGGATCAGTCTGCTCTTCCCTGCGTGTGTTACATTGACAGAGTGGGGTCAATCTTCTCTTCCCTGCGTGGTTTAAATTGACAGAGTGGGGTCAGTCTGCTCTTCCCTGGGTGTGTTTGATTGACACAGTGGGGTCAGTCTGCTCTTCCCTGAGTGTGTTACATTGACAGAGTGGGATCAGTCTGCTCTTGTCTGGGTGGGTTACATTGACAGAGTGGGGTCAGTCTGCTCATCCCTGAGTGGGTTACATTGACAGAGTGGGGTCAGTCTGCTCTTCCCTCGGTGTGTCACATTGACAGAGTGGTGTCAGTCTGCTCTTCCCTTGGTGTGTTACATTGACATAGTGAGGTCAGTCTGCTCTTCCCAGAAGTGTTACACTGACAGATTTGGTTCAGTGTGCTCTTCCCTGCGTGTGTTACATTGACAGAGTGGGGTCAGACTGCTCTTCCCTGGGTGTGTTATATTGACAGAGTGTGGTCATTCTGCTCTTCCCTGGGTATGTTACTTTGACGGAGTGGGGTCAGTCTGCTCTTCCCTGGGTGTCTTGCATTGACAGAGTGGGGTCAGTCTGCTCTTCCCTGAGTGTGTTTTTTGACAGAGTGGGGTCAGTCTGCTCTTCCCTGGGTGTGTTACAGTGACAGGGTGCGGTCAGTCTGCTCTTGACTGGGTGTGTTACAATGAGAGTGAGGTCATTCTGCTCTTCCCTTGGTGTGTTACATTGACAGAGTGGGATCAGCCTGCTCTTCCCTGGGTGTCTTGCATTGACAGAGTGTAGCCAGTCTGCTCTTCTCTGGGTGTGTTACATTGACCGAGTGAGGTCAGTCTGCTCTTCCCAGGTGTGTTACACTGACAGATTTTGGTTCGTCTGTTCTTCCCTGGGTGAGTTACATTGACAGAGTGGGGTCATTCTGCTCTTCCCTGGGTGTGTTACATTGACAGAGTGGGGACAGTCTGCTCTTCCCTGGGTTTCTTGCATTGACAGAGTGGGGTCAGTCCGCTCTTCTCTGGGTGCGTTACATTGACAGAGTGGGGTCAGTCTGCTCTTGTCTGGGTGTGCTACATTGACAGAGTGATGTCAGTCTGCTCTTCCCAGGTGTGTTACACTGACAGATTGGGTTCAATGTGCTCTTCCCTGCGTGTGTTACATTGACAGAGTGGGGTCAGCCTGCTCTTATCTGGGTGTGTTATATTGACAGAGAGCGGTCAGTCTGTTCTTCCCTGGGTGAGTTACATTGACAGGGTGGGGTCAGTCTGCTGTTCCCAGGTGTTTTACACTGACAGATTGGGGTTAGTCTGGTCTTCACTGGGTGTGTTGCATTGACAGTGTGGGATCAATCGGCTCTTCCCTGGGTGTGTTACATTGACAGAGTGGGGTCATTCTGCACTTCCCATGGTGTGTTACATTTTTTGAGTGGGGTCAGCCTGTTCTCCCAGGGTGAGTTCCATTGACAGAGTGGGGTCAGACTGTTGTTCCCTGGGACTGTTACATTGATAGAGTGGGGGCAGTCTGCTGTTCTCTGGGTGTGTTACATTGACAGAGTGGGCTCAGTCTGCTCTTCCCTGGGTGTGTTACATTTACAGAGTTGGGTAAGTCTTCTCTTCCCTGAGTGGGTTACATTGACAGAGTGGGGTCAGTCTGCTCTTCCTTGTGTGTGTAACATTGACAGAGTAGGGTCAGTCAACTCTTCCCTGCGTGTGTTACATTGACAGGGTGGGGTCGGTCTGCTCTTCCCTGGGTTTGTTACAGTGACAGAGTGGGGTCAGTCTGCTCTTCACTGGATGGGTTACATTGAGAGTGAGGGCAATGTGCTCTTCGCTGGGTGTTTTACATTGACAGAGTGGGTTCAGTCTGCTCTTCCCTTGGTGTGTTACATGGAAAGGGTGGGGTCAGTCTGCTCTTCCCTCGTTGTGTTACAATGACAGAGTGGGGTCAGTCTGCACTTCCCTGGGTGTGTTAGATTGACAGAGTGGGTTCAGTCTGCTCTTCCCTGGATGTGTTACTTTGACAGATTGAGGTCAGTCTGCCCTTCCCTGGGTGTGTTACATTGACAGAGTGGGATCAGTCTGCTCTTGTCTCGGTGGTTTACATTGACAGCGTGGGGTCAGTCTGCTCTTCCCTGAGTGGGTTACATTGACAGAGTGGGGTCGGTCTGCTCTTCCCTGGGTGTGCTCATTGACAGAGTGGGGTCTGTCTAATCTTCCCTGGTTCTGATACATTGACATAGTGGGGTCAGTCTGTTCTTCCCTGGGTGGGTTACATTGACAGAGTGGTGTCAGTCTGCTCTTCCCTTGTTGTGTGACACTGACAGAGTGGGATCAGTCTGCTCTTCCTTTTGTGTGTTGCATTGACAGAGTGGGGTCAGTCTGCTCTTCCCTGGGAGTGTTACATTGACAGAATGGGGTCAGTCTGCTCTTCACTGGGTGCGTTACATTGACAGATTGGGCTCTGTCTGCTATTCCCTGGGTGGGTTACATTGACAGAGTGGGGTCAGTCTGCTCTTCCCTGGGTGTGTTACCTTGACAGAGTCGGGTCAGTCTGCTCTTCACTGGTTGTGTTACATTGACAGAGTGGGTTCAGTCTGCTCTTCCCAGGGTGGGTTACATTGAGAGTGTCGGTCAGTCAGCTGTTCCCTGGGTGTGTTACATTGACAGAGTGGGGTCAGTGTGCACTTCTCTGGGTGTGTTACATTGACAGAGTGGGGTCAGTCTCCTCTTCCCAGGGTTTGTTTCATTGACAGAGTGAGGTCAGTCTGCTCTTCCCAGGGCGTGTTACATTGACAGAGTGGGGTCAGGCTGCTCTTCGCTGAGTGGGTTACATTCACAGAGTGGGGTAAGTCTGCAGTTGACTGTGTGAGTAATTTTGCAGAGTGAGATCAGTGTGCTCTTCTCTGGGTGGTTTACATTTTCAGAGTGAGTTCAGTCTGCTCTTCCCTGGGTGTGTTACATTGACAGAGTGGGGTCGGTCTGCTCTTCCCTGGGTGTGCTCATTGACAGAGTGGGGTCAGTCTAATCTTCCCTGGTTCTGATACATTGACATAGTGGGGTCTGTCTGTTCTTCCCTGGGTGTGTTACATTGACAGAGTGGTGTCAGTCTGCTCTTCCCTGGGTCTGTTACATTGACAGAGTGGGATCAGTCTGCTCTTTCCTGGGTGTGTTACATTGACAGAGTGGGATCAGTCTGCTCATATCTCGGTGGGTTACATTGACAGCGTGGGGTCAGTCTGCTCTTCCCTGAGTGGGTTCCATTGACAGAGTGGGGTCGGTCTGCTCTTCCCTGGGTGTGTTACATTGACAGAGTGGGTTAAGTCGGCTCTTCCCTGGGACTGTTTCATTGACATAGTGGGGTCAGTCTGTTCTTCCCTGGGTGTGTTACATTGACAGGGTGGTGTCAGTCTGCACTTCCCTGGGAGTGTGACATTGACAGAGTGAGGTCAGTCTGCTCTTCCCTGGTTGTTTAACATTGACAGAGTGGGGGCAATCTGCCCTTCCCTGTTTGGGTAACATTGACCGAGTTGTGTCCTTCTGCTCTTCACTGGGTGTGTTACATTGACAGAGTGGTGTCAGTCTGCTCTTCCCTGGGTGTGTTACATTGACAGAGTTTGGTTAGTCTGCTCATCCCTGGGTGTGTTCCATTGACAGGGTGTTGTCAGTCTGCACTTCCCTGGGTGTGTTACATTGACAGAGTGTGGTCAGTCTGCTATTCCCTGGGTGGGTTACATTGACTGAGTGGGGTCAGTCTGTTCTTCCCTGGTGTGCTACATTGACAGAGTGGGATCAGGCTGCTCTTCCCTGGGTGTGTTACATTGACACAGAGGGGTCAGTCTGCTCTTCCCTGGGTGTGTTACATTGACAGAATGGGGTCAGTCTGCTCTTCACTGGGTGCGTTACATTGACAGATTGGGCTCTGTCTGCTATTCCCTGGGTGGGTTACATTGACAGAGTGGGGTCAGTCTGCTCTTCCCTGGGTGTGTTACCTTGACAGAGTCGGGTCAGTCTGCTCTTCACTGGTTGTGTTACATTGACAGAGTGGGTTCAGTCTGCTCTTCCCAGGGTGGGTTACATTGAGAGTGTCGGTCAGTCAGCTGTTCCCTGGGTGTGTTACATTAACAGAGTGGGGTCAGTGTGCACTTCTCTGGGTGTGTTACATTGACAGAGTGGGGTCAGTCTCCTCTTCCCAGGGTTTGCTTCATTGACAGAGTGAGATCAGTCTGCTCTTCCCAGGGCGTGTTACATTGACAGAGTGGGGTCAGGCTGCTCTTCCCTGAGTGGGTTACATTCACAGAGTGGGGTAAGTCTGCAGTTGACTGCGTGAGTACTTTTGCAGAGTGAGACCAGTCTGCTCTTCTCTGGGTGGTTTACATTTTCAGAGTGAGGTCAGTCTGCTCTTCCCTGGGTGTGTTACATTGACAGAGTGGGGTCGGTCTGCTCTTCCCTGGGTGTGCTCATTGACAGAGTGGGGTCAGTCTAATCTTCCCTGGGTGTGTTACATTGACAGAGTGGTGTCAGTCTGCTCTTCCCTGGGTCTGTTACATTGACAGAGTGGGATCAGTCTGCTCTTTCCTGGATGTGTTACATTGACAGATTGAGGTCAGTCTGCACTTCCCTGGGTGTGTTACATTGACAGAGTGGGATCAGTCTGCTCTTATCTCGGTGGGTTACATTGACAGCGTGGGGTCAGTCTGCTCTTCCCTGAGTGGGTTCCATTGACAGAGTGGGGTCGGTCTGCTCTTCCCTGGGTGTGTTACATTGACAGAGTGGGTTAAGTCGGCTCTTCCCTGGGACTGTTTCATTGACATAGTGGGGTCAGTCTGTTCTTCCCTGGGTGTGTTACATTGACAGGGTGGTGTCAGTCTGCACTTCCCTGGGAGTGTGACATTGACAGAGTGAGGTCAGTCTGCTCTTCCCTGGTTGTTTAACATTGACAGAGTGGGGTCAATCTGCCCTTCCCTGTTTTGGTAACATTGACCGAGTTGTGTCCTTCTGCTCTTCACTGGGTGTGTTACATTGACAGAGTGGTGTCAGTCTGCTCTTCCCTGGGTGTGTTACATTGACAGAGTGTGGTTAGTCTGCTCATCCCTGGGTGTGTTCCATTGACAGGGTGTTGTCAGTCTGCACTTCCCTGGGTGTGTTACATTGACAGAGTGTGGTCAGTCTGCTATTCCCTGGGTGGGTTACATTGACTGAGTGGGGTCAGTCTGTTCTTCCCTGGTGTGCTACATTGACAGAGTGGGATCAGGCTGCTCTTCCCTGGGTTTGTTACATTGACACAGAGGGGTCAGTCTGCTCTTCCCTGGATGTGTTACAGTGACAGAGTGGGGTCAGTCTGCTCTTCCTTTTGTGTGTTGCATTGACAGAGTGGGGTCAGTCTGCTCTTCCCTGGGTGTGTTACATTGACAGAATGGGGTCAGTCTGCTCTTCACTGGGTGCGTTACATTGACAGATTGGGCTCTGTCTGCTATTCCCTGGGTGGGTTACATTGACAGAGTGGGGTCAGTCTGCTCTTCCCTGGGTGTGTTACCTTGACAGAGTCGGGTCAGTCTGCTCTTCACTGGTTGTGTTACATTGACAGAGTGGGTTCAGTCTGCTCTTCCCAGGGTGGGTTACATTGAGAGTGTCGGTCAGTCAGCCGTTCCCTGGGTGTGTTACATTAACAGAGTGGGGTCAGTGTGCACTTCTCTGGGTGTGTTACATTGACAGAGTGGGGTCAGTCTCCTCTTCCCAGGGTTTGCTTCATTGACAGAGTGAGATCAGTCTGCTCTTCCCAGGGCGTGTTACATTGACAGAGTGGGGTCAGGCTGCTCTTCCCTGAGTGGGTTACATTCACAGAGTTGGGTAAGTCTGAAGTTGACTGCGTGAGTACTTGTGCAGAGTGAGACCAGTCTGCTCTTCTCTGGGTGGTTTACATTTTCAGAGTGAGGTCAGTCTGCTCTTCCCTGGGTGTGCTCATTGACAGAGTGGGGTCAGTCTAATCTTCCCTGGTTCTGATACATTGACATAGTGGGGTCAGTCTGTTCTTCCCTGGGTGTGTTACATTGACAGAGTGGTGTCTGTCTGCTCTTCCCTTGGTGTGTGACATTGACAGAGTGGGATCAGTCTGTTCTTTCCTGGATGTGTTACATTGACAGATTGAGGTAAGTCTGCACTTCCCTGGTTGTGTTACATTGACAGTGTGGGATCAGTCTGCTCTTGTCTCGGTGGGTTACATTGACAGCGTGGGGTCAGTCTGCTCTTCCCTGAGTGGGTTACATTGACAGAGTGGGGTCTTTCTGCTCTTCCCTGGGTGTGTTACATTGACAGAGTGGGTTAAGTCGGCTCTTCCCTGGGACTGTTTCATTGACATAGTGGGGTCAGTCTGTTCTTCCCTGGGTGTGTTACATTGACAGGGTGGTGTCAGTCTGCACTTCCCTGGGAGTGTGACATTGACAGAGTGAGGTCAGTCTGCTCTTCCCTGGGTGTGTTACATTGACAGAGTGGGGTCAGTCTGCTCTTCCCTGGTTGTTTACCATTGACAGAGTGGGGTCAATCTGCTCTTCCCTGGATGTGTTACAGTGACAGAGTGGGGTCAGTCTGCTCTTCCCTGGATGTGTTACATTGACAGAGTGGGGTCAGTCTGCTCTTCCCTGGTTGTTTACCATTGACAGAGTGGGGTCAGGCTGCTCTTCCCTGAGTGGGTTACATTGACAGAGTGGGGTAAGTCTGCAGTTGACTGTGTGAGTAATTTTGCAGAGTGAGATCAGTCTGCTATCTCTGGGTGGGTTACATTTACAGAGTGAGGTCAGTCTGCTCTTCCCTGGGTGTGTTACATTGACAGTGTGGGGTCAGTCGGTTCTTCCCTGGTTCTAATATATTGACAGAGTTGTGTAAGTCTGCTCTTCCCTGGTTGTGTTACATTGACAGAATGGGTTCAGTCTGCTCTTCCCAGGGTGGGTTACATTGAGAGTGTAGCGTCAGTCAGCTGTTCCCTGGGTGTGTTACATTGACAGAGTGGGGTCAGTCTCCTCTTCCCAGGGTGTGTTTCATTGACAGAGTGGGGTCAGTCTCCTCTTTCCAGGGTGTGTTTCATTGACAGAGTGAGGTCAGTCTGCTCTTCCCAGGGTGTGTTACATTGTCAGAGTGGGGTCAGTCTGCTCTTTTCTCGGTGGGTTACATTGACCGCGTGGTGTCAGTCTGCTCTTCCCTGAGTGGGTTACATTGACAGAGTGGGGTCGGTCTGCTCTTCCCTGGGTGTGCTCATTGACAGAGTGGGGTCAGTCTGCTCTTCCCTGGTTCTGATACATTGACAGAGTGGGGTCAGTTTTCTCTTCCCTGGGTGTGTTACATTGACAGAGTGGAGTCAGTCTGCTCTTCCCTGGTTCTGATACATTGACAGAGTTGGGGAAGTCTGCTCTTCCCTGGTTGTGTTACATTGACAGAGTGGGTTCAGTCTGCTCTTCCCAGGGTGGGTTACATTGAGAGTGTAGGGTCAGTCAGCTGTTCCCTGGGTGTGTTACATTGACAGAGTGGGGTCAGTGTGCACTTCTCTGGGTGTGTTACATTGACAGAGTGGGGTCAGTCTCCTCTTCCCAGGCTGTGTTTCATTGACAGAGTGAGGTCAGTCTGCTCTTCCCAGGGCGTGTTACATTGACCGAGTGGGGTCAGGCTGCTTCTCCCTGAGTGGATTACATTGACAGAGTGGGGTAAGTCTGCAGTTGACTGTGTGAGTAATTTTGCAGAGTGAGATCAGTCTGCTCATCTCTGGGTGGGTTACATTTACAGAGTGAGGTCAGTCTGCTCTTCCCTGGGCGTGTTTCATTGACAGAGTGGTGTCAGTCGGTTCTTCCCTGGGTGTGTTACATTGACAGGGTGAGGTCAGTCTTCTCTTCCCTGGGTGTGCTCATTGACAGAGTGGGGTCAGTCTGCTTTTCCCTGGGTGTGTTACATTGACAGAATGGGGTCAGTCTGCTCTTCACTGGGTGGGTTGCATGACACTTTGGGCTCTGTTTGCTATTCCCTGGGTGTGTTACATTGACAGAGTGGGGTCAGTCTGCTCTTCCCTGGTTCTGATACATTGACAGAGTCGGGGAAGTCTGCTCTTCCCTGGTTGTGTTCCATTGACAGAGTGGGTTCAGTCTGCTCTTCCCAGGGTGGGTTACATTGAGAATGTCGGGTCAGTCAGCTGTTCCCTGGGTGTGTTATATTGACAGAGTGGGGTCAGTGTGCACTTCTCTGGGTGTGTTACATTGACAGAGTGGTGTCAGTCTCCTCTTCCCAGGGTGTGTTTCATTGACAGAGTGAGGTCAGTCTGCTCTTCCCAGGGCGTGTTACATTGACAGAGTTGGGTAAGTCTGCAGTTGACTGTGTGAGTAATTTTGCAGAGTGAGATCAGTCTGCTCTTCTCTGGGTGGGTTACATTTACCGAATGAGGTCAGTCTGCTCTTGCCTGGGTTTGTTACATTGACAGAGTGGGGTCAGTCGGTTCTTCCCTGGGTGTGTTACATTGACAGGGTGAGGTCAGTCTTCTCTTCCCTGGGTGTGCTCATTGACAGAGTGGGGTCAGCCTGCTCTTCTCTGGTTCTGATACATTGACAGAGTTGGGTAAGTCTGCTCTTCCCTAGGTGTGTTACATTGACAGAATGGTGTCAGTCTCGTCTTCCCTGGGTGTGTTACATTGACAGACTGTGGTCAGTCCGCTCTTCCCTGGGTGTGTAACATTGACAGTATGGGGTCAGTCTGCTCTTCCCTGGGTATGTTACAATGACAGAATGGGTCAGTCTGCTCTTCCCTGGGTTTGTAACTTTGACAGAGTGGGGTCAGTCTGCTCTTGGCTGGGTGTGTTACATTGACAGAGTGGGGTCAGTTTGTTCTTCACTGAGAGTGTTAATTTGACAGAGTGGGTTCAGTCTGCTCATCCCTGGGTGTGTTACATTGACAGAGTGGGGTCAGTCTGCTCTGGGCTGGGTGTGTTACAGTGAAAGAGTGGGGTCAGTTTGTTCTTCCCTGGGAGTGTTACATTGACAGAGTGGAGTCAGTCTGCTCTTCCCTGGCTGTGTTACAGTGACAGAATGGGGTCAGCCAACTCTTCTCTGGGTGTGTTACATTGAAAGGGTTGGGTCAGTCTGCTCTTCCCTTGGTGTGTTACATTGACAGGCTGGGGTCAGTCTGCTCTTCCCTCGTTGTGTTACAATGACAGAGTGGGGTCATTCTGCACTTCCCTGGGTGTGTTAGATTGACACAGTGGGGTCAGTCTGCTCTTCCCTGGGTCTGTTACATTGACAGAGTGGGATCAGTCTGCTCTTCCCTGGGTGTGTTACATTGACAGAGTGGGATCAGTCTGCTCTTGTCTCGGTGGGTTACATTGACAGCGTGGGGTCAGTCTGCTCTTCCCTGAGTGGGCTACATTGACAGAGTTGGGTCGGTCTGCTCTTCCCTGGGTGTGTTACATTGACAGAGTGGGTTAAGTCAGCTCTTCCCTGGGACTGTTTCATTGACATAGTGGGGTCAGTCTGTTCTTCCCTGGGTGTGTTACATTGACAGGGTGGTGTCAGTCTGCACTTCCCTGGGAGTGTGACATTGACAGAGTGAGGTCAGTCTGCTCTTCCCTGGGTGTGTTACATTGACAGAGTGGGGTCAGTCTGCTCTTCCCTGGTTGTTTAACATTGACAGAGTGGGGTCAATCTGCTCTTCCCTGTTTGGGTAACATTGACCGAGTTGTGTCCTTCTGCTCTTCCCTGGGTGTGTTACATTGACAGAGTGTGGTTAGTCTGCTCATCCCTAGGTGTGTTCCATTGACAGGGTGTTGTCAGTCTGCTCTTCCCTGGGTGTGTTACATTGACAGAGTGTGGTCAGTCTGCTATTCCCTGGGTGGGTTACATTGACTGAGTGGGGTCAGTCTGTTCTTCCCTGGGTGTGCTACATTGACAGAGTGGGATCAGGCTGCTCTTCCCTAGGTGTGTTACATTGACACGGAGGGGTCAGTCTGCTCTTCCCTGGATGTGTTACAGTGACAGAGTGGGGTCAGTCTGCTCTTCCTTTTGTGTGTTGCATTGACAGAGTGGGGTCATTCTGCTCTTCCGTGGGTGTGTTAGATTGACAGAATGGGGTCAGTCTGCTCTTCACTGGGTGCGTTACATTGACAGATTGGGCTCTGTCTGCTATTCTCTGGGTGGGTACATTGACAGAGTGGGCTCAGTCTGCTCTTCCCTGGGTGTGTTACATTGACAGAGTGGGGTCAGTGTGCACTTCACTGGTTGTGTTACATTGACAGAGTGGGTTCAGTCTGCTCCTCCCAGGGTGGGTTACATTGAGAGTGTCCGTTCAGTCAGCTGTTCCCTGGGTGTGTTACATTGACAGAGTGGGGTCAGTGTGCACTTCTCTGGGTGTGTTACATTGACAGAGTGGGGTCAGGCTGCTCTTCCCTGAGTGGGTTACATTGACAGAGTGGGGTAAGTCTGCAGTTGACTGTGTGAGTAATTTTGCAGTGTGAGATCAGTCTGCTCTTCTTTGGGTGGGTTACATTTACAGA
This sequence comes from Chiloscyllium punctatum, assembly GCF_047496795.1. NCBI lineage: Eukaryota > Metazoa > Chordata > Chondrichthyes > Orectolobiformes > Hemiscylliidae > Chiloscyllium > Chiloscyllium punctatum. The sequence goes on along the minus strand of NC_092788.1, from coordinate 50,110,503 downwards.
GTGAGGTCAGTCTGCTCTTCCCTGGGTGTGTTACATTGACAGTGTGGGGTCAGTCGGTTCTTCCCTGGTTCTAATACATTGACAGACTTGGGTAAGTCTGCACTTCCCTGGTTGTGTTACATTGACAGAATGGGTTCAGTCTGCTCTTCCCAGGGTGGGTTACATTGAGAGTGTAGGGTCAGTCAGCTGTTCCCTGGGTGTGTTACATTGACAGAGTGGGGTCAGTCTCCTCTTCCCAGGGTGTGTTTCATTGACAGAGTGAGGTCAGTCTCCTCTTCCCAGGGTGTGTTTCATTGACAGAGTGAGGTCAGTCTGCTCTTCACAGGGCGTGTTACAAAGACCGAGTGGGGTCAGGCTGCTTCTCCCTGAGTGGATTACATTGACAGAGTGGGGTAAGTCTGCAGTTGACTGTGTGAGTAATTTTGCAGAGTGAGATCAGTCTGCTCTTCTCTGGGTGGGTTACATTTACAGAGTGAGGTCAGTCTGCTCTTCCCTGGGTGTGTTTCATTGACAGAGTGGTGTCAGTCGGTTCTTCCCTGGGTGTGTTACATTGACAGGGTGAGGTCAGTCTTCTCTTCCCTGGGTGTGCTCATTGACAGAGTGGGGTCAGTCTGCTTTTCCCTGGGTGTGTTACATTGACAGAATGGGGTCAGTCTGCTCTTCACTGGGTGGGTTGCATGACACTTTGGGCTCTGTTTGCTATTCCCTGGGTGTGTTACATTGACAGAGTGGGGTCAGTCTGCTCTTCCCTGGTTCTGATACATTGACAGAGTCGGGGAAGTCTGCTCTTCCCTGGTTGTGTTCCATTGACAGAGTGGGTTCAGTCTGCTCTTCCCAGGGTGGGTTACATTGAGAATGTCGGGTCAGTCAGCTGTTCCCTGGGTGTGTTATATTGACAGAGTGGGGTCAGTGTGCACTTCTCTGGGTGTGTTACATTGACAGAGTGGTGTCAGTCTCCTCTTCCCAGGGTGTGTTTCATTGACAGAGTGAGGTCAGTCTGCTCTTCCCAGGGCGTGTTACATTGACAGAGTGGGGTAAGTCTGCAGTTGACTGTGTGAGTAATTTTGCAGAGTGAGATCAGTCTGCTCTTCTCTGGGTGGGTTACATTTACCGAATGAGGTCAGTCTGCTCTTGCCTGGGTTTGTTACATTGACAGAGTGGGGTCAGTCGGTTCTTCCCTGGGTGTGTTACATTGACAGGGTGAGGTCAGTCTTCTCTTCCCTGGGTGTGCTCATTGACAGAGTGGGGTCAGCCTGCTCTTCTCTGGTTCTGATACATTGACAGAGTTGGGTAAGTCTGCTCTTCCCTAGTTGTGTTACATTGACAGAATGGTGTCAGTCTCGTCTTCCCTGGGTGTGTTACATTGACAGACTGTGGTCAGTCTGCTCTTCCCTGGGTGTGTAACATTGACAGTATGGGGTCAGTCTGCTCTTCCCTGGGTATGTTACAATGACAGAATGGGTCAGTCTGCTCTTCCCTGGGTTTGTAACTTTGACAGAGTGGGGTCAGTCTGCTCTTGGCTGGGTGTGTTACATTGACAGAGTGGGGTCAGTTTGTTCTTCACTGAGAGTGTTAATTTGACAGAGTGGGTTCTGTCTGCTCATCCCTGGGTGTGTTACATAGACAGAGTGGGGTCAGTCTGCTCTGGGCTGGGTGTGTTACAGTGAAAGAGTGGGGTCAGTTTGTTCTTCCCTAGGAGTGTTACATTGACAGAGTGGAGTCAGTCTGCTCTTCCCTGGCTGTGTTACATTGACAGAATGGGGTCAGCCAACTCTTCTCTGGGTGTGTTACATTGAAAGGGTTGGGTCAGTCTGCTCTTCCCTTGGTGTGTTACATTGACAGGCTGGGGTCAGTCTGCTCTTCCCTCGTTGTGTTACAATGACAGAGTGGAGTCATTCTGCACTTCCCTGGGTGTGTTAGATTGACACAGTGGGGTCAGTCTGCTCTTCCCTGGGTCTGTTACATTGACAGAGTGGGATCAGTCTGCTCTTCCCTGGGTGTGTTACATTGACAGAGTGGGATCAGTCTGCTCTTGTCTCGGTGGGTTACATTGACAGCGTGGGGTCAGTCTGCTCTTCCCTGAGTGGGCTACATTGACAGAGTTGGGTCGGTCTGCTCTTCCCTGGGTGTGTTACATTGACAGAGTGGGTTAAGTCAGCTCTTCCCTGGGACTGTTTCATTGACATAGTGGGGTCAGTCTGTTCTTCCCTGGGTGTGTTACATTGACAGGGTGGTGTCAGTCTGCACTTCCCTGGGAGTGTGACATTGACAGAGTGAGGTCAGTCTGCTCTTCCCTGGGTGTGTTACATTGACAGAGTGGGGTCAGTCTGCTCTTCCCTGGTTGTTTAACATTGACAGAGTGGGGTCAATCTGCTCTTCCCTGTTTGGGTAACATTGACCGAGTTGTGTCCTTCTGCTCTTCCCTGGGTGTGTTACATTGACAGAGTGTGGTTAGTCTGCTCATCCCTGGGTGTGTTCCATTGACAGGGTGTTGTCAGTCTGCTCTTCCCTGGGTGTGTTACATTGACAGAGTGTGGTCAGTCTGCTATTCCCTGGGTGGGTTACATTGACTGAGTGGGGTCAGTCTGTTCTTCCCTGGGTGTGCTACATTGACAGAGTGGGATCAGGCTGCTCTTCCCTAGGTGTGTTACATTGACACGGAGGGGTCAGTCTGCTCTTCCCTGGATGTGTTACAGTGACAGAGTGGGGTCAGTCTGCTCTTCCTTTTGTGTGTTGCATTGACAGAGTGGGGTCATTCTGCTCTTCCCTGGGTGTGTTAGATTGACAGAATGGGGTCAGTCTGCTCTTCACTGGGTGCGTTACATTGACAGATTGGGCTCTGTCTGCTATTCTCTGGGTGGGTACATTGACAGAGTGGGCTCAGTCTGCTCTTCCCTGGGTGTGTTACATTGACAGAGTGGGGTCAGTGTGCACTTCACTGGTTGTGTTACATTGACAGAGTGGGTTCAGTCTGCTCCTCCCAGGGTGGGTTACATTGAGAGTGTCCGTTCAGTCAGCTGTTCCCTGGGTGTGTTACATTGACAGAGTGGGGTCAGTGTGCACTTCTCTGGGTGTGTTACATTGACAGAGTGGGGTCAGGCTGCTCTTCCCTGAGTGGGTTACATTGACAGAGTGGGGTAATTCTGCAGTTGACTGTGTGAGTAATTTTGCAGTGTGAGATCAGTCTGCTCTTCTTTGGGTGGGTTACATTTACAGAGTGAGGTCAGTCTGCTCTTCCCTGGGTGTGTTACATTGACAGTGTGGGGTCAGTCGGTTCTTCCCTGGTTCTAATACATTGACAGACTTGGGTAAGTCTGCACTTCCCTGGTTGTGTTACATTGACAGAATGGGTTCAGTCTGCTCTTCCCAGGGTGGGTTACATTGAGAGTGTAGGGTCAGTCAGCTGTTCCCTGGGTGTGTTACATTGACAGAGTGGGGTCAGTCTCCTCTTCCCAGGGTGTGTTTCATTGACAGAGTGAGGTCAGTCTCCTCTTCCCAGGGTGTGTTTCATTGACAGAGTGAGGTCAGTCTGCTATTCCCAGGGTATGTTACATTGTCAGAGTGGGGACAGTCTGCTCTTTTCTCGGTGGGTTACATTGACAGCGTGGGGTCAGTCTGCTCTTCCCTGAGTGGGTTACATTGACAGAGTGGGGTCGGTCTGCTCTTCCCTGGGTGTGCTCATTGACAGAGTGGGGTCAGTCTGCTCTTCCCTGGTTCTGATACATTGACAGAGTGGGGTCAGTTTTCTCTTCCCTGGGTGTGTTACATTGACAGAGTGGGTTAAGTCGAATATTCCCTGGGACGGTTTCATTGACATAGTGGGGTCAGTCTGTTCTTCCCTGGGTGTGTTACATTGACAGAGTGGTGTCAGTCGGTTCTTCCCTGGGTGTGTTACATTGACAGGGTGAGGTCAGTCTTCTCTTCCCTGGGTGTGCTCATTGACAGAGTGGGGTCAGTCTGCTTTTCCCTGGGTGTGTTACATTGACAGAATGGGGTCAGTCTGCTCTTCACTGGGTGGGTTGCATGACACTTTGGGCTCTGTTTGCTATTCCCTGGGTGTGTTACATTGACAGAGTGGGGTCAGTCTGCTCTTCCCTGGTTCTGATACATTGACAGAGTCGGGGAAGTCTGCTCTTCCCTGGTTGTGTTCCATTGACAGAGTGGGTTCAGTCTGCTCTTCCCAGGGTGGGTTACATTGAGAATGTCGGGTCAGTCAGCTGTTCCCTGGGTGTGTTATATTGACAGAGTGGGGTCAGTGTGCACTTCTCTGGGTGTGTTACATTGACAGAGTGGTGTCAGTCTCCTCTTCCCAGGTTGTGTTTCATTGACAGAGTGAGGTCAGTCTGCTCTTCCCAGGGCGTGTTACATTGACAGAGTGGGGTAAGTCTGCAGTTGACTGTGTGAGTAATTTTGAAGAGTGAGATCAGTCTGCTCTTCTCTGGGTGGGTTACATTTACCAAATGAGGTCAGTCTGCTCTTGCCTGGGTTTGTTACATTGACAGAGTGGGGTCAGTCGGTTCTTCCCTGGGTGTGTTACATTGACAGGGTGAGGTCAGTCTTCTCTTCCCTGGGTGTGCTCATTGACAGAGTGGGGTCAGCCTGCTCTTCTCTGGTTCTGATACATTGACAGAGTTGGGTAAGTCTGCTCTTCCCTAGGTGTGTTACATTTACAGAATGGTGTCAGTCTCGTCTTCCCTGGGTGTGTTACATTGACAGACTGTGGTCAGTCTGCTCTTCCCTGGGTGTGTAACATTGACAGTATGGGGTCAGTCTGCTCTTCCCTGGGTATGTTACAATGACAGAATGGGTCAGTCTGCTCTTCCCTGGGTTTGTAACTTTGACAGAGTGGGGTCAGTCTGCTCTTGGCTGGGTGTGTTACATTGACAGAGTGGGGTCAGTTTGTTCTTCACTGAGAGTGTTAATTTGACAGAGTGGGTTCAGTCTGCTCATCCCTGGGTGTGTTACATTGACAGAGTGGGGTCAGTCTGCTCTGGGCTGGGTGTGTTACAGTGAAAGAGTGGGGTCAGTTTGTTCTTCCCTGGGAGTGTTACATTGACAGAGTGGAGTCAGTCTGCTCTTCCCTGGCTGTGTTACATTGACAGAATGGGGTCAGCCAACTCTTCTCTGGGTGTGTTACATTGAAAGGGTTGGGTCAGTCTGCTCTTCCCTTGATGTGTTACATTGACAGGCTGGGGTCAGTCTGCTCTTCCCTCGTTGTGTTACAATGACAGAGTGGAGTCATTCTGCACTTCCCTGGGTGTGTTAGATTGACACAGTGGGGTCAGTCTGCTCTTCCCTGGGTCTGTTACATTGACAGAGTGGGATCAGTCTGCTCTTCCCTGGGTGTGTTACATTGACAGAGTGGGATCAGTCTGCTCTTGTCTCGGTGGGTTACATTGACAGCGTGGGGTCAGTCTGCTCTTCCCTGAGTGGGCTACATTGACAGAGTTGGGTCGGTCTGCTCTTCCCTGGGTGTGTTACATTGACAGAGTGGGTTAAGTCAGCTCTTCCCTGGGACTGTTTCATTGACATAGTGGGGTCAGTCTGTTCTTCCCTGGGTGTGTTACATTGACAGGGTGGTGTCAGTCTGCACTTCCCTGGGAGTGTGACATTGACAGAGTGAGGTCAGTCTGCTCTTCCCTGGGTGTGTTACATTGACAGAGTGGGGTCAGTCTGCTCTTCCCTGGTTGTTTAACATTGACAGAGTGGGGTCAATCTGCTCTTCCCTGTTTGGGTAACATTGACCGAGTTGTGTCCTTCTGCTCTTCCCTGGGTGTGTTACATTGACAGAGTGTGGTTAGTCTGCTCATCCCTGGGTGTGTTCCATTGACAGGGTGTTGTCAGTCTGCTCTTCCCTGGGTGTGTTACATTGACAGAGTGTGGTCAGTCTGCTATTCCCTGGGTGGGTTACATTGACTGAGTGGGGTCAGTCTGTTCTTCCCTGGGTGTGCTACATTGACAGAGTGGGATCATGCTGCTCTTCCCTAGGTGGGTTACATTGACACGGAGGGGTCAGTCTGCTCTTCCCTGGATGTGTTACAGTGACAGAGTGGGGTCAGTCTGCTCTTCCTTTTGTGTGTTGCATTGACAGAGTGGGGTCATTCTGCTCTTCCCTGGGTGTGTTAGATTGACAGAATGGGGTCAGTCTGCTCTTCACTGGGTGCGTTACATTGACAGATTGGGCTCTGTCTGCTATTCTCTGGGTGGGTACATTGACAGAGTGGGCTCAGTCTGCTCTTCCCTGGGTGTGTTACATTGACAGAGTGGGGTCAGTGTGCACTTCACTGGTTGTGTTACATTGACAGAGTGGGTTCAGTCTGCTCCTCCCAGGGTGGGTTACATTGAGAGTGTCCGTTCAGTCAGCTGTTCCCTGGGTGTGTTACATTGACAGAGTGGGGTCAGTGTGCACTTCTCTGGGTGTGTTACATTGACAGAGTGGGGTCAGGCTGCTCTTCCCTGAGTGGGTTACATTGACAGAGTGGGGTAAGTCTGCAGTTGACTGTGTGAGTAATTTTGCAGTGTGAGATCAGTCTGCTCTTCTTTGGGTGGGTTACATTTACAGAGTGAGGTCAGTCTGCTCTTCCCTGGGTGTGTTACATTGACAGTGTGGGGTCAGTCGGTTCTTCCCTGGTTCTAATACATTGACAGACTTGGGTAAGTCTGCACTTCCCTGGTTGTGTTACATTGACAGAATGGGTTCAGTCAGCTCTTCCCAGGGTGGGTGACATTGAGAGTGTAGGGTCAGTCTCCTCTTCCCAGGGTGTGTTTCATTGACAGAGTGAGGTCAGTCTCCTCTTCCCAGGGTGTGTTTCATTGACAGAGTGAAGTCAGTCTGCTATTCCCAGGGTATGTTACATTGTCAGAGTGGGGACAGTCTGCTCTTTTCTCGGTGGGGTACATTGACAGCGTGGGGTCAGTCTGCTCTTCCCTGAGTGGGTTACATTGACAGAGTGGGGTCGGTCTGCTCTTCCCTGGGTGTGCTCATTGACAGAGTGGGGTCAGTCTGCTCTTCCCTGGTTCTGATACATTGACAGAGTGGGGTCAGTTTTCTCTTCCCTGGGTGTGTTACATTGACAGAGTGGGTTAAGTCGAATATTCCCTGGGACGGTTTCATTGACATAGTGGGGTCAGTCTGTTCTTCCCTGGGTGTGTTACATTGACAGAGTGGTGTCAGTCTGCACATCCCTGGGTGTGTGACATTGACAGAGTGAGGTCAGTCTGCTCTTCCCTGGGTGTGTTACATTGACAGAGTGGAGTCAGTCTGCTCTTCCCTGGTTCTGATACATTGACAGAGTTGGGGAAGTCTGCTCTTCCCTGGTTGTGTTACATTGACAGAGTGGGTTCAGTCTGCTCTTCCCAGGGTGGGTTACATTGAGAGTGTAGGGTCAGTCAGCTGTTCCCTGGGTGTGTTACATTGACAGAGTGGGGTCAGTGTGCACTTCTCTGGGTGTGTTACATTGACAGAGTGGGGTCAGTCTCCTCTTCCCAGGGTGTGTTTCATAGACAGAGTGAGGTCAGTCTGCTCTTCCCAGGGCGTGTTACATTGACCGAGTGGGGTCAGTCTGCTCCTCCCTGAGTGGATTACATTGACAGACTGGGGTAAGTCTGCAGTTGACTGTGTGAGTAATTTTGCAGAGTGAGATCAGTCTGCTCTTCTCTGGGTGGGTTACATTTACAGAGTGAGGTCAGTCTGCTCTTCCCTGGGTGTGTTTCATTGACAGAGTGGTGTCAGTCGGTTCTTCCCTGGGTGTGTTACATTGACAGGGTGAGGTCAGTCTTCTCTTCCCTGGGTGTGCTCATTGACAGAGTGGGGTCAGTCTGCTCTTCCCTGGGTGTGTTACATTGACAGAATGGGGTCAGTCTTCTCTTCACTGGGTGGGTTACATGACACTTTGGGCTCTGTTTGCTATTCCCTGGGTGTATTACATTGACAGAGTGGGGTCAGTCTGCTCTTCCCTGGTTCTGATACATTGACAGAGTTGGGGAAGTCTGCTCTTCCCTGGTTGTGTTCCATTGACAGAGTGGGTTCAGTCTGCTCTTCCCAGGGTGGGTTACATTGAGAATGTAGGGTCAGTCAGCTGTTCCCTGGGTGTGTTATATTGACAGAGTGGGGTCAGTGTGCACTTCTCTGGGTGTGTTACATTGACAGAGTGGGGTCAGTCTCCTCTTCCCAGCGTGTGTTTCATTGACAGAGTGAGGTCAGTCTGCTCTTCCCAGGGCGTGTTACATTGACAGAGTGGGGTAAGTCTTCAGTTGACTGTGTGAGTAATTTTGCAGAGTGAGATCAGTCTGCTCTTCTCTGGGTTGGTTACATTTACAGAATGAGGTCAGTCTGCTCTTGCCTGGGTTTGTTACATTGACAGAGTGGGGTCAGTCGGTTCTCCCCTGGGTGTGTTACATTGACAGGGTGAGGTCAGTCTTCTCTTCCCTGGGTGTGCTCATTGACAGAGTGGGGTCAGTCTGCTCTTCCCTGGTTCTGATACATTGACAGAGTTGGGTAAGTCTGCTCTTCCCTAGGTGTGTTACATTGACAGAATGGTGTCAGTCTCGTCTTCCCTGGGTGTGTTACATTGACAGACTGTGGTCAGTCGGCTCTTCCCTGGGTGTGTAACATTGACAGTATGGGGTCAGTCTGCTCTTCCCTGGGTATGTTACATTGACAGAATGGGTCAGTCTGCTCTTCCCTGGGTTTGTAACTTTGACAGAGTGGGGTCAGTCTGCTCTTGGCTGGGTGTGTTACATTGACAGAGTGGGGTCAGTTTGTTCTTCACTGAGAGTGTTAATTTGACAGAGTGGGTTCAGTCTGCTCATCCCTGGGTGTGTTACATTGACAGAGTGGGGTCAGTTTGCTCTGGGCTGGGTGTGTTACAGTGAAAGAGTGGGGTCAGTTTGTTCTTCCCTGGGAGTGTTACATTGACAGAGTGGAGTCGGTCTGCTCTTCCCTGGCTGTGTTACATTGACAGAGTGGGGTCAGCCAACTCTTCTCTGGGTGTGTTACATTGACAGGGTTGGGTCAGTCTGCTCTTCCCTTGGTGTGTTACATTGACAGGCTGGGGTCAGTCTGATCTTCCCTCGTTGTGTTACAATGACAGAGTGGGGCAGTCTGCACTTCCCTGGGTGTGCTCATTGACAGAGTGGGGTCAGTCTGCTCTTCCCTGGTTCTGATACATTGATAGAGTGGGGTCAGTTTTCTCTTCCCTGGGTGTGTTACATTGACAGAGTGGGTTAAGTCGGCTCTTCCCTGGGACGGTTTCATTGACATAGTGGGGTCAGTCTGTTCTTCCCTGGGTGTGTTACATTGACAGAGTGGTGTCAGTCTGCACATCCCTGGGTGTGTGACATTGACAGAGTGAGGTCAGTCTGCTCTTCCCTGGGTGTGTTACATTGACAGAGTGGAGTCAGTCTGCTCTTCCCTGGTTCTGATACATTGACAGAGTTGGGGAAGTCTGCTCTTCCCTGGTTGTGTTACATTGACAGAGTGGGTTCAGTCTGCTCTTCCCAGGGTGGGTTACATTGAGAGTGTAGGGTCAGTCAGCTGTTCCCTGGGTGTGTTACATTGACAGAGTGGGGTCAGTGTGCACTTCTCTGGGTGTGTTACATTGACAGAGTGGGGTCAGTCTCCTCTTCCCAGGGTGTGTTTCATTGACAGAGTGAGGTCAGTCTGCAGTTGACTGTGTGAGTAATTTTGCAGAGTGAGATCAGTCTGCTCTTCTCTGGGTGGGTTACATTTACTGAATGAGGTCAGTCTGCTCTTGCCTGGGTTTGTTACATTGACAGAGTGTGGTCAGTCGGTTCTTCCCTGGGTGTGTTACATTGACAGGGTGAGGTCAGTCTTCTCTTCCCTGCGTGTACTCATTGACAGAGTGGGGTCAGTCTGCTCTTCCCTGGTTCTGATACATTGACAGAGTTGGGTAAGTCTGCTCTTCCCTAGGTGTGTTACATTGACAGAATGGTGTCAGTCTCGTCTTCCCTGGGTGTGTTACATTGACAGACTTTGGTCAGTCTTCTCTTCCCTGGGTATGTAACATTGACAGTATGGGGTCAGTCTGCTCTTCCCTGGGTATGTTACATTGACAGAATGGGTCAGTCTGCTCTTGCCTGGGTTTGTTACATTGACAGAGTGGGGTCAGTCGGTTCTTCCCTGGGTGTGTTACATTGACAGGGTGAGGTCAGTCTTCTCTTCCCTGCGTGTACTCATTGACAGAGTGGGGTCAGTCTGCTCTTCCCTGGTTCTGATACATTGACAGAGTTGGGTAAGTCTGCTCTTCCCTAGGTGTGTTACATTGACAGAATGGTGTCAGTCTCGTCTTCCCTGGTGTGTTACATTGACAGACTTTGGTCAGTCTTCTCTTCCCTGGGTGTGTAACATTGACAGTATGGGGTCAGTCTGCTCTTCCCTGGGTATGTTACATTGACAGAATGGGTCAGTCTGCTCTTCCCTGGGTTTGTTACTTTGACAGAGTGGGGTCAGTCTGCTCTTGGCTGGGTGTGTTACATTGACAGAGTGGGATCAGTTTGTCCTTCACTGAGAGTGTTAATTTGACAGAGTGGGTTCAGTCTGCTCATCCCTGGGTGTGTTACATTGACAGAGTGGGGTCAGTCTGCTCTGGGCTGGGTGTGTTACAGTGAAAGAGTGGGGTCAGTTTGTTCTTCCCTGGGAGTGTTACATTGACAGAGTGGAGTCAGTCTGTAATCCCTGGCTGTGTTACATTGACAGAGTGGGGTCAGCCAACTCTTCTCTGGGTGTGTTACATTGAAAGGGTTGGGTCAGTCTGCTCTTCCCTTGGTGTGTTACATTGACAGGCTGGGGTCAGTCTGCTCTTCCCTCGTTGTGTTACAATGACAGAGTGGGGTCATTCTGCACTTCCCTGGGTGTGTTACATTGACAGAGTGGTGTCAGTCTGCTCTTCCCTGGGTCTGTTACATTGACAGAGTGGGATCAGTCTGCTCTTCCCTGGACGTGTTACATTGACAGATTGAGGTCAGTCTGCACTTCCCTGGGTGGGTTACATTGACAGAGTGGGATCAGTCTGCTCTTGTCTCGGTGGGTTACATTGACAGCGTGGGGTCAGTCTGCTCTTCCCTGAGTGGGTTACATTGACAGAGTGGGGTCTTTCTGCTCTTCCCTGGGTGTGTTACATTGACAGAGTGGGTTAAGTTGGCTCTTCCCTGGGACTGTTTCATTGACATAGTGGGGTCAGTCTGTTCTTCCCTGGGTGTGTTACATTGACAGGGTGGTGTCAGTCTGCACTTCCCTGGGAGTGTGACATTGACAGAGTGAGGTCAGTCTGCTCTTCCCTGGGTGTGTTACATTGACAGTGTGGGGTCAGTCTGCTCTTCCCTGGTTGTTTACCATTGACAGAGTGGGGTCAATCTGCTCTTCCCTGGATGTGTTACAGTGACAGAGTGGGGTCAGTCTGCTCTTCCCTGGATGTGTTACATTGACAGAGTGGGGTCAGTCTGCTCTTCCCTGGTTGTTTACCATTGACAGAGTGGGGTCAGGCTGCTCTTCCCTGAGTGGGTTACATTGACAGAGTGGGGTAAGTCTGCAGTTGACTGTGTGAGTAATTTTGCAGAGTGAGATCAGTCTGCTCTTCTCTGGGTGGGTTACATTTACAGAGTGAGGTCAGTCTGCTCTTCCCTGGGTGTGTTACATTGACAGTGTGGGGTCAGTCGGTTCTTCCCTGGTTCTAATATATTGACAGAGTTGTGTAAGTCTGCTCTTCCCTGGTTGTGTTACATTGACAGAATGGTTTCAGTCTGCTCTTCCCAGGGTGGGTTACATTGAGAGTGTAGCATCAGTCAGCTGTTCCCTGGGTGTGTTACATTGACAGAGTGGGGTCAGTCTCCTCTTCCCAGGGTGTGTTTCATTGACAGAGTGAGGTCAGTCTCCTCTTTCCAGGGTGTGTTTCATTGACAGAGTGAGGTCAGTCTGCTCTTCCCAGGGTGTGTTACATTGTCAGAGTGGGGTCAGTCTGCTCTTTTCTCGGTGGGTTACATTGACAGCGTGGTGTCAGTCTGCTCTTCCCTGGTTCTGATACATTGACAGAGTTGGGGAAGTCTGCTCTTCCCTGGTTGTGTTACATTGACAGAGTGGGTTCAGTCTGCTCTTCCCAGGGTGGGTTACATTGAGAGTGTAGGGTCAGTCAGCTGTTCCCTGGGTGTGTTACATTGACAGAGTGGGGTCAGTGTGCACTTCTCTGGGTGTGTTACATTGACAGAGTGGGGTCAGTCTCCTCTTCCCAGGCTGTGTTTCATTGACAGAGTGAGGTCAGTCTGCTCTTCCCAGGGCGTGTTACATTGACCGAGTGGGGTCAGGCTGCTTCTCCCTGAGTGGATTACATTGACAGAGTGGGGTAAGTCTGCAGTTGACTGTGTGAGTAATTTTGCAGAGTGAGATCAGTCTGCTCTTCTCTGGGTGGGTTACATTTACAGAGTGAGGTCAGTCTGCTCTTCCCTGGGTGTGTTTCATTGACAGAGTGGTGTCAGTCGGTTCTTCCCTGGGTGTGTTACATTGACAGGGTGAGGTCAGTCTTCTCTTCCCTGGGTGTGCTCATTGACAGAGTGGGGTCAGTCTGCTTTTCCCTGGGTGTGTTACATTGACAGAATGGGGTCAGTCTGCTCTTCACTGGGTGGGTTGCATGACACTTTGGGCTCTGTATGCTATTCCCTGGGTGTGTTACATTGACAGAGTGGGGTCAGTCTGCTCTTCCCTGGTTCTGATACATTGACAGAGTCGGGGAAGTCTGCTCTTCCCTGCTTGTGTTCCATTGACAGAGTGGGTTCAGTCTGCTCTTCCCAGGGTGGGTTACATTGAGAATGTCGGGTCAGTCAGCTGTTCCCTGGGTGTGTTTCATTGACAGAGTGGGGTCAGTGTGCACTTCTCTGGGTGTGTTACATTGACAGAGTGGTGTCAGTCTCCTCTTCCCAGGGTGTGTTTCATTGACAGAGTGAGGTCAGTCTGCTCTTCCCAGGGTGTGTTACATTGACAGAGTGGGGTAAGTCTGCAGTTGACTGTGTGAGTAATTTTGCAGAGTGAGATCAGTCTGCTCTTCTCTGGGTGGGTTACATTTACCGAATGAGGTCAGTCTGCTCTTGCCTGGGTTTGTTACATTGACAGAGTGGGGTCAGTCGGTTCTTCCCTGGGTGTGTTACATTGACAGGGTGAGGTCAGTCTTCTCTTCCCTGGGTGTGCTCATTGACAGAGTGGGGTCAGCCTGCTCTTCTCTGGTTCTGATACATTGACAGAGTTGGGTAAGTCTGCTCTTCCCTAGGTGTGTTACATTGACAGAATGGTGTCAGTCTCGTCTTCCCTGGGTGTGTTACATTGACAGACTGTGGTCAGTCTGCTCTTCCCTGGGTGTGTAACATTGACAGTATGGGGTCAGTCTGCTCTTCCCTGGGTATGTTACATTGACAGAATGGGTCAGTCTGCTCTTCCCTGGGTTTGTAACTTTGACAGAGTGGGGTCAGTCTGCTCTTGGCTGGGTGTGTTACATTGACAGAGTGGGGTCAGTTTGTTCTTCACTGAGAGTGTTAATTTGACAGAGTGGGTTCATTCTGCTCATCCCTGGGTGTGTTACATTGACAGAGTGGGGTCAGTCTGCTCTGGGCTGGGTGTGTTACAGTGAAAGAGTGGGGTCAGTTTGTTCTTCCCTGGAAGTGTTACATTGACAGAGTGGAGTCAGTCTGCTCTTCCCTGGCTGTGTTACATTGACAGAATGGGGTCAGCCAACTCTTCTCTGGGTGTGTTACATTGAAAGGGTTGGGTCAGTCTGCTCTTCCCTTGGTGTGTTACATTGACAGGCTGGGGTCAGTCTGCTCTTCCCTCGTTGTGTTACAATGACAGAGTGGGGTCATTCTGCACTTCCCTGGGTGTGTTAGATTGACACAGTGGGGTCAGTCTGCTCTTCCCTGGGTCTGTTACATTGACAGAGTTGGGTAAGTCTGCTCTTCCCTAGGTGTGTTACATTGATAGAGTGGGATCAGTCTGCTCTTGTCTCGGTGGGTTACATTGACAGCGTGGGGTCAGTCTGGTCTTCCCTGAGTGGGCTACATTGACAGAGTTGGGTCGGTCTGCTCTTCCCTGTGTGTGTTACATTGACAGAGTGGGTTAAGTCGGCTCTTCCCTGGGACTGTTTCATTGACATAGTGGGGTCAGTCTGTTCTTCCCTGGGTGTGTTACATTGACAGGGTGGTGTCAGTCTGCACTTCCCTGGGAGTGTGACATTGACAGAGTGAGGTCAGTCTGCTCTTCCCTGGGTGTGTTACATTGACAGAGTGGGGTGAGTCTGCTCTTCCCTGGTTGTTTAACATTGACAGAGTGGGGTCAATCTGCTCTTCCCTGTTTGGGTAACATTGACCGAGTTGTGTCCTTCTGCTCTTCCCTGGGTGTGTTACATTGACAGAGTGTGGTTAGTCTGCTCATCCCTGGGTGTGTTCCATTGACAGGGTGTTGTCAGTCTGCTCTTCCCTGGGTGTGTTACATTGACAGAGTGTGGTCAGTCTGCTATTCCCTGGGTGGGTTACATTGACTGAGTGGGGTCAGTCTGTTCTTCCCTGGGTGTGCTACATTGACAGAGTGGGATCAGGCTGCTCTTCCCTAGGTGTGTTACATTGACACGGAGGGGTCAGTCTGCTCATCCCTGGATGTGTTTCAGTGACAGAGTGGGGTCAGTCTGCTCTTCCTTTTGTGTGTTGCATTGACAGAGGGGGGTCATTCTGCTCTTCCCTGGGTGTGTTAGATTGACAGAATGGGGTCAGTCTACTCTTCACTGGGTGCGTTACATTGACAGATTGGGCTCTGTCTGCTATTCTCTGGGTGGGTACATTGACAGAGTGGGCTCAGTCTGCTCTTCCCTGGGTGTGTTACATTGACAGAGTGGGGTCAGTGTGCACTTCACTGGTTGTGTTACATTGACAGAGTGGGTTCAGTCTGCTCCTCCCAGGGTGGGTTACATTGAGAGTGTCCGTTCAGTCAGCTGTTCCCTGGGTGTGTTACATTGACAGAGTGGGGTCAGTGTGCACTTCTCTGGGTGTGCTCATTGACAGAGTGGGGTCAGTCTGCTTTTCCCTGGGTGTGTTACATTGACAGAATGGGGTCAGTCTGCTCTTCACTGGGTGGGTTGCATGACACTTTGGGCTCTGTTTGCTATTCCCTGGGTGTGTTACATTGACAGAGTGGGGTCAGTCTGCTCTTCCCTGGTTCTGATACATTGACAGAGTCGGGGAAGTCTGCTCTTCCCTGCTTGTGTTCCATTGACAGAGTGGGTTCAGTCTGCTCTTCCCAGGGTGGGTTACATTGAGAATGTCGGGTCAGTCAGCTGTTCCCTGGGTGTGTTTCATTGACAGAGTGGGGTCAGTGTGCACTTCTCTGGGTGTGTTACATTGACAGAGTGGTGTCAGTCTCCTCTTCCCAGGGTGTGTTTCATTGACAGAGTGAGGTCAGTCTGCTCTTCCCAGGGTGTGTTACATTGACAGAGTGGGGTAAGTCTGCAGTTGACTGTGTGAGTAATTTTGCAGAGTGAGATCAGTCTGCTCTTCTCTGGGTGGGTTACATTTACCGAATGAGGTCAGTCTGCTCTTGCCTGGGTTTGTTACATTGACAGAGTGGGGTCAGTCGGTTCTTCCCTGGGTGTGTTACATTGACAGGGTGAGGTCAGTCTTCTCTTCCCTGTGTGTGCTCATTGACAGAGTGGGGTCAGCCTGCTCTTCTCTGGTTCTGATACATTGACAGAGTTGGGTAAGTCTGATCTTCCCTAGGTGTGTTACATTGACAGAATGGTGTCAGTCTCGTCTTCCCTGGGTGTGTTACATTGACAGACTGTGGTCAGTCTGCTCTTCCCTGGGTGTGTAACATTGACAGTATGGGGTCAGTCTGCTCTTCCCTGGGTATGTTACATTGACAGAATGGGTCAGTCTGCTCTTCCCTGGGTTTGTAACTTTGACAGAGTGGGGTCAGTCTGCTCTTGGCTGGGTGTGTTACATTGACAGAGTGGGGTCAGTTTGTTCTTCACTGAGAGTGTTACATTGACAGAGTGGAGTCAGTCTGCTCTTCCCTGGCTGTGTTACATTGACAGAATGGGGTCAGCCAACTCTTCTCTGGGTGTGTTACATTGAAAGGGTTGGGTCAGTCTGCTCTTCCCTTGGTGTGTTACATTGACAGGCTGGGGTCAGTCTGCTCTTCCCTCGTTGTGTTACAATGACAGAGTGGGGTCATTCTGCACTTCCCTGGGTGTGTTAGATTGACACAGTGGGGTCAGTCTGCTCTTCCCTGGGTCTGTTACATTGACAGAGTGGGATCAGTCTGCTCTTCCCTGGGTGTGTTACATTGATAGAGTGGGATCAGTCTGCTCTTGTCTCGGTGGGTTACATTGACAGCGTGGGGTCAGTCTGGTCTTCCCTGAGTGGGCTACATTGACAGAGTTGGGTCGGTCTGCTCTTCCCTGGGTGTGTTACATTGACAGAGTGGGTGAAGTCGGCTCTTCCCTGGGACTGTTTCATTGACATAGTGGGGTCAGTCTGTTCTTCCCTGGGTGTGTTACATTGACAGGGTGGTGTCAGTCTGCACTTCCCTGGGAGTGTGACATTGACAGAGTGAGGTCAGTCTGCTCTTCCCTGGGTGTGTTACATTGACAGAGTGGGGTGAGTCTGCTCTTCCCTGGTTGTTTAACATTGACAGAGTGGGGTCAATCTGCTCTTCCCTGTTTGGGTAACATTGACCGAGTTGTGTCCTTCTGCTCTTCCCTGGGTGTGTTACATTGACAGAGTGTGGTTAGTCTGCTCATCCCTGGGTGTGTTCCATTGACAGGGTGTTGTCAGTCTGCTCTTCCCTGGGTGTGTTACATTGACAGAGTGTGGTCAGTCTGCTATTCCCTGGGTGGGTTACATTGACTGAGTGGGGTCAGTCTGTTCTTCCCTGGGTGTGCTACATTGACAGAGTGGGATCAGGCTGCTCTTCCCTAGGTGTGTTACATTGACACGGAGGGGTCAGTCTGCTCTTCCCTGGATGTGTTTCAGTGACAGAGTGGGGTCAGTCTGCTCTTCCTTTTGTGTGTTGCATTGACAGAGTGGGGTCATTCTGCTCTTCCCTGGGTGTGTTAGATTGACAGAATGGGGTCAGTCTACTCTTCACTGGGTGCGTTACATTGACAGATTGGGTTCTGTCTGCTATTCTCTGGGTGGGTACATTGACAGAGTGGGCTCAGTCTGCTCTTCCCTGGGTGTGTTACATTGACAGAGTGGGGTCAGTGTGCACTTCACTGGTTGTGTTACATTTACAGAGTGGGTTCAGTCTGCTCCTCCCAGGGTGGGTTACATTGAGAGTGTCCGTTCAGTCAGCTGTTCCCTGGGTGTGTTACATTGACAGAGTGGGGTCAGTGTGCACTTCTCTGGGTGTGTTACATTGACAGAGTGGGGTCAGGCTGCTCTTCCCTGAGTGGGTTACATTGACAGTGTGGGGTAAGTCTGCAGTTGACTGTGTGAGTAATTTTGCAGTGTGAGATCAGTCTGCTCCTCTTTGGATGGGTTACATTTACAGAGTGAGGTCAGTCTGCTCTTCCCTGGGTGTGTTACATTGACAGTGTGGGGTCAGTCGGTTCTTCCCTGGTTCTAATACATTGACAGACTTGGGTAAGTCTGCACTTCCCTGGTTGTGTTACATTGACAGAATGGGTTCAGTCTGCTCTTCCCAGGGTGGGTTACATTGAGAGTTTAGGGTCAGTCAGCTGTTCCCTGGGTGTGTTACATTGACAGAGTGGGGTCAGTCTCCTCTTCCCAGGGTGTGTTTCATTGACAGAGTGAGGTCAGTCTCCTCTTCCCAGGGTGTGTTTCATTGACAGAGTGAGGTCAGTCTGCAATTCCCAGGGTATGTTACATTGTCAGAGTGGGGACAGTCTGCTCTTTTCTCGGTGGGTTACATTGACAGCGTGGGGTCAGTCTGCTCTTCCCTGAGTGGGTTACATTGACAGAGTGGGGTCGGTCTGCTCTTCCCTGGGTGTGCTCATTGACAGAGTGGGGTCAGTCTGCTCTTCCCTGGTTCTGATACATTGACAGAGTGGGGTCAGTTTTCTCTTCCCTGGGTGTGTTACATTGACAGAGTGGGTTAAGTCGGCTATTCCCTGGGACGGTTTCATTGACATAGTGGGGTCAGTCTGTTCTTCCCTGGGTGTGTTACATTGACAGAGTGGTGTCAGTCTGCACATCCCTGGGTGTGTGACATTGACAGAGTGAGGTCAGTCTGCTCTTCCCTGGGTGTGTTACATTGACAGAGTGGAGTCAGTCTGCTCTTCCCTGGTTCTGATACATTGACAGAGTTGGGAAAGTCTGCTCTTCCCAGGGTGTGTTTCATAGACAGAGTGAGGTCAGTCTGCTCTTCCCAGGGCGTGTTACATTGACCGAGTGGGGTCAGTCAGCTCCTCCCTGAGTGGATTACATTGACAGAGTGGGGTAAGTCTGCAGTTGCCTGTGTGAGTAATTTTGCAGAGTGAGATCAGTCTGCTCTTCTCTGGGTGGGTTACATTTACAGAGTGAGGTCAGTCTGCTCTTCCCTGGGTGTGTTTCATTGACAGAGTGGGGTCAGTCGGTTCTTCCCTGGGTGTGTTACATTGACAGGGTGAGGTCAGTCTTCTCTTCCCTGGGTGTGCTCATTGACAGAGTGGGGTCAGTCTGCTCTTCCCTGGGTGTGTTACATTGACAGAATGGGGTCAGTCTTCTCTTCACTGGGTGGGTTACATGACACTTTGGGCTCTGTTTGCTATTCCCTGGGTGTATTACATTGACAGAGTGGGGTCAGTCTGCTCTAAACCTGGTTCTGATACATTGACAGAGTTGGGGAAGTCTGCTCTTCCCTGGTTGTGTTCCATGAACAGAGTGGGTTCAGTCTGCTCTTCCCAGGGTGGGTTACATTGAGAATGTAGGGTCAGTCAGCTGTTCCCTGGGTGTGTTATATTGAAAGAGTGGGGTCAGTGTGCACTTCTCTGGGTGTGTTACATTGACAGAGTGGGGTCAGTCTCCTCTTCCCAGCGTGTGTTTCATTGACAGAGTGAGGTCAGTCTGCTCTTCCCAGGGCGTGTTACATTGACAGAGTGGGGTAAGTCTTCAGTTGACTGTGTGAGTAATTTTGCACAGTGAGATCAGTCTGCTCTTCTCTGGGTTGGTTACATTGACAGAGTGGGGTCAGTCGGTTCTCCCCTGGGTGTGTTACATTGACAGGGTGAGGTCAGTCTTCTCTTCCCTGGGTGTGCTCATTGACAGAGTGGGGTCAGTCTGCTCTTCCCTGGTTCTGATACATTGACAGAGTTGGGTAAGTCTGCTCTTCCCTAGGTGTGTTACATTGACAGAATGGTGTCAGTCTCGTCTTCACTGGGTGTGTTACATTGACAGACTGTGGTCAGTCTGCTCTTCCCTGGGTGTGTAACATTGACAGTATGGGGTCAGTCTGCTCTTCCCTGGGTATGTTACATTGACAGAATGGGTCAGTCTGCTCTTCCCTGGGTTTGTAACTTTGACAGAGTGGGGTCAGTCTGCTCTTGGCTGGGTGTGTTACATTGACAGAGTGGGGTCAGTTTGTTCTTCACTGAGAGTGTTAATTTGACAGAGTGGGTTCAGTCTGCTCAACCCTGGGTGTGTTACATTGACAGAGTGGGGTCAGTCTGCTCTGGGCTGGGTGTGTTACAGTGAAAGAGTGGGGTCAGTTTGTTCTTCCCTGGGAGTGTTACATTGACAGAGTGGAGTCGGTCTGCTCTTCCCTGGCTGTGTTACATTGACAGAGTGGGGTCAGCCAACTCTTCTCTGGGTGTGTTACATTGACAGGGTTGGGTCAGTCTGCTCTTCCCTTGGTGTGTTACATTGACAGGCTGGGGTCAGTCTGATCTTCCCTCGTTGTGTTACAATGACAGAGTGGGGCAGTCTGCACTTCCCTGGGTGTGTTAGATTGACACAGTGGGGTCAGTCAGCTGTTCCCTGGGTGTGTTACATTGACAGAGTGGGGTCAGTCTCCTCTTCCCAGGGTGTGTTTCATTGACAGAGTGAGGTCAGTCTCCTCTTCCCAGGGTGTGTTTCATTGACAGAGTGAGGTCAGTCTGCAATTCCCAGGGTATGTTACATTGTCAGAGTGGGGACAGTCTGCTCTTTTCTCGGTGGGTTACATTGACAGCGTGGGGTCAGTCTGCTCTTCCCTGAGTGGGTTCCATTGACAGAGTGGGGTCGGTCTGCTCTTCCCTGGGTGTGCTCATTGACAGAGTGGGGTCAGTCTGCTCTTCCCTGGTTCTGATACATTGACAGAGTGGGGTCAGTTTTCTCTTCCCTGGGTGTGTTACATTGACAGAGTGGGTTAAGTCGGCTATTCCCTGGGACGGTTTCATTGACATAGTGGGGTCAGTCTGTTCTTCCCTGGGTGTGTTACATTGACAGAGTGGTGTCAGTCTGCACATCCCTGGGTGTGTGACATTGACAGAGTGAGGTCAGTCTGCTCTTCCCTGGGTGTGTTACATTGACAGAGTGGAGTCAGTCTGCTCTTCCCTGGTTCTGATACATTGACAGAGTTGGGAAAGTCTGCTCTTCCCAGGGTGTGTTTCATAGACAGAGTGAGGTCAGTCTGCTCTTCCCAGGGCGTGTGACATTGACCGAGTGGGGTCAGTCAGCTCCTCCCTGAGTGGATTACATTGACAGAGTGGGGTAAGTCTGCAGTTGACTGTGTGAGTAATTTTGCAGAGTGAGATCAGTCTGCTCTTCTCTGGGTGGGTTACATTTACAGAGTGAGGTCAGTCTGCTCTTCCCTGGGTGTGTTTCATTGACAGAGTGGGGTCAGTCGGTTCTTCCCTGGGTGTGTTACATTGACAGGGTGAGGTCAGTCTTCTCTTCCCTGGGTGTGCTCATTGACAGAGTGGGGTCAGTCTGCTCTTCCCTGGGTGTGTTACATTGACAGAATGGGGTCAGTCTTCTCTTCACTGGGTGGGTTACATGACACTTTGGGCTCTGTT
Organism: Chiloscyllium punctatum; assembly: GCF_047496795.1. Lineage (NCBI taxonomy): Eukaryota > Metazoa > Chordata > Chondrichthyes > Orectolobiformes > Hemiscylliidae > Chiloscyllium > Chiloscyllium punctatum. The sequence continues at coordinate 50,089,522 of NC_092788.1, read as the reverse complement.
TGCTATTCCCTGGGTGTATTACATTGACAGAGTGGGGTCAGTCTGCTCTAAACCTGGTTCTGATACATTGACAGAGTTGGGGAAGTCTGCTCTTCCCTGGTTGTGTTCCATTGACAGAGTGGGTTCAGTCTGCTCTTCCCAGGGTGGGTTACATTGAGAATGTAGGGTCAGTCAGCTGTTCCCTGGGTGTGTTATATTGAAAGAGTGGGGTCAGTGTGCACTTCTCTGGGTGTGTTACATTGACAGAGTGGGGTCAGTCTCCTCTTCCCAGCGTGTGTTTCATTGACAGAGTGAGGTCAGTCTGCTCTTCCCAGGGCGTGTTACATTGACAGAGTGGGGTAAGTCTTCAGTTGACTGTGTGAGTAATTTTGCACAGTGAGATCAGTCTGCTCTTCTCTGGGTTGGTTACATTGACAGAGTGGGGTCAGTCGGTTCTCCCCTGGGTGTGTTACATTGACAGGGTGAGGTCAGTCTTCTCTTCCCTGGGTGTGCTCATTGACAGAGTGGGGTCAGTCTGCTCTTCCCTAGGTGTGTTACATTGACAGAATGGTGTCAGTCTCGTCTTCCCTGGGTGTGTTACATTGACAGACTGTGGTCAGTCTGCTCTTCCCTGGGTGTGTAACATTGACAGTATGGGGTCAGTCTGCTCTTCCCTGGGTATGTTACATTGACAGAATGGGTCAGTCTGCTCTTCCCTGGGTTTGTAACTTTGACAGAGTGGGGTCAGTCTGCTCTTGGCTGGGTGTGTTACATTGACAGAGTGGGGTCAGTTTGTTCTTCACTGAGAGTGTTAATTTGACAGAGTGGGTTCAGTCTGCTCAACCCTGGGTGTGTTACATTGACAGAGTGGGGTCAGTCTGCTCTGGGCTGGGTGTGTTACAGTGAAAGAGTGGGGTCAGTTTGTTCTTCCCTGGGAGTGTTACATTGAAAGAGTGGAGTCGGTCTGCTCTTCCCTGGCTGTGTTACATTGACAGAGAGGGGTCAGCCAACTCTTCTCTGGGTGTGTTACATTGACAGGGTTGGGTCAGTCTGCTCTTCCCTTGGTGTGTTACATTGACAGGCTGGGGTCAGTCTGATCTTCCCTCGTTGTGTTACAATGACAGAGTGGGGCAGTCTGCACTTCCCTGGGTGTGTTAGATTGACACAGTGGGGTCAGTCAGCTGTTCCCTGGGTGTGTTACATTGACAGAGTGGGGTCAGTCTCCTCTTCCCAGGGTGTGTTTCATTGACAGAGTGAGGTCAGTCTCCTCTTCCCAGGGTGCGTTTCATTGACAGAGTGAGGTCAGTCTGCTCTTCCCAGGGTATGTTACATTGTCAGAGTGGGGACAGTCTGCTCTTTTCTCGGTGGGTTACATTGACAGCGTGGTGTCAGTCTGCTCTTCCCAGGGTGTGTTTCATTGACAGAGTGGGGTCAGTCGGTTCTTCCCTGGGTGTGTTACATTGACAGGGTGAGGTCAGTCTTCTCTTCCCTGGGTGTGCTCATTGACAGAGTGGGGTCAGTCTGCTCTTCCCTGGGTGTGTTACATTGACAGAATGGGGTCAGTCTTCTCTTCACTGGGTGGGTTACATGACACTTTGGGCTCTGTTTGCTATTCCCTGGGTGTATTACATTGACAGAGTGGGGTCAGTCTGCTCTAAACCTGGTTCTGATACATTGACAGAGTTGGGGAAGTCTGCTCTTCCCTGGTTGTGTTCCATGAACAGAGTGGGTTCAGTCTGCTCTTCCCAGGGTGGGTTACATTGAGAATGTAGGGTCAGTCAGCTGTTCCCTGGGTGTGTTATATTGAAAGAGTGGGGTCAGTGTGCACTTCTCTGGGTGTGTTACATTGACAGAGTGGGGTCAGTCTCCTCTTCCCAGCGTGTGTTTCATTGACAGAGTGAGGTCAGTCTGCTCTTCCCAGGGCGTGTTACATTGACAGAGTGGGGTAAGTCTTCAGTTGACTGTGTGAGTAATTTTGCACAGTGAGATCAGTCTGCTCTTCTCTGGGTTGGTTACATTGACAGAGTGGGGTCAGTCGGTTCTCCCCTGGGTGTGTTACATTGACAGGGTGAGGTCAGTCTTCTCTTCCCTGGGTGTGCTCATTGACAGAGTGGGGTCAGTCTGCTCTTCCCTGGTTCTGATACATTGACAGAGTTGGGTAAGTCTGCTCTTCCCTAGGTGTGTTACATTGACAGAATGGTGTCAGTCTCGTCTTCACTGGGTGTGTTACATTGACAGACTGTGGTCAGTCTGCTCTTCCCTGGGTGTGTAACATTGACAGTATGGGGTCAGTCTGCTCTTCCCTGGGTATGTTACATTGACAGAATGGGTCAGTCTGCTCTTCCCTGGGTTTGTAACTTTGACAGAGTGGGGTCAGTCTGCTCTTGGCTGGGTGTGTTACATTGACAGAGTGGGGTCAGTTTGTTCTTCACTGAGAGTGTTAATTTGACAGAGTGGGTTCAGTCTGCTCAACCCTGGGTGTGTTACATTGACAGAGTGGGGTCAGTCTGCTCTGGGCTGGGTGTGTTACAGTGAAAGAGTGGGGTCAGTTTGTTCTTCCCTGGGAGTGTTACATTGAAAGAGTGGAGTCGGTCTGCTCTTCCCTGGCTGTGTTACATTGACAGAGAGGGGTCAGCCAACTCTTCTCTGGGTGTGTTACATTGACAGGGTTGGGTCAGTCTGCTCTTCCCTTGGTGTGTTACATTGACAGGCTGGGGTCAGTCTGATCTTCCCTCGTTGTGTTACAATGACAGAGTGGGGCAGTCTGCACTTCCCTGGGTGTGTTAGATTGACACAGTGGGGTCAGTCAGCTGTTCCCTGGGTGTGTTACATTGACAGAGTGGGGTCAGTCTCCTCTTCCCAGGGTGTGTTTCATTGACAGAGTGAGGTCAGTCTCCTCTTCCCAGGGTGCGTTTCATTGACAGAGTGAGGTCAGTCTGCTCTTCCCAGGGTATGTTACATTGTCAGAGTGGGGACAGTCTGCTCTTTTCTCGGTGGGTTACATTGACAGCGTGGTGTCAGTCTGCTCTTCCCAGGGTGTGTTTCATTGACAGAGTGGGGTCAGTCGGTTCTTCCCTGGGTGTGTTACATTGACAGGGTGAGGTCAGTCTTCTCTTCCCTGGGTGTGCTCATTGACAGAGTGGGGTCAGTCTGCTCTTCCCTGGGTGTGTTACATTGACAGAATGGGGTCAGTCTTCTCTTCACTGGGTGGGTTACATGACACTTTGGGCTCTGTTTGCTATTCCCTGGGTGTATTACATTGACAGAGTGGGGTCAGTCTGCTCTAAACCTGGTTCTGATACATTGACAGAGTTGGGGAAGTCTGCTCTTCCCTGGTTGTGTTCCATTGACAGAGTGGGTTCAGTCTGCTCTTCCCAGGGTGGGTTACATTGAGAATGTAGGGTCAGTCAGCTGTTCCCTGGGTGTGTTATATTGAAAGAGTGGGGTCAGTGTGCACTTCTCTGGGTGTGTTACATTGACAGAGTGGGGTCAGTCTCCTCTTCCCAGCGTGTGTTTCATTGACAGAGTGAGGTCAGTCTGCTCTTCCCAGGGCGTGTTACATTGACAGAGTGGGGTAAGTCTTCAGTTGACTGTGTGAGTAATTTTGCACAGTGAGATCAGTCTGCTCTTCTCTGGGTTGGTTACATTGACAGAGTGGGGTCAGTCGGTTCTCCCCTGGGTGTGTTACATTGACAGGGTGAGGTCAGTCTTCTCTTCCCTGGGTGTGCTCATTGACAGAGTGGGGTCAGTCTGCTCTTCCCTGGTTCTGATACATTGACAGAGTTGGGTAAGTCTGCTCTTCCCTAGGTGTGTTACATTGACAGAATGGTGTCAGTCTCGTCTTCCCTGGGTGTGTTACATTGACAGACTGTGGTCAGTCTGCTCTTCCCTGGGTGTGTAACATTGACAGTATGGGGTCAGTCTGCTCTTCCCTGGGTATGTTACATTGACAGAATGGGTCAGTCTGCTCTTCCCTGGGTTTGTAACTTTGACAGAGTGGGGTCAGTCTGCTCTTGGCTGGGTGTGTTACATTGACAGAGTGGGGTCAGTTTGTTCTTCACTGAGAGTGTTAATTTGACAGAGTGGGTTCAGTCTGCTCAACCCTGGGTGTGTTACATTGACAGAGTGGGGTCAGTCTGCTCTGGGCTGGGTGTGTTACAGTGAAAGAGTGGGGTCAGTTTGTTCTTCCCTGGGAGTGTTACATTGAAAGAGTGGAGTCGGTCTGCTCTTCCCTGGCTGTGTTACATTGACAGAGAGGGGTCAGCCAACTCTTCTCTGGGTGTGTTACATTGACAGGGTTGGGTCAGTCTGCTCTTCCCTTGGTGTGTTACATTGACAGGCTGGGGTCAGTCTGATCTTCCCTCGTTGTGTTACAATGACAGAGTGGGGCAGTCTGCACTTCCCTGGGTGTGTTAGATTGACACAGTGGGGTCAGTCAGCTGTTCCCTGGGTGTGTTACATTGACAGAGTGGGGTCAGTCTCCTCTTCCCAGGGTGTGTTTCATTGACAGAGTGAGGTCAGTCTCCTCTTCCCAGGGTGCGTTTCATTGACAGAGTGAGGTCAGTCTGCTCTTCCCAGGGTATGTTACATTGTCAGAGTGGGGACAGTCTGCTCTTTTCTCGGTGGGTTACATTGACAGCGTGGTGTCAGTCTGCTCTTCCCAGGGTGTGTTTCATTGACAGAGTGGGGTCAGTCGGTTCTTCCCTGGGTGTGTTACATTGACAGGGTGAGGTCAGTCTTCTCTTCCCTGGGTGTGCTCATTGACAGAGTGGGGTCAGTCTGCTCTTCCCTGGGTGTGTTACATTGACAGAATGGGGTCAGTCTTCTCTTCACTGGGTGGGTTACATGACACTTTGGGCTCTGTTTGCTATTCCCTGGGTGTATTACATTGACAGAGTGGGGTCAGTCTGCTCTAAACCTGGTTCTGATACATTGACAGAGTTGGGGAAGTCTGCTCTTCCCTGGTTGTGTTCCATGAACAGAGTGGGTTCAGTCTGCTCTTCCCAGGGTGGGTTACATTGAGAATGTAGGGTCAGTCAGCTGTTCCCTGGGTGTGTTATATTGAAAGAGTGGGGTCAGTGTGCACTTCTCTGGGTGTGTTACATTGACAGAGTGGGGTCAGTCTCCTCTTCCCAGCGTGTGTTTCATTGACAGAGTGAGGTCAGTCTGCTCTTCCCAGGGCGTGTTACATTGACAGAGTGGGGTAAGTCTTCAGTTGACTGTGTGAGTAATTTTGCACAGTGAGATCAGTCTGCTCTTCTCTGGGTTGGTTACATTGACAGAGTGGGGTCAGTCGGTTCTCCCCTGGGTGTGTTACATTGACAGGGTGAGGTCAGTCTTCTCTTCCCTGGGTGTGCTCATTGACAGAGTGGGGTCAGTCTGCTCTTCCCTGGTTCTGATACATTGACAGAGTTGGGTAAGTCTGCTCTTCCCTAGGTGTGTTACATTGACAGAATGGTGTCAGTCTCGTCTTCACTGGGTGTGTTACATTGACAGACTGTGGTCAGTCTGCTCTTCCCTGGGTGTGTAACATTGACAGTATGGGGTCAGTCTGCTCTTCCCTGGGTATGTTACATTGACAGAATGGGTCAGTCTGCTCTTCCCTGGGTTTGTAACTTTGACAGAGTGGGGTCAGTCTGCTCTTGGCTGGGTGTGTTACATTGACAGAGTGGGGTCAGTTTGTTCTTCACTGAGAGTGTTAATTTGACAGAGTGGGTTCAGTCTGCTCAACCCTGGGTGTGTTACATTGACAGAGTGGGGTCAGTCTGCTCTGGGCTGGGTGTGTTACAGTGAAAGAGTGGGGTCAGTTTGTTCTTCCCTGGGAGTGTTACATTGAAAGAGTGGAGTCGGTCTGCTCTTCCCTGGCTGTGTTACATTGACAGAGAGGGGTCAGCCAACTCTTCTCTGGGTGTGTTACATTGACAGGGTTGGGTCAGTCTGCTCTTCCCTTGGTGTGTTACATTGACAGGCTGGGGTCAGTCTGATCTTCCCTCGTTGTGTTACAATGACAGAGTGGGGCAGTCTGCACTTCCCTGGGTGTGTTAGATTGACACAGTGGGGTCAGTCAGCTGTTCCCTGGGTGTGTTACATTGACAGAGTGGGGTCAGTCTCCTCTTCCCAGGGTGTGTTTCATTGACAGAGTGAGGTCAGTCTCCTCTTCCCAGGGTGCGTTTCATTGACAGAGTGAGGTCAGTCTGCTCTTCCCAGGGTATGTTACATTGTCAGAGTGGGGACAGTCTGCTCTTTTCTCGGTGGGTTACATTGACAGCGTGGTGTCAGTCTGCTCTTCCCAGGGTGTGTTTCATTGACAGAGTGGGGTCAGTCGGTTCTTCCCTGGGTGTGTTACATTGACAGGGTGAGGTCAGTCTTCTCTTCCCTGGGTGTGCTCATTGACAGAGTGGGGTCAGTCTGCTCTTCCCTGGGTGTGTTACATTGACAGAATGGGGTCAGTCTTCTCTTCACTGGGTGGGTTACATGACACTTTGGGCTCTGTTTGCTATTCCCTGGGTGTATTACATTGACAGAGTGGGGTCAGTCTGCTCTAAACCTGGTTCTGATACATTGACAGAGTTGGGGAAGTCTGCTCTTCCCTGGTTGTGTTCCATGAACAGAGTGGGTTCAGTCTGCTCTTCCCAGGGTGGGTTACATTGAGAATGTAGGGTCAGTCAGCTGTTCCCTGGGTGTGTTATATTGAAAGAGTGGGGTCAGTGTGCACTTCTCTGGGTGTGTTACATTGACAGAGTGGGGTCAGTCTCCTCTTCCCAGCGTGTGTTTCATTGACAGAGTGAGGTCAGTCTGCTCTTCCCAGGGCGTGTTACATTGACAGAGTGGGGTAAGTCTTCAGTTGACTGTGTGAGTAATTTTGCACAGTGAGATCAGTCTGCTCTTCTCTGGGTTGGTTACATTGACAGAGTGGGGTCAGTCGGTTCTCCCCTGGGTGTGTTACATTGACAGGGTGAGGTCAGTCTTCTCTTCCCTGGGTGTGCTCATTGACAGAGTGGGGTCAGTCTGCTCTTCCCTGGTTCTGATACATTGACAGAGTTGGGTAAGTCTGCTCTTCCCTAGGTGTGTTACATTGACAGAATGGTGTCAGTCTCGTCTTCACTGGGTGTGTTACATTGACAGACTGTGGTCAGTCTGCTCTTCCCTGGGTGTGTAACATTGACAGTATGGGGTCAGTCTGCTCTTCCCTGGGTATGTTACATTGACAGAATGGGTCAGTCTGCTCTTCCCTGGGTTTGTAACTTTGACAGAGTGGGGTCAGTCTGCTCTTGGCTGGGTGTGTTACATTGACAGAGTGGGGTCAGTTTGTTCTTCACTGAGAGTGTTAATTTGACAGAGTGGGTTCAGTCTGCTCAACCCTGGGTGTGTTACATTGACAGAGTGGGGTCAGTCTGCTCTGGGCTGGGTGTGTTACAGTGAAAGAGTGGGGTCAGTTTGTTCTTCCCTGGGAGTGTTACATTGACAGAGTGGAGTCGGTCTGCTCTTCCCTGGCTGTGTTACATTGACAGAGTGGGGTCAGCCAACTCTTCTCTGGGTGTGTTACATTGACAGGGTTGGGTCAGTCTGCTCTTCCCTTGGTGTGTTACATTGACAGGCTGGGGTCAGTCTGATCTTCCCTCGTTGTGTTACAATGACAGAGTGGGGCAGTCTGCACTTCCCTGGGTGTGTTAGATTGACACAGTGGGGTCAGTCAGCTGTTCCCTGGGTGTGTTACATTGACAGAGTGGGGTCAGTCTCCTCTTCCCAGGGTGTGTTTCATTGACAGAGTGAGGTCAGTCTCCTCTTCCCAGGGTGTGTTTCATTGACAGAGTGAGGTCAGTCTGCAATTCCCAGGGTATGTTACATTGTCAGAGTGGGGACAGTCTGCTCTTTTCTCGGTGGGTTACATTGACAGCGTGGGGTCAGTCTGCTCTTCCCTGAGTGGGTTCCATTGACAGAGTGGGGTCGGTCTGCTCTTCCCTGGGTGTGCTCATTGACAGAGTGGGGTCAGTCTGCTCTTCCCTGGTTCTGATACATTGACAGAGTGGGGTCAGTTTTCTCTTCCCTGGGTGTGTTACATTGACAGAGTGGGTTAAGTCGGCTATTCCCTGGGACGGTTTCATTGACATAGTGGGGTCAGTCTGTTCTTCCCTGGGTGTGTTACATTGACAGAGTGGTGTCAGTCTGCACATCCCTGGGTGTGTGACATTGACAGAGTGAGGTCAGTCTGCTCTTCCCTGGGTGTGTTACATTGACAGAGTGGAGTCAGTCTGCTCTTCCCTGGTTCTGATACATTGACAGAGTTGGGAAAGTCTGCTCTTCCCAGGGTGTGTTTCATAGACAGAGTGAGGTCAGTCTGCTCTTCCCAGGGCGTGTGACATTGACCGAGTGGGGTCAGTCAGCTCCTCCCTGAGTGGATTACATTGACAGAGTGGGGTAAGTCTGCAGTTGACTGTGTGAGTAATTTTGCAGAGTGAGATCAGTCTGCTCTTCTCTGGGTGGGTTACATTTACAGAGTGAGGTCAGTCTGCTCTTCCCTGGGTGTGTTTCATTGACAGAGTGGGGTCAGTCGGTTCTTCCCTGGGTGTGTTACATTGACAGGGTGAGGTCAGTCTTCTCTTCCCTGGGTGTGCTCATTGACAGAGTGGGGTCAGTCTGCTCTTCCCTGGGTGTGTTACATTGACAGAATGGGGTCAGTCTTCTCTTCACTGGGTGGGTTACATGACACTTTGGGCTCTGTTTGCTATTCCCTGGGTGTATTACATTGACAGAGTGGGGTCAGTCTGCTCTAAACCTGGTTCTGATACATTGACAGAGTTGGGGAAGTCTGCTCTTCCCTGGTTGTGTTCCATTGACAGAGTGGGTTCAGTCTGCTCTTCCCAGGGTGGGTTACATTGAGAATGTAGGGTCAGTCAGCTGTTCCCTGGGTGTGTTATATTGAAAGAGTGGGGTCAGTGTGCACTTCTCTGGGTGTGTTACATTGACAGAGTGGGGTCAGTCTCCTCTTCCCAGCGTGTGTTTCATTGACAGAGTGAGGTCAGTCTGCTCTTCCCAGGGCGTGTTACATTGACAGAGTGGGGTAAGTCTTCAGTTGACTGTGTGAGTAATTTTGCACAGTGAGATCAGTCTGCTCTTCTCTGGGTTGGTTACATTGACAGAGTGGGGTCAGTCGGTTCTCCCCTGGGTGTGTTACATTGACAGGGTGAGGTCAGTCTTCTCTTCCCTGGGTGTGCTCATTGACAGAGTGGGGTCAGTCTGCTCTTCCCTGGTTCTGATACATTGACAGAGTTGGGTAAGTCTGCTCTTCCCTAGGTGTGTTACATTGACAGAATGGTGTCAGTCTCGTCTTCCCTGGGTGTGTTACATTGACAGACTGTGGTCAGTCTGCTCTTCCCTGGGTGTGTAACATTGACAGTATGGGGTCAGTCTGCTCTTCCCTGGGTATGTTACATTGACAGAATGGGTCAGTCTGCTCTTCCCTGGGTTTGTAACTTTGACAGAGTGGGGTCAGTCTGCTCTTGGCTGGGTGTGTTACATTGACAGAGTGGGGTCAGTTTGTTCTTCACTGAGAGTGTTAATTTGACAGAGTGGGTTCAGTCTGCTCAACCCTGGGTGTGTTACATTGACAGAGTGGGGTCAGTCTGCTCTGGGCTGGGTGTGTTACAGTGAAAGAGTGGGGTCAGTTTGTTCTTCCCTGGGAGTGTTACATTGAAAGAGTGGAGTCGGTCTGCTCTTCCCTGGCTGTGTTACATTGACAGAGAGGGGTCAGCCAACTCTTCTCTGGGTGTGTTACATTGACAGGGTTGGGTCAGTCTGCTCTTCCCTTGGTGTGTTACATTGACAGGCTGGGGTCAGTCTGATCTTCCCTCGTTGTGTTACAATGACAGAGTGGGGCAGTCTGCACTTCCCTGGGTGTGTTAGATTGACACAGTGGGGTCAGTCAGCTGTTCCCTGGGTGTGTTACATTGACAGAGTGGGGTCAGTCTCCTCTTCCCAGGGTGTGTTTCATTGACAGAGTGAGGTCAGTCTCCTCTTCCCAGGGTGCGTTTCATTGACAGAGTGAGGTCAGTCTGCTCTTCCCAGGGTATGTTACATTGTCAGAGTGGGGACAGTCTGCTCTTTTCTCGGTGGGTTACATTGACAGCGTGGTGTCAGTCTGCTCTTCCCTGAGTGGGTTACATTGACAGAGTGGGGTCGGTCTGCTCTTCCCTGGGTGTGCTCATTGACAGAGTGGGGTCAGTCTGCTCTTCCCTGGTTCTGATACATTGATAGAGTGGGGTCAGTTTTCTCTTCCCTGGGTGTGTTACATTGACAGAGTGGGTTAAGTCGGCTCTTCCCTGGGACGGTTTCATTGACATAGTGGGGACAGTCTGTTCTTCCCTGGGTGTGTTACATTGACAGAGTGGTGTCAGTCTGCACATCCCTGGGTGTGTGACATTGACAGAGTGAGGTCAGTCTGCTCTTCCCTGGGTGTGTTACATTGACAGAGTGGAGTCAGTCTGCTCTTCCCTGGTTCTGATACATTGACAGAGTTGGGGAAGTCTGCTCTTCCCTGGTTGTGTTACATTGACAGAGTGGGTTCAGTCTGCTCTTCCCAGGGTGGGTTACATTGAGAGTGTAGGGTCAGTCAGCTGTTCCCTGGGTGTGTTACATTGACAGAGTGGGGTCAGTGTGCACTTCTCTGGGTGTGTTACATTGACAGAGTGGGGTCAGTCTCCTCTTCCCAGGGTGTGTTTCATTGACAGAGTGAGGTCAGTCTGCAGTTGACTGTGTGAGTAATTTTGCAGAGTGAGATCAGTCTGCTCTTCTCTGGGTGGGTTACATTTACTGAATGAGGTCAGTCTGCTCTTGCCTGGGTTTGTTACATTGACAGAGTGGGTTCTGTCGGTTCTTCCCTGGGTGTGTTACATTGACAGGGTGAGGTCCGTCTTCTCTTCCCTGCGTGTACTCATTGACAGAGTGGGGTCAGTCTGCTCTTCCCTGGTTCTGATACATTGACAGAGTTGGGTAAGTCTGCTCTTCCCTAGGTGTGTTACATTGACAGAATGGTGTCAGTCTCGTCTTCCCTGGGTGTGTTACATTGACAGACTTTGGTCAGTCTTCTCTTCCCTGGGTATGTAACATTGACAGTATGGGGTCAGTCTGCTCTTCCCTGGGTATTTTACATTGACAGAATGGGTCAGTCTGCTCTTGCCTGGGTTTGTTACATTGACAGAGTGGGGTCAGTCGGTTCTTCCCTGGGTGTGTTACATTGACAGGGTGAGGTCAGTCTTCTCTTCCCTGCGTGTACTCATTGACAGAGTGGGGTCAGTCTGCTCTTCCCTGGTTCTGATACATTGACAGAGTTGGGTAAGTCTGCTCTTCCCTAGGTGTGTTACATTGACAGAATGGTGTCAGTCTCGTCTTCCCTGGTGTGTTACATTGACAGACTTTGGTCAGTCTTCTCTTCCCTGGGTGAGTAACATTGACAGTATGGGGTCAGTCTGCTCTTCCCTGGGTATGTTACATTGACAGAATGGGTCAGTCTGCTCTTCCCTGGGTTTGTTACTTTGACAGAGTGGGGTCAGTCTGCTCTTGGCTGGGTGTGTTACATTGACAGAGTGGGATCAGTTTGTCCTTCACTGAGAGTGTTAATTTGACAGAGTGGGTTCAGTCAGCTGTTCCCTGGGTGTGTTACATTGACAGAGTGGGGTCAGTCTGCTCTGGGCTGGGTGTGTTACAGTGAAAGAGTGGGGTTAGTTTGTTCTTCCCTGGGAGTGTTACATTGACAGAGTGGAGTCAGTCTGCTCTTCCCTGGCTGTGTTACATTGACAGAGTGGGGTCAGCCAACTCTTCTCTGGGTGTGTTACATTGAAAGGGTTGGGTCAGTCTGCTCTTCCCTTGGTGTGTTACATTGACAGGCTGGGGTCAGTCTGCTCTTCCCTCGTTGTGTTACAATGACAGAGTGGGGTCATTCTGCACTTCCCTGGGTGTGTTAGATTGACACAGTGGGGTCAGTCAGCTGTTCCCTGGGTGTGTTACATTGACAGAGTGGGGTCAGTCTCCTCTTCCCTGGGTCTGTTACATTGACAGAGTGGGATCAGTCTGCTCTTCCCTGGACGTGTTCCATTGACAGATTGAGGTCAGTCTGCACTTCCCTGGGTGGGTTACATTGACAGAGTGGGATCAGTCTGCTCTTGTCTCGGTGGGTTACATTGACAGCGTGGGTTAAGTCGGCTCTTACCTGGGACTGTTTCATTGACATAGTGGGGTCAGTCTGTTCTTCCCTGGGTGTGTTACATTGACAGGGTGGTTCAGTCTGCACTTCCCTGGGAGTGTGACATTGACAGAGTGAGGTCAGTCTGCTCTTCCCTGGGTGTGTTACATTGACAGAGTGGGGTCAGTCTGCTCTTCCCTGGTTGTTTAACATTGACAGAGTGGGGTCAATCTGCTCTTCCCTGTTTGGGTAACATTGACCGAGTTGTGTCCTTCTGCTCTTCACTGGGTGTGTTACATTGACAGAGTGGTGTCAGTCTGCTCTTCCCTGGGTGTGTTCCATTGACAGGGTGTTGTCAGTCTGCTCTTCCCTGAGTGTGTTACATTGACAGAGTGTGGTAAGTCTGCTATTCCCTGGGTGGGTTACATTGACTGAGTGGGGTCAGTCTGTTCTTCCCTGAGTGTGCTACATTGACAGAGTGGGATCAGGCTGCTCTTCCTTTTGTGTGTTGCATTGACAGAGTGGGGTCAGTCTGCTCTTCCCTGGGTGTGTTAGATTGACAGAGTGGGGTCAGTCTGCTCTTCCTTTTGTGTGTTGCATTGACAGAGTGGGGTCAGTCTGCTCTTCCCTGGGTGTGTTAGATTGACAGAGTGGGGTCAGTCTGCTCTTCCCTGGGTGTGTTAGATTGACAGAATGGGGTCAGTCTGCTCTTCACTGGGTGCGTTACATTGACAGATTGGGCTCTGTCTGCTATTCTCTGGGTGGGTACATTGACAGAGTGGGCTCAGTCTGCTCTTCCCTGGGTGTGTTACATTGACAGAGTGGGGTCAGTGTGCACTTCACTGGTTGTGTTACATTGACAGAGTGGGTTCAGTCTGCTCTTCCCAGGGTGGGTTACATTGAGAGTGTCGGGTCAGTCAGCTGTTCCCTGGGTGTGTTACATTGACAGAGTGGGGTCAGTGTGCACTTCTCTGGGTGTGTTACATTGACAGAGTGGGGTCAGGCTGCTCTTCCCTGAGTGGGTTACATTGACAGAGTGGGGTAAGTCTGCAGTTGACTGTATGAGTAATTTTGCAGAGTGAGATCAGTCTGCTCTTCTCTGGGTGGGTTACATTTACAGAGTGAGGTCAGTCTGCTCTTCCCTGGGTGTGTTACATTGACAGTGGGGGGTCAGTCGGTTCTTCCCTGGTTCTAATACATTGACAGAGTTGGGTAAGTCTGCTCTTCCCTGGTTGTGTTACATTGACAGAATGGGTTCAGTCTGCTCTTCCCAGTGTGGGTTACATTGAGAGTGTAGGGTCAGTCAGCTGTTCCCTGGGTGTGTTACATTGACAGAGTGGGGTCAGTCTCCTCTTCCCAGGGTGTGTTTCATTGACAGAGTGAGGTCAGTCTCCTCTTCCCAGGGTGTGTTTCATTGACAGAGTGAGGTCAGTCTGCTCTTCCCTGGCTGTGTTACATTGACAGAGTGGGGTCAGTCTGCTCTTCCCTGAGTGGGTTACATTGAAAGGGTTGGGTCATTCTGCTCTTCCCTTGGTGTGTTACATTGACAGGCTGGGGTCAAAATTACTCACACAGTCAACTGCAGACTTTCCACAATCTGTCAATGTAACCCACTCAGGGAAGAGCAGCCTGACCCCACTCTGTCAATGTAACACACCCAGAGAAGTGCACACTGACCCCACTCTGTCAATGTAACACACCCAGGGAACAGCTGACTGACCCGACACTCTCAATGTAACCCACCCTGGGAAGAGCAGACTGAACCCACTCTGTCAATGTAACACAACCAGTGAAGAGCAGACTGACCCGACTCTGTCAAGGTAACACACCCAGGGAAGAGCAGACTGACCCCACACTGTCAATGTAAACCACCCAGGGAATAGCAGACAGAGCCCAATCTGTCAATGTAACACACAAAAGGAAGAGCAAACTGACCCCACTCTGTCACTGTAACACATCCAGGGAAGAGCAGACTGACCCCTCTGTGTCAATGTAACACACCCAGGGAAGAGCAGCCTGACCCCACTCAGTCAATGTAACCCACCCAGGGAATAGCAGACGGACCACACTCTGTCAATGTAACACACCCAGGGAAGAGCAGACTGACAACACCCTGTCAATGGAACACACCCAGGGATGAGCAGACTAACAACACTCTGTCAATGTAACACACCCAGGGAAGAGCAGACTGACACCACTCTGTCAATGTAACACACCCAGTGAAGAGCAGAAGGACACAACTCGGTCAATGTTACCCAAACAGGGAAGAGCAGATTGACCCCACTCTGTCAATGTTAAACAACCAGGGAAGAGCAGACTGACCCCACTCTGACAATGTAACACACCCAGGGATGAGCAGACTGAACCCACTCTATCAAATTAACACTCTCAGTGAAGAACAAACTGACCCCACTCTGTCAATGTAACACACCCAGCCAAGAGCAGACTGACCCCACTCTGTCAAAGTAACAAACCCAGGGAAGAGCAGACTGACCCATTCTGTCAATGTAACATACCCAGGGAAGAGCAGACTGACCCCATACTGTCAATGTTACACACCCAGGGAAGAGCAGACTGACCACAGTCTGTCAATGTAACACACCCAGGGAAGACGAGACTGACACCATTCTGTCAATGTAACACACCTAGGGAAGAGCAGACTTACCCAACTCTGTCAATTTATCAGAACCAGGGTAGAGCAGACTGACCCCACTCTGTCAATGAGCACACCCAGGGAAGAGAAGATTAACCTCACCCTGTCAATGTAACACACCCAGGGAAGAACCGACTGACCCCACTCTGTCAATGTAACAAACCCAGGCAAGAGCAGACTGACCTCATTCGGTAAATGTAACCCACCCAGAGAAGAGCAGACTGATCTCACTCTGCAAAATTACTCACACAGTCAACTGCAGACTTACCCCACTCTGTCAATGTAACACGCCCTGGGAAGAGCAGACTGACCTCACTCTGTCAATGATACGCACCCTGGGAAGAGGAGACTGACCCCACTCTGTCAATATAACACACCCAGGGAACAGCTGACTGACCCTACATTCTCAATGCAACCCACCCTGGGAAGAGCAGACTGAACCCACTCTGTCAATGGAACACAAGCAGGGAAGAGCAGACTTCCCCAACTCTGTCAATGTCTCAGAACCAGGGAAGAGCAGACTGACACCACTCTGTCAATATAACACACCCAGGGAATAGCAAACAGAGCCCAAAGTGTCATGCAACCCACCCAGTGAAGAGCAGACTGACCCCATTCTGTCAATGTAACACACCCAGGGAAGAGCAGACTGACCCCACTCTGTCAATGAGCACACCCAGGGAAGAGAAGACTGACCTCACCCTGTCAATGTAACACACCCAGGGAAGAACCGACTGACCCAACTCTCTCAATGAAACACACCCAGGGAAGAGCAGACTGACCTCACTCTGTAAATGTAACCCACCCAGAGAAGAGCAGACTGATCTCCCACTGCAACATTACTCACACAGTCAACTGCAGACTTACCCCACTCTGTCAATGTAATCCACTCAGGGAGGAGCAGCCTGACCCCACTCGGTCAATGGAACACGCCCTGGGAAGAGCAGACTGACCTCACTCTGTCAATGAAACACACCCTGGGAAGAGGAGACTGACCCCACTCTGTCAATGTAACACACCCAGAGAAGTGCACACTGACCCCACTCTGTCAATGTAACACACCCAGGGAACAGCTGACTGACCCTACACTCTCAATGTAAACCACCCTGGGAAGAGCAGACTGAACCCACTCTGTCAATGTAACACAACCAGGGAAGAGCAGACTTCCCCAACTCTGTCAATGTATCAGAACCAGGGAAGAGCAGACTGACTCCACTCTGTCAATGTAACACACCCAGGGAAGAGCAGACTGACCTCACTCTGTCAATGTAACAGTCCCAGGGAAGAGCAGACTTAACCCACTCTGTCAATGTAACACACACAGGGAAGAGAAAACTGACCCCACTCTGTCAATGTATCAGAACCAGGGAAGAGCAGACTGACCCCACTCTGTCAATGAGCACACCCAGGGAAGAGCAGACCGACCCCACTCTGTCAATGTAACCCACTCAGGGAAGAGCAGACTGACACCACGCTGTCAATGTAACCCACCGAGAAAAGAGCAGACTGACCCCACTCTGACAATGTAACACACCCTGGGAAGAGCAGACTGACCTCACTATGTCAATGAAACACACCCTGGGAAGAGGAGACTGACCCCACTCTGTCAATGTAACACACCCAGGGAACAGCTGACTGACGCTACACTCTCAATGTAACCCACCCTGGGAAGAGCAGACTGAACCCATTCTGTCAATGTAACACAACCAGGGAAGAGCAGACTTACGCAACTCTGTCAATATATTAGAACAAGGGAAGAACCGACTGACCCCACACTGTCAATGAAACACACCCAGGGAAGAGCAGACTGACCTCACTCTGTAAATATAACCCACCCAGAGAAGAGCAGACTGATCTCACTCTGCAAAATTACTCACACAGTCAACTGCAGACTTACCCCAATCTGTCAATGTAACGAACTCAGGGAAGAGCAGCCTGACCCCATTCTGTCACTGTAACATTGACAGAGTGGGGTCGGTCTGCTCTTCCCTGGGTGTGCTCATTGACAGAGTGGGGTCAGTCTGCTCTTCCCTGGTTCTGATACATTGACAGAGTGGGGTCAGTTTTCTCTTCCCTGGGTGTATAACATTGACAGAGTGGGTTAAGTCGGCTCTTCCCTGGGACTGTTTCATTGACATAGTGGGGTCAGTCTGCACATCCCTGGGTGTGTGACATTGACAGAGTGGAGTCAATCTGCTCTTCCCTGGTTCTGATACATTGACAGAGTTGGGGAAGTCTGCTCTTCCCTGGTTGTGTTCCATTGACAGAGTGGGTTCAGTCTGCTCTTCCCAGGGTGGGTTACATTGAGAATGTAGGGTCAGTCAGCTGTTCCCTGGGTGTGTTATATTGACAGAGTGGGGTCAGTCTCCTCTTCCCAGGGTGTGTTTCATTGACAGAGTGAGGTCAGTCTGCTCTTCCCAGGGCGTGTTACATTGACAGAGTGGGGTAAGTCTTCAGTTGACTGTGTGAGTAATTTTGCAGAGTGAGATCAGTCTGCTCTTCTCTGGGTTGGTTACATTTACAGAATGAGGTCAGTCTGCTCTTGCCTGGGTTTGTTACATTGACAGAGTGGGGTCAGTCGGTTCTTCCCTGGGTGTGTTACATTGACAGGGTGAGGTCAGTCTTCTCTTCCCTGGGTGTGCTCATTGACAGAGTGGGGTCAGTCTGCTCTTCCCTGGTTCTGATACATTGACAGAGTTGGGTAAGTCTGCTCTTCCCTAGGTGTGTTACATTGACAGAATGGTGTCAGTCTCGTCTTCCCTGGGTGTGTTACATTGACAGACTGTGGTCAGTCTGCTCTTCCCTGGGTGTGTAACATTGACAGTATGGGGTCAGTCTGCTCTTCCCTGGGTATGTTACATTGACAGAATGGGTCAGTCTGCTCTTCCCTGGGTTTGTTACTTTGACAGAGTGGGGTCAGTCTGCTCTTGGCTGGGTGTGTTACATTGACAGAGTGGGGTCAGTTTGTTCTTCACTGAGAGTGT
Source organism: Chiloscyllium punctatum (assembly GCF_047496795.1). Taxonomy (NCBI): domain Eukaryota; kingdom Metazoa; phylum Chordata; class Chondrichthyes; order Orectolobiformes; family Hemiscylliidae; genus Chiloscyllium; species Chiloscyllium punctatum. Next base: position 50,071,728 of record NC_092788.1, on the reverse strand, counting down.
TAATTTGACAGAGTGGGTTCAGTCTGCTCATCCCTGAGTGTGTTACATTGACAGAGTGGGGTCAGTCTGCTCTGGGCTGGGTGTGTTACAGTGAAAGAGTGGGGTCAGTTTGTTCTTGCCTGGGAGTGTTACATTGACAGAGTGGAGACAGTCTGCTCTTCCCTGGCTGTGTTACATAGACAGAGTGGGGTCAGCCAACTCTTCCCTGGGTCTGTTACATTGACAGAGTGGGGTCAGTCTGCTCTTCCCTGCGTGGTTTACATTGACAGAGTGTGTTCAGTCTGCTCAAAACTGGGTTGGTCAGGTGACGGTCTACCTCATTCATTGGGGCGGATGTCAAAGAGCATGTTGAACCGGAGAGGGATCGGAGCGAATTGGAGCCGTTTCGTGAGAGATTACAGAAGATAAGACAGCTCAGCTCAAAGCACAGCGCTTTATGCTGCCCCGATTAAAATATTGAAGATGGCAGAGGGGCAGATGAGCTGAGACAGGGTGGGAGCTGGGCAATATTGATGATGTGGAAGGACAGTGTGTGTATCTGATCACATTCTGTCAGTCTGACTAATAGCAGTCATTCCTGGCACTGGATTCACTGAGGGGTGAAGGGTGAGTGAACAGAGCGGACTGTCCCTGTTATTCTGTTCCTGACTCTCCAGCTCCCGCTCTGTTAGTGACCTCTCAGTCTCCCGGGAAATGGGCTGTTTCCCAATTGTGCCGGTTTCCTTGCCTTTATCCTTGACTGAGCTGAGAGTTGATGGTCTGAGGAATATCATTCCCAAATGACTCCTGTCCAAGATAATACCGATTAATGTGTCTGTGTGTCCTCCATTAATCTGTAAACATCATTGCTCAGGGCTGGAGGGACATGGATTGATGACATTGAGGATGTTATGAACCAGACCAAACTCCTCTGCCTTTAGAAAATGGTGTCGACCCCTTTTCCTGATTTACATGAATGTTTGCAGAGTCAGGATTTCTGATTGTTTTGTGGCTGGAGTTTATTTTATCCTTATATAGATTTGACACATTAATCCTCCCTCCCCACCACTACAGAAGCTGTTGGAACTGTTCAGTGTTTCCAGCGGCTTCTGTAATTATTTCAGGTTCCTGACGGGAGCAGTCTCTCAATTTTCGAACAAAACAAACCCATCCTTGTGCTGCAACTAATATTTCAATAAGAAATGGGAAGCAGCAGAGGGGAAAGCTTCCGAGATGCCGTGATATGCTGCCCGGTTCCATACTGCAATTCACAGGAACCATCGCCAGGAAAAGCAAGGAGTAACGAGAGAGATCTGGTTTACCGGAGGATGCAAGATTTATTGCCTCGTTTCATTCCAGTGCTTTTCATTTTAAAGGCTATTTACCAATCGCGACACTGTGATGACTGGGAATCGATCCCAGGTCAACTGTATGGAAGGCAGCTCTGCTCCCCACTATCCCACCATCACCCTGCTAGCAGCTCCCTCCCCATTCCCAAACACACTTAACAAGGCCGTGATCATCACCAACTGGATTGGGGCTGAAATCCAAACATACACATCCTCTGTATCTAACCCAGTGATGGAGCTCTCCTGATTGAGTTTGATGTGAACAGGATGGGGGAAGTGGGAGATTTAATCAGTACCTAACGCCGAGCTCAAAATGACCTGGGAATTTGAAATGCTGCAGTGTAGAGGGAGATTTAGTCTGTATCTGACCCCATTCTCTACCTGCCCTGGGGATTTAAATGGGGACAGTTTAATTGTAGCTTTACGTTGTCTGGAACCCTGTGCTCCCTCTGCCTTGGGAGTGTTTGCTGGGAACACTGTCTAACCTCTGTGATATGGATCCTATGAAGATTGATGGGAGACAGTGTAAATGGAATTGTCAGGGTCCAATTCCTTCACGTGGATGAGAGAAGGTGAGAAAAATGATCCCAGTGGAACTGAAGGGTCAGCAACAGAATGAAGACACCATTGGCTCAGAGACAGGAGACAGGAGAGACGGTAATGAGGGTTTCAGACTGGAGGGATCTACAGGCACATACAAGTTGAGAACTGTTTTCAGTAAAAGGCAATTGATCCCAGGTCACTGCAGAGTGTAAGAATCTGATGCCTTTCCCTCACTATCCCCCTCCAATCCCTGGGAAGATCTGCTCCCACCCCATGTTCCATCCCAACTGCTGACTGTGTTACATACATTAATACATTGGAGCTGGGCAGAGGTGCTTTTAAACCTGGGATCTTGCTGTGTAACTTGCCTCCAAAATGCTCTTGCTCCCCCTTGCAACTAATCTTTTCCCTCTTTTATCCTGAAGAACATTTGTTTGGAAAGCTGCAACGTGAAGATCCAAAATGTTCGAGGCCAGGAAAGAACAACCTCCAGAGGGGGAGCACGGGCCTGAGGCCTGAGGCCTGGTCGACAGGCTGCACCCCATGGGGGCCCACAGTGAGTTGTGTGTTTATTTACCCCGAGGTTTAATCTCCTGTGGGGGACCCTGGGTTTTAGTGGCCTCTGGGTAACTGGCTCCTGTCAGATTGTGGCCCTGTCATTTTTAAAACAGGTTTGAAGCCTGGGGTTAAAGTTTGTCAATCCCCAGGATCTGAGAGGTAGGACTCTCTTCGGGTGGAATTAAAACGCAAATGCTGTGACCCTTTCTAAAGACTCCCTTTCTCAACCTTCTCTTTCACCCCTCTCTCTCTCACACCCCTCTCTCTCACCCTCCCTCTCTCGTCCCGTCTCTCTTTCCTCCTCCCACTCTCATCCCTCCTATCTCACACTCTCCCTATCTCACCCCTCTCTCACAGCCCCTCCTGCTCTCACCCACGCTCTCTTGCACCCCCTATCTCTCTCACCCCCTTCTCTCTCACTGCCTCTCTCTCTCACACCCCCTTTCTCTCTCACCTTGTTATCTCTCTCTCCCTCACTCTCTCTCACCCCCTCTCTCTCCACCCTGCTCTCTCACTCTCACCCCTCCCTCTGTCATCCCTCACCCTCTCTCCCCTTTACACCCTCTCTCTCCCCCGCCCTCTCTCTCGTCCCCTCCTGTCTCTTGCTCCCTTTTTCTCTCTCTCATTCCCCTTCCCTCTCGCGCTCTGTCTCACACTCCCGCTCTTTTCTCTCTGTATACCCCCTCTCTCGCACCCTCTTTCTCTCGTTCACACCATTTCTCTATCTCTTTTGACCCCTTTCTTCCTCCCTCCTCCTTGCTCTTGCTCTGTCTCTCTCTAGCGCCCACTCTCTCATCCCATCTCCCTCACACCCCTCTAACTGTCTCATCTGTTCACTCGCTCTCTCTCTCTGTCTCTCTCTCTCTCAACCCATAATTCACTGTCTATCTCACCCTCTCTCTCACATCGTTCTCTCTCTCTCTCTCGCGTCCCATCTCTCTCTTCCCTCTTTATCTCGCTGTCCCCCTTTCTCTCTCACCCTTTCTCTATCTCTCCTCCTTTCTCTCAATCCCTCTCTCTCAAACCCTCTCTCTCCCACTCTCTCTCCCACCTCCTCTCTCTCACCCCCTCACATTCACTCTTTCTCTGAACTTCTCTCTCTCTCTCTCTTCCCCCTCTCTCTTTCTCCCCCTCTCTCCTTTTCTCAGACCTCTCTCCATTTCTCACCCTCTCTCTCTCACCCCTTTCTCTCTTACCCCCTCTCTCTCAACCCCTCTCTCTCACCCTCTCTCTCTCACCCCCCTCATCCCCCTCTCTCCCCCCTCTCCCCTCTCTATCCCCCCTCTCTCCCCCGCTCTCTCAACCCCTCTCTCCCCCTCTCCTCCACTCTCTCCCCCTCTCTCCGCCATCTCTCTACCCCTCTCTGTGCCCTCTCTCTGCCCCCAATCCCACCCTCTCTCCCTCTCCCCCTCCCTCCCCCTCCCTCGCCCCCTCTCTCTCGTCCTCTCTCCCCTCCTCTCTCGCCCCTCTGTTTCGCACCCCTCTCTCACCCCCTCTCTCTCTCTCACATTCTCTCTCTCTGTCTCACTCTTCCGCTCGCTCTCTTCCTCTTGCGGTCTCTCTCTCACTCTCTCACCCTCTTCTCACGCTCTCTCTCTCTCCCTGCCTCTCTCCCTCTCTCTTGCCTCCCGCTCTCTCTTATCTCACGGTCTCTCTCGTTCGCTCTCTCTCGCTCGTGCTCTCTCTCTCTCTGTCGCTCATGCTCTCTCTGTCTGTCACTCTCACTCTTGCTCTATCTCTCTCTGTCTGTCACTGTCTCTTTACATCTCTCTCTCTCAGTCCTCCCCCTCACCTCCTTTCTCTTGCAACCCATCTTTCTCAACCCCTCTCTCTCCCGTCTCTCTCTAACCCTCTCTCTCTCTCACCCACTCTTTCCCCAGTCTCTCTCTCAACCTCTCTCTCTCAACACCTCTCTCACCCCCTCTCTCTATCAACCTCTCTCTCTCTCCCCCCTCTCAACTCCCTCTCTCAACTGCTCTCTCACCCCTCTCATTCTCACCCCCTCTCTCTCTCTTCCCCTCTCTCCCACCCTCTCTCTCTCACTCCCGTCGCTCTCTCTCTCAACCACCCCCTCTCTCACCCTCCCCTCTCTCTCATTCCCCATCTCTCACCAACCTCTCTCTCACCTTCACTCTGTCTCTCTCACCCACCTCTCTCTCTCTCAGCCCCCCACACCCCCTCTATCTCCCCCCACCTCCCTCACCCCACTCCCACCCCCCCTCACACCCCCATCCCCACACACCCCCTCACCCACCTAGCCCTCTCACCCCCACACCCCCCTCTCACACCCCCTCTCTCTCTCAAACCTCTCTCTCTGTCATCCGTATCTTTCTCTCACCACTCTAACTCTCTTACCTTCTCTCCCCCTCTCTCTACCCCCTCTCTCACTTCTCTCTCTCATCCTCTGTCTCACCTCTCTCTCACACACACACACCCCTCTCTCACGCCCTCCCTCTCTCATCCCGTCCCTCTCTCACACCCTCCCACTCTCACACCCTCCCTCTCTCCCTCCTCTCTCTCCCTCTCCCCCTCTCTCACCCCTCTCCCCCCACTCTCACTCCTCTCTCTCACCCCCTCTCTCTCACCCTCCCTCTCTCATCACGTCCCTCATTCCCCCCCCACTCTCATCCCTCCTCTCTCACACTCTCCCTATCTCACCCCATCTCTCTCTCAGCCCATCTCTCTCTCAACCCCTCCCACTCTCACCCACCCTCTCTTGCACCCCCGTCTCTCTCACCCCCCCCTCTCTCACCCCCTCTCTCTCACCCCCTCTCTCATTCCAGTCTCTCTCCACCTTTCTATTACACCCTCTCTCTCACACCCTACTAACTCTCTCTCCCCCCTCTCAACCCCTCTCTCTCACCCCCCTTCGTTCACTCACCCCCTTCTCTCTCTCAACCCCTCTCCATCTCAACCCCCTCTCTCACCCCCCTCACCAACCCCTCGCTCAACACCCCCTCACTCTCTCATCTCCTCACTCTCTCACCCCCTCACTGACCCCTCTCTCTCTTCCTCTCTCTCACCCCTCTATTTCTCCCTCTTCCGCTCTCTCTCTCACCCTTCTCTTTCTCTCTCTCACACCCTCTCTCTCACACCCTCTCTCTCACCCCTCTCTCTCTCAACCCTCTCTCTCACTCCCTCTCTCTCTCACCGTCCCCCTCTCAACACTCCCTCTCTCAACACCCTTCAATCTCTCATCCCCTCACTCTCTCACCCCCTCAGTCTCTCACCTCTCTCTTTATCAAGCCCCCTCTCTCTCTCTCACATCTATCTCCCTCTCACACCCTTCTCTCTCTCCCCTCTCTCTACATCACCCCTCTCTCTCCCACCCCAATCTCTTCCACATCCCCCTCTCTCTCTCACACACACACTCTCACACACCCTCGCACTCTCACCCTCTCTCCCACCATCTCTCAGCCTCTTTCTCATCCCCCCTCTCCTCTTCTCACTCCCTCTCTCTTACCCCCTCTCTCTCTCCCACCTCCTCTCTGTCACTCACTCCCACCTCTCCCGCTCACCGCCCTCTCACCCAGCTCTCTCTCTCACACCCTCTCTCTCCCGCACCCCCTCTCTTCCACCCTCTCACTCTCTCACCCCCCTCTCTCTCTCACCCTCCAAGCCCTCTCCTTCTCACCCCCCACCCCTGTCACTCTCAACCCCCCACACTCTCTCACCCCCCTCTCTCTCAAACCCTCTTTCTCACCCCTCGCTCTCTCTAACCCCCTCTCTAGCACACCTCTCTCTCACTCCTTGTGTCTCTCACCACTCCCTCTCGCAACCCCTCTCTCTGACACCCCCTCTCAACCCTCCTCCCTCTCTCACCCCCTCACCCCTCTCCCTTTCTCTCTTACCCCGCGCTCTCTCTCTCTAACCCCTCCCCCTCACCCTTCTCCTTCACATGCTCTGTCTGTTCCCCTCTCTCTCAACCCTCTCTTTCTCTCTCAACCCCTCTCTCACCACTCTATCTCACACCCTCTCTCTCACACTTCTCTCTCTCACACACCTCTCTTTCTCTGTAAACCTCTCTCTCACCCCTCTCTCTCTCGCTCTCTCTCTCTCACTCTCCCTCTCTCTCACTCCCCCTCTCTCTCACCACCCCCTCTCTCTCACCCCCACTCCCTCACCCCTCTGTCTCACCCCTCTCTCTTCCCCCTGCTCTCTCCGCTCTCTCGCTCTTCCCTCTCTCTCACACTCCCCTCTCACTCGCCCTCCCCTCACTCGCTCTCCCCTCTCTCTCCCACACCCCCTCTCTTCGACCCTCTCACTCTCTCACCCCTCTCTCTCTCACCCCCACCCCTCTCTCTCACCGCCCACCCCTCTCACTCTCAACCCCCCTCTCTCTTACCCCCTCTCTCTCAACCCCTCTTTCTCACCTCTCGCTCTCTCACCCCCCTCTCTCTCACTTCCTGTGTCTCTCACCACCCCTCTCTCACCACCACCTCTCTCAACCCCCTCACTGTCTCATCCCCTCTCTCTCACCCCTCTCTCTGTCACCCCCTCTCACCCCTCCTCCCTCTCTCAGCCCCTCACCCCTTTCCCTTTCTTTCTTACCCTGCGCTCTCTCTCTAACCCCTCCCCCTCTCACCCCTCTCTCTCACCCCCCTCTCTCTTCCCCTCTCTCTCTCACCCCTCTCTTCCTCTCTCAAACCCTGTCTCTCTCACCACTCTCTCTCTCACCCCTGTCTCTCTCAGACCTCTCTTTATCTGTCACCCCTCTCTCTCCCCTCTCTCTCTCTCATTCCATCTCTCTCTCACCACCCCCTCTCACCACCCCCTCTCTCAACACACCTCAATCTCTCATCCCCTCACTCTCCTACTCCCTCAGTCTCTCACCCCACTCTCTTTCAAACCCTCTCTCTCACACACACATCCATCTCTCTCTCACTCCCCTGTCTCTCTCTCCTTTCTCTCCCTCACCCCTCTCTCTGCCACCCCAATCTCTTTCACATCCCCCTCTCTCGCACAAACTCTCACACACTCTCGCTCACTCACCCCTCCCTCTCTCCCACCATCTCTCTTTCTCTCTCTCACCTCCTCTTTCTCTCTCACCCCCTCTCTCTCCCACTCCCTCTCTTCCATCCTCTCACTCTCTCACCCCTCTCTCTCACCCCCCTCTCTCTCCCACCTCCCTCTCTCTCAACCGTCCATCTCTCTCACCCCCTTCGCTCTGTCAACCCCCTCTCTCACCCCTCACTCTCTCACCCCTCTCTGCCACACTCCCTCTCTCTCACTCCCTCTCTCTCTCACCACCCCCTCTCTCAAACCCCCTCATTCTCTCATCCCCTCACTCTCTCACACCCTCACTCTCTCACCCCCTCTCTCTCACTTCCTCTCTCTCACCCACCTCTCTCTCACCACACACTCTCTCTCACCACCCCCTCTCTCAAACCCCCTCATTCTCTCATCCCCTCACTCTCTCATCCCCTCACTCTCTCATCCCCTCACTCTTTCACGCCCTCAATCGCTCACGCCCTCTCTCTTTCTCAAACCCCCTCTCTCTCTCACCAACCTCTCTCACCCCTCTCTCTCATGCCCTCTCACACCCTTTCGCTCTTACCCACGCTCTCTCTCTAATCCCTCGCCCCCACCTCTCTCTTTCACCCCCTCTCTCTCACACACTCTCTCAATCACACCCTCTCCTTCTCACTCCACTCTCTCTCTTACTCCCTCCCCACTTTCTCTCTCTCAATCACCCATTGTCTCTCACCCCTCTCTCTCTCACCTCCTCGCAACCCCCTCACCACCTCACCCCCCTCCCTCTCTCACACCCGTTCTGTCTTACCCCTCGCTCTCTCTCTAACCCCTCCCCCTCTCGCTCACCCCTCTCTCTCACCCACTCTCTCTCTCTCACACCCTCTCCTACTCACGCCACTCTCTCTCCTACCCTCCACTTTCTCTCTCAATGACCCCTTCTCTCTCAACCCCTTCTTACCCCCACCCCCTCTCTCCCCCTCTCTGCCCCCCCCTCTCTCCCTCTCCATCCCCCTCTGTCTCTCACACCCACTCTCTCTCGCACACCCCCTCTCTCTCACCCCCACTCCCTCACCCCCTCTGTCTCACCCATCTCTCCCCCCTCCCGTTTCTCCCCTCTCTCACCCTCCCCTCTCTCTCGCGCTCCCCTCTCTCTCACTCCTCTCTCACTCCCCCCCTTCGCACCCCCCTCACCACCTCACCCCCTTCCCTCTCTCACACCCTTTCTCTCTTACCCAGCTCTCTCTCTCTAACCCCTCCCCCTCTCGCTCACCCTTCTCTCTCACCCACTCTCTCTCCTACCCTCCACTTTCTCTCTCAATGACCACTTCTCTCTCAACCCCTTCTTACCACAACCCCCTCTCTCCCCCCTCTCTGCCCCCCTCTCTCTCCCTCTCCATCTCCCTCTGTCTCTCACACCCCCTCTCTCTCCATCCCATCTCACTCTCTCACACCCACTCTCTCTCACACACCCCCTCTCTCTCACCCCCACTCCTTCACCCCCTCTGTCTCACCCATCTCTTTCCCCCCTCCCGCTCTCTGCCCTGTCTCGCTCCTCTCTGTTTCGCCATCCCCTCTTTCACCCTCCCCTCTCTCTCGCCCTCCCCACTCTCTCTCCCTCCCCTCTCTCGCCCTCCCCACTCTCTCTCCCTCCCCTCTCTCGCCCTCCCCTCTTTCGCCCTCCCCCTCACTCGCCCACCCCCTCACTGGTTCTCCCCTCTCTCTCCCTGCCGCCCCTCTCTCTCCCTCCCCTCTCTGGCCCTCCCGTCTCTCTCCCTCCCCCTCAGTCTCCTTCCCCTCTCTTGCCCTCCCCTCCCTCTCACTCTCCCTCCCCTCTCACTCTTCCCTCCCCTCTTACTCTCCCTCCCCCTCCACCCACTCAGCCTCCCCTCTCTCTCCCACCCTCTCTCTCCCACGCTCTCTCCCCTCTTCTCTCTACTCCCTCACCCTCTCACGTGTCTCACGCCCTCCTCTCCCCTCCTCTCTCTCCCACTCTCTCTCTCTCTCGCTCTCTCTTCCCTCTCTCTCTGCGCTCTCTCCCCTCTCTCTCCTTCCCCTCTTTCTCTCCCCGAACTTTCTCTCCCCCCAATCTCTCTCTCTGCCCACACTCTCTCCCCCTCTCTTCCCCCCTGTCTCACCCTCCCTCTCTCGCCCCTAACTCTCGCCCCTCTCATTATCTCCTCCCCTGTCTCTCTCTCTCTCTCTCTCTCTCACTCTCACACTCTCTGTCTCTTGCCCCTCTCTCTCTCCCTGCTCCTTCACTCTCTCTCCACCTTCTCTTACTCTCGATCCCCCTCCCTCGGTATCACTCTCTCTCTCTCCCCACCTCTCATCGTTTCTCTTTGACTGAATCTCTCTCCTTCCCTCCCTCTCTCTCTGACACACTCTGTCTCCCTGGTTCTTCCCTCTCCCTCTGACCCAAATTCTGGGGGGTTTGTGGTGGTGAGGCTGCGTGTGGGGGCTGGGGGTGGGATGTGATAGGTGGGAGGATGGAAAATTGGGTAGAGACGGAATTGTGGGAGGGAGACAGACACGGCGGGGAAGGGGGGAGTAAAGCCAGGTGGAGAGACCGGGGTTCGGGGGGTGTGAGAGAGAGGGAGATGAGGGAGAGTAAAAGGGAGAGGTGGTGAGAAAGAGAGAGTGTGCAGAACAAGAGAGAGGGAGAAAAGTGAGGAGGAAGATTAGGAGAGAGGAAATGGGGAGGCCAGGTTGGAATGGGGGGGGTCAGAGGGAGTTAAACCCAGCTCCTGAGCTCAGGGCGCGGTGTCCTCCCCTTCCCTGAGGACCAGGACTTGGGACTGAGTCTGTCTCTCTCCAGCTCAGCTCCTCCAACACAAAGATACACAACAACATCGGTCACGCTGCTGCTCGGCATGCTTTATTCAACATTTTTATTGGTTACAAATAGAAGTGATGGATACAGTCAGTGGGATGGTGCCTTTTCTCACTGCCCAACCCCTCTCTGACCCCTCTCTCTCTGCCCCCATCTCTCTCTGCCCCTTCTCTATCTGTCGCCCTCTCTCTCTGCTCCCCCTCTCTCTCTGACCCCCCTCTCTCTCTGCCCCCCTCTCTCTGCCCCCCTCTCTCTCTGCTTCCTCTTTCTGTCCCCCTCTCTCTCTGCTCCCCCTCTCGCTCTGCCCCCCTCTCTCTCTGCCCCCCTCTCTCTCTGCTTCCTCTCTCTCTGTCTCCCCCTCTCTCTGTCCCCCTCTCTCTGACCCCCCCCCCCTCTGTACCCCCTCTCTGTCCCCCCATCTCTCTGTCCCCCCCCACTCTCTGTCCCCCCCTCTGTCCCCCCTCTCTCTGTCCCCCCTCTCTCTGTCCCCCCCTCGCTGTCCTCCCCTCTCTCTGTCCTCCCCCTCTCTCTGTCCCCCGTCTCTGTCCCCCCTCTCTCTGTCCCCCACTCTCTGCCCCCCCTGTCCTCCCCCTCTCTCTCTGTCCTCCCCCTCTCTCTGTACCCCCCTCTCTCTGTCGCCCGCCTCCGTCCCCCCCTCTCTCTGTCCCCCCACTCTCTGTCCTCCCCTCTCTCTGTCCCCCCTCTCTCTGTCCCCCCTCTCCGCCCCCCCTCTCTCTGTCCCCTCCCCTCTCTGTCCCCCCTCTCTCTGTCCCCCCTATCTCTGTCCCCTCGTCTGTTCCCCGCCTCTGTCCTCCCCCTCTCTCTGTCCTCCCCCTCTCTCTGTCCTCCCCTCTCTCTGTCCTCCCCTCTCTCTCTGTCCCCCCTCTGTGTCCCCCCTCTCTGTACCCCTCTCTGTTCCCGTCTCTCTGTGCCCCCCTCTTTGTCCCTTCCTACTCTGCCCCTCCCCTCTGTCCCCCCTCTGTCCCCCTCTCTCTCTGTCCCCCCTTTCTCTCTGTCCCCCTCTCTCTCTCTGTCCCCCCTCTTTCTCTGATCCCCCTCTCTCTGTCGCCACCGCTCTCTGTCGCCCCCTCTCTCTGTCGCCCCCCTCTCTGTCGCCCCCCTCTCTGTCCTCCCCTCTCTCTGTCCTCCTCTCTCTCTGTCCCCCCCTCTCTGTCACCCCCTCTCTGTACCCCTCTCTTTACCGGTCTCTCTGTGCCCCCCTCTTTGTCCCTTCCTACTCTGCCCCTCCCCTCTGTCCCCCTCTGTCCCGCCTCTCTTCTGTTCCTCCTCTCTTTCTGTCCCCACTCTCTGTGCCTCATCTCTCTGTCCTCTCCCTCCCGTCCCCCGTCCCCCTCTGTCCCCCACTCTCTGCATCCCCCCATTCTCTGTCCCCCTCTCTCTGACCCCTTCTCTCTTCCCCACTCTGTACCCCCTCTCTGCCCCCACTCTATTTCCCCCTTTATCTCCCCCCTCTCTTTCTCCCTCTCTCTCTGTCCCCCTCTCTCTGCCCACCTCTCTCTGTCACCCTCTCTCTGTCCCCCTCTCTGTCCCCCCTCCCTCTGACCCCTCTCTCTGTCCCCCTCTCTCTGTCCCCGTCTGTCTCTGTACCCCCGCTCTCTGCCCCCTCTCTCTGCCCACCTCTCTCTGCCACTCTCTCTCTGTCCCCCTCTCTGTCCCCCCTCTCTCTGACCCCTCTCTCTGTCCCCCTCTCTCTGTCCCCGTCTGTCTCTGTACCCCCGCTCTCTGCTCCCCTCTCTCTGTCACCCTCTCTCTCTCTCTGCCCCCTTCACTCTCTGCCCCCTCACTCTCTGCACCCCCCTCTCTCTGCCCCCTCTTTCTCTGTCCTCCTCTCTCTCTGTTCCCCTCTCTCTCTGTGCCCCTCTCTCTCTGTGCCCCTCTCTCTCTGTGCCCCCTCTCTCTCTCTGTTCCCCTCTCTCTCTGTGCCCCTCTCTCTCTGTGCCCCCTCTCTCTCTCTCTGTCCCCCTCTCTCTGTCCCCCTCTCTCTGTACCCCTCTCACTCGGTCCCCCTCTCTCTCTGCCCCCCTCTCTCTCTCTGTACCCTCTCTCTCTGCCCCCCTCTCTCTCTGTCCCCTCCCTCTCTGCCCCCCTCTATCTGTACCCTACTCTCTGTCCACCCCGTCTCTGTACCACTCCCTCTGTCCCCCCTCCCTCTGTCCCCCCTCTCTCTGTTCCCCCCTCTCTCTGTCCCCCCTCTCTGTCCCCCCTCTCTTTTCCTCCCTCTCTGTCCCCCCGCCCCCCTCTCTCTGTCCCCCCTCTCTCTGTCCCACTCTCTCTGTCCCCCTGCCTCTCTCTATCCTCTTTGTCCCCTCTCTCTCTCTGTCCCCCCTCTCTGTCCCCCCTCTCTGTACCCCTCTCTGTTCCCGTCTCTCTGTGCCCCCCTCTTTGTCCCTTCCTACTCTGCCCCTCCCCTCTGTCCCCCCTCTGTCCCCCTCTCTCTCTGTCCCCCCTTTCTCTCTGTCCCCCTCTCTCTCTCTGTCCCCCCTCTTTCTCTGATCCCCCTCTCTCTGTCGCCACCTCTCTCTGTCGCCCCCTCTCTCTGTCGCCCCCCTCTCTGTCGCCCCCCTCTCTGTCCTGCCCTCTCTCTGTCTTCCTCTCTCTCTGTCCCCCCCTCTCTGTCACCCCCTCTCTGTACCCCTCTCTTTACCGGTCTCTCTGTGCCCCCCTCTTTGTCCCTTCCTACTCTGCCCCTCCCCTCTGTCCCCCTCTGTCCCGCCTCTCTTCTGTTCCTCCTCTCTTTCTGTCCCCACTCTCTGTGCCTCATCTCTCTGTCCTCTCCCTCCCGTCCCCCGTCCCCCTCTGTCCCCCACTCTCTGCATCCCCCCATTCTCTGTCCCCCTCTCTCTGACCCCTTCTCTCTTCCCCACTCTGTACCCCCTCTCTGCCCCCACTCTATTTCCCCCTTTATCTCCCCCCTCTCTGTCTCCCTCTCTCTCTGTCCCCCTCTCTCTGCCCACCTCTCTCTGTCACCCTCTCTCTGTCCCCCTCTCTGTCCCCCCTCCCTCTGACCCCTCTCTCTGTCCCCGTCTGTCTCTGTACCCCCGCTCTCTGCCCCCTCTCTCTGCCCACCTCTCTCTGTCACCCTCTCTCTGTCCCCCTCTCTGTCCCCCCTCTCTCTGACCCCTCTCTCTGTCCCCCTCTCTCTGTCCCCGTCTGTCTCTGTACCCCCGCTCTCTGCTCCCCTCTCTCTGTCACCCTCTCTCTCTCTCTGCCCCCTTCACTCTCTGCCCCCTCACTCTCTGCACCCCCCTCTCTCTGCCCCCTCTTTCTCTGTCCTCCTCTCTCTCTGTTCCCCTCTCTCTCTGTGCCCCTCTCTCTCTGTGCCCCTCTCTCTCTGTGCCCCCTCTCTCTCTCTGTTCCCCTCTCTCTCTGTGCCCCTCTCTCTCTGTGCCCCCTCTCTCTCTCTCTGTCCCCCTCTCTCTGTCCCCCTCTCTCTGTACCCCTCTCACTCGGTCCCCCTCTCTCTCTGCCCCCCTCTCTCTCTCTGTACCCTCTCTCTCTGCCCCCCTCTCTCTCTGTCCCCTCCCTCTCTGCCCCCCTCTATCTGTACCCTACTCTCTGTCCACCCCGTCTCTGTACCACTCCCTCTGTCCCCCCTCCCTCTGTCCCCCCTCTCTCTGTTCCCCCATCTCTCTGTCCCCCCTCTCTGTCCCCCCTCTCTTTTCCTCCCTCTCTGTCCCCCCGCCACCCTCTCTCTGTCCCCCCTCTCTCTGTCCCCCTCTCTCTGTCCCCCTGCCTCTCTCTATCCTCTTTGTCCCCTCTCTCTCTCTGTCCTGCTCTCACTGTTCCCCCTCTCTCTGAACCCCTCTCTGTACCCCTCTCTCTGTCCCCCACTCTCTGTCCCCCCTCCACCTGACCCCCTCTATCTCCTCCATTCTGTACACCTCTTTCTGTCCCCCACACTCTGTCCCCCACTCTCTCCTTCCCCCCATTCTCTGTCCCCCTCTCTCTGTTGCTCTCTATCTGCCCCCTCTCTGTCACCACTCCCTCTGTCCCCCCGTCCCCGTCTCTCTGTCCCCGTGCTCTCTCTGTCCCCATCTCTTAATGTCCCCCCTCTGTCCCTCCTCTCTCTGTCCTCTCCCTCTCCGTTCCCTACCGCCCACCCTCTGTTTCCCACTCTCTCCATCCCCCTTCTCTCGTCCCCTTCTCTCGTCCCCTTCTCTCTGTCCCCTTCTCTCTGTCCCCCTCTCTCTGACCCTCTCTCGTTTCCCCACTTTGTACCCCTCTCTCTGTCCCCACTCCCTTTGGCCCCATCTCTCTGTCCCTCTCTCTCTGTCCCACTCTCTCTGTCCCCCCTCTCCCTGTCCCGTCCTCTCTCTGTCCCCCCTCTCTCTCTGTCCACCTATCTCTGTCCCCTCTCTCTCTGTCCCCCCCTCTCTCCCACCCGCCTCTTTCTATCCCTCCCTCTCTCTGTGCCCCTCTCTCTGTCGCGCTATCTCTGCCCCCTCTCTGTCGCCTCTCCCTGTGTCCCCATCTCTCTGTCCACACTCTCTCTGTTCCCTCTCTCTATCTGTTCCTATGCTCTCTGTCCCCATCTCTTTCTGTCCTCCCTCTCTATCCCTCCTCTCTCTGTCCACTCCCTCTCTGTCCATCCCTGCTCCCCCTCTGTCCCCCACTCAGTCCATCCCCCTCTCTCTGACCCCCCTCTCTGTCACCCCTCTCTCTGTCCCCCCCTCTCTCTGCCCCCCGTCTGTCCCCCTCTCTTCGTCCCCCTCTCTCTCTGTCCCCCTCTCTGTCCCCATCTCACTCTGTCCCCCTCGACCTCGCCCTCTCTCTGACCACCTCTATCTCCCCCACTCGCTGTGCCCCTCTCTCTGTCGCCCTCTCTCTTCCCCCCTCTCCCTCCCACCACCTCTCTCTCTGTCCCCCCTCTCTCTGACCCCCCTCTTTCTATCCCTCTCTCTCTGTCCCCCCTCTCTCTCTATCTCCTTCTCTCTCTGTCCCCCCCCACTCTCTCTCTTTCCCCTCTCTCTCTGCCCCTTCTCTCTCTGCCCCTCTCACTCTGTCCCCCTCCGTCTGCCCCCATCTCTCTCTGCTCCTCTCTCTCTCTGTCCCGCTCTCTCTCTGTCCCGCTCTCTCTCTCTGTGCCCCTCTCTCTCTCTCCCCCATCTCTCACTGTCCCCCCACTCAGTACCCCCCTCTGTACCCCCTCTCTGTACCCCCCTCACTTTACCCCCTTCTCTGTCCCCCTCTCTCTAACCCCCCTCTTTCTCTCCCCCTCTCTCTCTGTCTCCCTCTCTCTGTCCCCACTCTCTCCCACCCGCCTCTCTCTGTACCCCGTCACTGCGCCCACCCCTCTGTCCCCCTCTCTCTGTCCCCCCTCCCTGTCCCCTCCTCTCTCTGCCCCCTCTCTCTCTGTCCCCTCTCTCTCTCTGTCTCCGTCTCTCTCTCTCTGTCCCCTCTCTCTCGGTCCCCCTCTATCATTCCAACTCTCTGTGCCCCCTTCTCTCTACCCCTCCCTCTGACCCCCTCTACCTCCCCCTCTTTTTGTCCTCCTCTATCTCCCCCACTCTCAGTACCCCAATCTCTGTCCCCCTCCCTCTAACCCCCTCTACCTCCCCCTCTTTTTGTCCCCCTCTTTTTGTCCCCCTCAATCTCCCCCCACTCTCAGTAGCCCCCTCTCTGTCACACTCTCTGTCCCCCTCTCTGTGCCCCACTCTCTGTGCCCCCAATCTGTGCCCCTCTTTCTGTGCCCCCTCTCTGTGCCCCTATTTCTGTGCCCCTCTCTTTCTACCCTCTCTCTCTGTCCCGCTCTCTCTGTCCCCCCACCTATCTCTTCCTACCCCACTTTCCCCTCTCTCTCTGCCCCGTCTCTCTCTCTGCCCCTCTCACTCTGTCCCTCTCCGTCTGCCCCATCTCTCTCTGCCCCTCTATCTCTCTCTGTCCCACGCTCTCTCTGTCCCGCTCTCTCTCTCTCTCTGTCCCACCTCTCTCTCTCTGTACCCCCCTCTCTGTCCCCCTGTACCCCCTCTCTGTCCCGCCCTTCTCTGTACCCCCCTTCTCTGTCCCCCGCTTTTCTTTCCCCCTTCTCTGTCGCCCCACCCTCTGTCCCCGCCCCCTCTGTACCCCCCTCTCTGTCTCCCCTCTCTCTGTGCCCCTCTCTCTCTGTCCCCCCCTCTCTCTGACCCCCTCTCTCTCTGACCCTCTCTCTCTCTCACTCTCTCTGTACCCTTCTCTCTGTCCCCCCTCTCTCTGTCACTCCCTCTCTCTGTCCCCCCACCTCTCTCTTCCCCACTCCCTTTCCCCTCTCTCTCTGCCCCGTCTCTCTGCCCCTCTCTCTCTGTCCCGCTCTCTCTGTCCTACTCTCTCTCTCTCTCTCTCTCTCTGTACCCCTCTCTCTGTTCCCCCTCTCTCTGACAGATTTGGTTCAGTGTGCTCTTCCCTGCGTGTGTTACATTGACAGAGTGTGGTCAGTCTGCTCTTCTCTGGGTGTGTTAGATTGACAGAGTGTGGTCATTCTGCTCTTCCCTGGGTGTGTTACATTGACAGAGTGGGGTCAGTCTGCTCTTCCCTGGGTGTCTTGCATTGACAGAGTGGGGTCAGTCTGCTCTTCCCTGAGTGTGTTGCATTGACAGGGTGGGGTCAGTCTGCTCTCCCCTGGGTGTGTTACAGTGACAGGGTGTGGTCAGTCTGCTCTTGACTGGGTGTGTTACAATGAGAGTGAGGTCATTCTGCTCTTCCCTTGGTGTGTTACATTGACAGAGTGGGATCAGCCTGCTCTTCCCTGCGTGTCTTGCATTGACAGAGTGTAGTCAGTCTGCTCTTCTCTGGGTGTGTTACATTGACAGAGTGAGGTCAGTCTGCTCTTCCCTGCGTGCGTTATATTGACAGAGTGGCGTCAGTCTACTCTTCTCTGGGTGTGTTACATTGACAGAGTGAGGTCAGTCTGCTCTTGCCAGGTGTGTTACACTGACAGATTGGGGTCAGTCTGTTCTTCCCTGGGTGAGTTAAATTGACAGAGTGGGGTCATTCTGCTTTTCCCTGGGTTTGTTACATTGACAGAGTGGGGACAGTCTGCTCTTCACTGGGTGTCTTGCATTGACAGAGTGGGGTCAGTCTGCTCTTCTCTGCGTGCGTTCCATTGACAGAGTGAGGTCAGTCTGCTCTTCCCAGGTGTGTTACACTGACAGATTGGGTTCAATGTGCTCTTCCCTGCGTGTGTTACATTGACAGAGTGGGGTCAGCCTGCTCTTCCCTGGGTGTGTTATATTGACAGACTGGGGTCAGTCTGCTCTTCCCTGGGTGTGTTACATTGACAGAGAGTGGTCAGTCTGTTCTTCCCTGGGTGAGTTACATTGACAGGGTGGGGTCAGTCTGCTGTTCCCAGGTTTTTTTACACTGACAGATTGGGGTCAGTCTGGTCTTCACTGGGTGTGTTGCATTGACAGTGTGGGATCAAACGGCTCTTCCCTGGGTGTGTTACATTGACATTTGTGGTTAGTCTGCTCTTCCCTGCGTGTTTGACATTGACAGATGGGGTCAGTCTGCTCTTCCCTGGGTGTCTTGCATTGACAGAGTGGGGTCCGACTGCTCTTCCCTGGGTGTGTTATATTCACAGAGTGGGGTCAGTCTGCTCTTCCCTGCGTGTGTGACATTGACAGTTGGGGTCAGTCTGCTCTTCCCTGGGTGTCTTGCATTGACAGAGTGGGGTCCGACTGCTCTTCCCTGGGTGTGTTATATTCACAGAGTGGGGTCAGTCTGCTCTTCCCTGGGTGTGTGACATTGACAGAGAGCCGTCAGTCTGTTCTTCCCTGGGTGTGTTGCATTGACAGGGTGGGGTCATTCTGCTCTTCCCTGGGTGTGTTACATTGACAGAGTGGGGTCAGTCTGCTCTTCCCTGGGTGTGTTACATTGACAGAGTGAGGTCAGTCTGCTCTTCCCAGGTGTGTTACACTGACAGATTTGGTTCAGTGTGCTCTTCCATATCTGTGTTACATTGACAGAGTGGGGTCAGACTGCTCTTCGCTAGATGTGTTATATTGACAGAGTGGGGTCAGTCTGCTCTTCCCTGGGTGTGTTACATTGACAGAGTGGGGTCTGTCTGCTCTTCCCTGAGTGGGTTACATTAACAGGGTGGGGTCACTCTGCCCTTCCCTGGGTGTGTTGCATTGATAGAGTGGGGTCAGTCTGCCCTTCCCTGGTTGGGTTACATTGACAGAGTGGGGTCAGTCTGCTCTTCCCTGGGTGGGTTACATAGACAGAGTGGGGTCAGTCTGCTCTTCCCTGGGTCGGTTACATTGACACAGTGGGTTTAGTCTGCTCTTCCCTGGGTGTGTTACATTGACAGAGTGGGATCAGTCTGCTCTTCCCTGGGCGTGTTTCATTGACAGAGTGGGGTCAATCTGCTCTTTCCTGGGCGTGTTTCATTGACAGAGTGGGGTCAATCTGCTCTTCCCTGCGTGGGTTAAATTGACAGAGTGGGGTCAGTCTGCTCATCCCTGCGTGGGTTAAAATGACAGAGTGGGGTCAGTCTGCTCTTCCCTCGGTGTGTTACATTGACAGAGTGGTGTCAGTCTGCTCTTCCCTTGGTGTGTTACATTGACATAGTGAGGTCTGTCTGCTCTTCCCAGGTGTGTTACACTGACAGATTTGGTTCAGTGTGCTCTCCCTGCGTGTGTTACATTGACAGAGTGTGGTCAGTCTGCTCTTCTCTGGGTGTGTTAGATTGACAGAGTGTGGTCATTCTGCTCTTCCCTGGGTGTGTTACATTGACCGAGTGGGGTCAGTCTGCTCTTCCCTGGGTGTCTTGCATTGACAGAGTGGGGTCAGTCTGCTCTTCCCTGAGTGTGTTGCATTGACAGGGTGGGGTCAGTCTGCTCTCCCCTGGGTGTGTTACAGTGACAGGGTGTGGTCATCTGCTCTTGACTGGGTGTGTTACAATGAGAGTGAGGTCATTCTGCTCTTCCCTTGGTGTGTTACATTGACAGAGTGGGATCAGCCTGCTATTCCCTGGGTGTCTTGCATTGACAGAGTGTAGTCAGTCTGCTCTTCTCTGGGTGTGTTACATTGACAGAGTGAGGTCAGTCTGCTCTTCCCTGCGTGCGTTATATTGACAGAGTGGCGTCAGTCTACTCTTCTCTGGGTGTGTTACATTGACAGAGTGAGGTCAGTCTGCTCTTGCCAGGTGTGTTACACTGACAGATTGGGGTCAGTCTGTTCTTCCCTGGGTGAGTTACATTGACAGAGTGGGGTCATTCTGCTTTTCCCTGGGTGTGTTACATTGACAGAGTGGGGACAGTCTGCTCTTCACTGGGTGTCTTGCATTGACAGAGTGGGGTCAGTCTGCTCTTCTCTGCGTGCGTTCCATTGACAGAGTGAGGTCAGTCTGCTCTTCCCAGGTGTGTTACACTGACAGATTGGGTTCAATGTGCTCTTCCCTGCGTGTGTTACATTGACAGAGTGGGGTCAGCCTGCTCTTCCCTGGGTGTGTTATATTGACAGACTGGGGTCAGTCTGCTCTTCCCTGGGTGTGTTACATTGACAGAGAGTGGTCAGTCTGTTCTTCCCTGGGTGAGTTATATTGACAGGGTGGGGTCAGTCTGCTGTTCCCAGGTGTTTTACACTGACAGATTGGGGTCAGTCTGGTCTTCACTGGGTGTGTTGCATTGACAGTGTGGGATCAATCGGCTCTTCCCTGGGTGTGTTACATTGACAGAGTGGGGTCAGTCTGCACTTCCCAGGGTGTGTTACATTTAAAGAGTGGGGTCAGTCTGTTCTCCCAGGGTGAGTTCCATTGACAGAGTGGGGTCAGACTGTTGTTCCCTGCGACTGTTACATTGATAGAATGGGGTCACTCTGCTGGTTCTCTGGGTGTGTTACATTGACAGAGTGGGGTCAGTCTGCTCTTCCCTGGATGTGTTACATTGACAGAGTGGGGTCGGTCTGCTCTTCCCTGGGTTTGTTACATTGACAGAGTGGGGTCAGTCTTCTCTTCCCTGAGTTGGTTACTTTGACAGAGTGGGGTCAGTCTGCTCTTCCTTGGGTGTGTAACATTGAATAAAAGGGTCAGTCTCCTCTTCCCTGGGTGTGTGTTACATTGACCGGGTGGGGTCAGTCTGCTCTTCCCTGGCTGTGTTACAGTGACAGGGTGGGGTCAGTCTGCTCTTCAGTGGGTGGGTTACATTGACAGTGAGGGCAGTCTGCTCTTTCCTGGGTGTGTTACATTGACAGAGTGGGGTCAGTGTGCTCTTCCCTGGGTGTGTTAGATTGACTCAGTGGGGTCAGTCTGCTCTTCTCTGTGTGTGTTACATTGACAGAGTAGGATCAGTCTGCTCTTGTCTCGGTGGGTTACTTTGACAGAGTGGGGTCAGTCTGCTCTTCATTGGGTGGATTAAATTTAGAGTGAGGACAGTCTGCTCTTGCCTTGATGTGTAAATTGTCAGAGTGGCGTCTGTCAGCTCTTCCCAGGGTGTGGTACATTGACAGATGGGGTCAGTCTGCTCTTCCCTGCGTGTGTTACATTGACAGAGTGGGATCCGTCTGCTCTTCCCTGGGAGTGTTACATTGACAGAGTGGGATCAGTCAGCTCTTCGCAGGGTGTGTTAAATTGACAGAGCGTGGTTAGTCTGCTCTTCCCTGCGTGGGGTAAGTCTGCCCTTTCCTGGCTGGGTTACATTGACAGAGTTGGGTCAGTCTGCTCTTCCCTGGGTGGGTTACATAGACAGAGTGGGGTCAGTCTGCTCTTCCCTGGGTTACATTGAGAGTGAGGGCAATGTGCTCTTCGCTGGGTGTTTTACATTGACAGAGTGGGTTCAGTCTGCTCTTCCCTTGGTGTGTTACATGGAAAGGGTGGGGTCAGTCTGCTCTTCCCTCGTTGTGTTACAATGACAGAGTGGGGTCAGTCTGCACTTCCCTGGGTGTGTTAGATTGACAGAGTGGGATCAGTCTGCTCTTGTCTCGGTGGTTTACATTGACAGCGTGGGGTCAGTCTGCTCTTCCCTGAGTGGGTTACATTGACAGAGTGGGGTCGGTCTGCTCTTCCCTGGGAGTGCTCATTGACAGAGTGGGGTCTGTCTAATCTTCCCTGGTTCTGTTCCATTGACATAGAGGGGTCAGTCTGTTCTTCCCTGGGTGTGTTACATTGACAGAGTGGTGTCAGTCTGCTCTTCCCTTGTTGTGTGACACTGACAGAGTGGGATCAGTCTGCTCTTCCTTTTGTGTGTTGCATTGACAGAGTGGGGTCAGTCTGCTCTTCCCTGGGAGTGTTACATTGACAGAATGGGGTCAGTCTGCTCTTCACTGGGTGCGTTACATTGACAGATTGGGCTCTGTCTGCTATTCCCTGGGTGGGTTACATTGACAGAGTGGGGTCAGTCTGCTCTTCCCTGGGTGTGTTACCTTGACAGAGTCGGGTCAGTCTGCTCTTCACTGGTTGTGTTACATTGACAGAGTGGGTTCAGTCTGCTCTTCCCAGGGTGGGTTACATTGAGAGTGTCGGTCAGTCAGCTGTTCCCTGGGTGTGTTACATTGACAGAGTGGGGTCAGTGTGCACTTCTCTGGGTGTGTTACATTGACAGAGTGGGGTCAGTCTCCTCTTCCCAGGGTTGTTTCATTGACAGAGTGAGGTCAGTCTGCTCTTCCCAGGGCGTGTTACATTGACAGAGTGGGGTCAGGCTGCTCTTCGCGGAGTGGGTTACATTCACAGAGTGGGGTAAGTCTGCAGTTGACTGTGTGAGTAATTTTGCAGAGTGAGATCAGTGTGCTCTTCTCTGGGTGGTTTACATTTTCAGAGTGAGGTCAGTCTGCTCTTCCCTGGGTGTGTTACATTGACAGAGTGGGGTCGGTCTGCTCTTCCCTGGGTGTGCTCATTGACAGAGTGGGGTCAGTCTAATCTTCCCTGGTTCTGATACATTGACATAGTGGGGTCAGTCTGTTCTTCCCTGGGTGTGTTACATTGACAGAGTGGTGTCAGTCTGCTCTTCCCTGGGTCTGTTACATTGACAGAGTGGGATCAGTCTGCTCTTTCCTGGGTGTGTTACATTGACAGAGTGGGATCAGTCTGCTCTTATCTCGGTGGGTTACATTGACAGCGTGGACTCAGTCTCCTCTTCCCTGAGTGGGTTCCATTGACAGAGTGGGGTCGGTCTGCTCTTCCCTGGGTGCGTTACATTGACAGAGTGGGTTAAGTCGGCTCTTCCCTGGGACTGTTTCATTTACATAGTGGGGTCAGTCTGTTCTTCCCTGGGTGTGTTACATTGACAGGGTGGTGTCAGTCTGCACTTCCCTGGGAGTGTGACATTGACAGAGTGAGGTCAGTCTGCTCTTCCCTGGTTGTTTAACATTGACAGAGTGGGGTCAATCTGCCCTTCCCTGTTTGGGTAACATTGACCGAGTTGTGTCCTTCTGCTCTTCACTGGGTGTGTTACATTGACAGAGTGGTGTCAGTCTGCTCTTCCCTGGGTGTGTTACATTGACAGAGTTTGGTTAGTCTGCTCATCCCTGGGGGTGTTCCATTGACAGGGTGTTGTCAGTCTGCTCTTCCCTGGGTGTGTTACATTGACAGAGTGTGGTCAGTCTGCTATTCCCTGGGTGGGTTACATTGACTGAGTGGGGTCAGTCTGTTCTTCCCTGGTGTGCTACATTGACAGAGTGGGATCAGGCTGCTCTTCCCTGGGTGTGTTACATTGACACAGAGGGGTCAGTCTGCTCTTCCCTGGATGTGTTACAGTGACAGAGTGGGGTCAGTCTGCTCTTCCTTTTGTGTGTTGCATTGACAGAGTGGGGTCAGTCTGCTCTTCCCTGGGTGTGTTACATTGACAGAATGGGGTCAGTCTGCTCTTCACTGGGTGCGTTACATTGACAGATTGGGCTCTGTCTGCTATTCCCTGGGTGGGTTACATTGACAGAGTGGGGTCAGTCTGCTCTTCCCTGGGTGTGTTACCTTGACAGAGTCGGGTCAGTCTGCTCTTCACTGGTTGTGTTACATTGACAGAGTGGGTTCAGTCTGCTCTTCCCAGGGTGGGTTACATTGACAGATTGAGGTAAGTCTGCACTTCCCTGGTTGTGTTACATTGACAGTGTGGGATCAGTCTGCTCTTGTCTCGGTGGGTTACATTGACAGCGTGGGGTCAGTCTGCTCTTCCCTGAGTGGGTTACATTGACAGAGTGGGGTCTTTCTGCTCTTCCCTGGGTGTGTTACATTGACAGAGTGGGTTAAGTCGGCTCTTCCCTGGGACTGTTTCTTCGACATAGTGGGGTCAGTCTGTTCTTCCCTGGGTGTGTTACATTGACAGGGTGGTGTCAGTCTGCACTTCCCTGGGAGTGTGACATTGACAGAGTGAGGTCAGTCTGCTCTTCCCTGGGTGTGTTACATTGACAGAGTGGGGTCAGTCTGCTCTTCCCTGGTTGTTTACCATTGACAGAGTGGGGTCAATCTGCTCTTCCCTGGATGTGTTACAGTGACAGAGTGGGGTCAGTCTGCTCTTCCCTGGATGTGTTACATTGACAGAGTGGGGTCAGTCTGCTCTTCCCTGCTTGTTTACCATTGACAGAGTCGGGTCAGGCTGCTCTTCCCTGAGTAGGTTACATTGACAGAGTGGGGTAAGTCTGCAGTTGACTGTGTGAGTAATTTTGCAGAGTGAGATCAGTCTGCTCTTCTCTGGGTGGGTTACATTTACAGAGTGAGGTCAGTCTGCTCTTCCCTGGGTGTGTTACATTGACAGAATGGGTTCAGTCTGCTCTTCCCAGGGTGGTTTACATTGAGAGTGTAGCGTCAGTCAGCTGTTCCCTGGGTGTGTTACATTGACAGAGTGGGGTCAGTCTCCTCTTCTCAGGGTGTGTTTCATTGACAGAGTGAGGTCAGTCTCCTCTTTCCAGGGTGTGTTTCATTGACAGAGTGAGGTCAGTCTGCTCTTCCCAGGGTGTGTTACATTGTCAGAGTGGGGTCAGTCTGCTCTTTTCTCGGTGGGTTACATTGACAGCGTGGTGTCAGTCTGCTCTTCCCTGAGTGGGTTACATTGACAGAGTGGGGTCGGTGTGCTCTTCCCTGGGTGTGCTCATTGACAGAGTGGGGTTAGTCTGCTCTTCCCTGGTTCTGATACATTGACAGAGTGGGGTCAGTTTTCTCTTCCCTGTGTGTGTTACATTGACAGAGTGGGTTAAGTCGGCTCTTCCATGGGACTGTTTCATTGACAGAGTGGTGTCAGTCTGCACTTCCCTGGGTGTGTGACATTGACAGAGTGAGGTCAGTCTGCTCTTCCCTGGGTGTGTTACATTGACAGAGTGGAGTCAGTCTGCTCTTCCCTGGTTCTGATACATTGACAGAGTTGGGGAAGTCTGCTCTTCCCTGGTTGTGTTACATTGACAGAGTGGGTTCAGTCTGCTCTTCCCAGGGTGGGTTACATTGAGAGTGTAGGGTCAGTCAGCTGTTCCCTGGGTGTGTTACATTGACAGAGTGGGGTCAGTGTGCACTTCTCTGGGTGTGTTACATTGACAGAGTGGGGTCAGTCTCCTCTTCCCAGGCTGTGTTTCATTGACAGAGTGAGGTCAGTCTGCTCTTCCCAGGGCGTGTTACATTGACCGAGTGGGGTCAGGCTGCTTCTCCCTGAGTGGATTACATTGACAGAGTGGGGTAAGTCTGCAGTTGACTGTGTGAGTAATTTTGCAGAGTGAGATCAGTCTGCTCTTCTCTGGGTGGGTTACATTTACAGAGTGAGGTCAGTCTGCTCTTCCCTGGGTGTGTTTCATTGACAGAGTGGTGTCAGTCGGTTCTTCCCTGGGTGTGTTACATTGACAGGGTGAGGTCAGTCTTCTCTTCCCTGGGTGTGCTCATTGACAGAGTGGGGTCAGTCTGCTTTTCCCTGGGTGTGTTACATTGACAGAATGGGGTCAGTCTGCTCTTCCCTGGGTGTGTTTCATTGACAGAGTGGTGTCAGTCGGTTCTTCCCTGGGTGTGTTAAATTGACAGGGTGAGGTCAGTCTTCTCTTCCCTGGGTGTGCTCATTGACAGAGTGAGGTCAGTCTTCTCTTCCCTGGGTGTGCTCATTGACAGAGTGGGGTCAGTCTGCTTTTCCCAGGGCGTGTTACATTGACAGAGTGGGGTAAGTCTGCAGTTGACTGTGTGAGTAATTTTGCAGAGTGAGATCAGTCTGCTCTTCTCTGGTGGGTTACATTTACCGAATGAGGTCAGTCTGCTCTTGCCTGGGTTTGTTACATTGACAGAGTGGGGTCAGTCGGTTCTTCCCTGGGTGTGTTACATTGACAGGGTGAGGTCAGTCTTCTCTTCCCTGGGTGTGCTCATTGACAGAGTGGGGTCAGCCTGCTCTTCCCTGGTTCTGATACATTGACAGAGTTGGGTAAGTCTGCTCTTCCCTAGGTGTGTAACATTGACAGTATGGTGTCAGTCTCGTCTTCCCTGGGTGTGTTACATTGACAGACTTTGGTCAGTCTGCTCTTCCCTGGGTTTGTAACTTTGACAGAATGGGGTCAGTCTGCTCTTGCCTGGGTGTGTTACATTGACAGAGTGGGGTCAGTTTGTTCTTCACTGAGAGTGTTAATTTGACAGAGTGGGTTCAGTCTGCTCATCCCTGGGTGTGTTACATTGACAGAGCGGGGTCAGTCTGCTCTGGGCTGGGTGTGTTACAGTGAAAGAGTGGGGTCAGTTTGTTCTTCCCTGGGAGTGTTACATTGACAGAGTGGAGTCAGTCTGCTCTTCCCTGGCTGTGTTACATTGACAGAATGGGGTCAGCCAACTCTTCTCTGGGTGTGTTACATTGAAAGGGTTGGGTCAGTCTGCTCTTCCCTTGGTGTGTTACATTGACAGGCTGGGGTCAGTCTGCTCTTCCCTCGTTGTGTTACAATGACAGAGTGGGGTCATTCTGCACTTCCCTGGGTGTGTTAGATTGACACAGTGGGGTCAGTCAGCTGTTCCCTGGGTGTGTTACATTGACAGAGTGGGGTCAGTCTGCTCTTCCCTGGGTGTGTTACATTGACAGAGTGGGATCAGTCTGCTCTTGTCTCGGTGGGTTACATTGACAGCGTGGGGTCAGTCTGCTCTTCCCTGAGTGGGCTACATTGACAGAGTTGGGTCGGTCTGCTCTTCCCTGGGTGTGTTACATTGACAGAGTGGGTTAAGTCGGCTCTTCCCTGGGACTGTTTCATTGGCATAGTGGGGTCAGTCTGTTCTTCCCTGGGTGTGTTACATTGACAGGGTGGTGTCAGTCTGCACTTCCCAGGGAGTGTGACATTGACAGAGTGAGGTCAGTCTGCTCTTCCCTGGGTGTGTTGCATTGACAGAGTGGGGTCAGTCTGCTCTTCCCTGGGTGTGTTACATTGACAGAGTGTGGTCAGTCTGCTATTCCATGGGTGGGTTACATTGACTGAGTGGGGTCAGTCTGTTCTTCCCTGGGTGTGCTACATTGACAGAGTGGGATCAGGCTGCTCTTCCCTAGGTGTGTTACATTGACACGGAGGGGTCAGTCTGCTCTTCCCTGGATGTGTTACAGTGACAGAGTGGGGTCAGTCTGCTCTTCCTTTTGTGTGTTGCATTGACAGAATGGGGTCAGTCTGCTCTTCACTGGGTGCGTTACATTGACAGATTGGGCTCTGTCTGCTATTCTCTGGGTGGGTACATTGACAGAGTGGGCTCAGTCTGCTCTTCCCTGGGTGTGTTACATTGACAGATTGGGGTCAGTGTGCACTTCACTGGTTGTGTTACATTGACAGAGTGGGTTCAGTCTGCTCCTCCCAGGGTGGGTTACATTGAGAGTGTCGGGTCAGTCAGCTGTTCCCTGGGTGTGTTACATTGACAGAGTGGGGTCAGTGTGCACTTCTCTGGGTGTGTTACATTGACAGAGTGTGGTCAGGCTGCTCTTCCCTGAGTGGGTTACATTGACAGAGTGGGGTAAGTCTGCAGTTGACTGTGTGAGTAATTTTGCAGTGTGAGATCAGTCTGCTCTTCTTTGGGTGGGTTACATTTACAGAGTGAGGTCAGTCTGCTCTTCCCTGGGTGTGTTACATTGACAGTGTGGGGTCAGTCGGTTCTTCCGTTGTTCTAATACATTGACAGACTTGGGTAAGTCTGCACTTCCCTGGTTGTGTTACATTGACAGAATGGGTTCAGTCTGCTCTTCCCAGGGTGGGTTACATTGAGAGTGTAGGGTCAGTCAGCTGTTCCCTGGGTGTGTTACATTGACAGAGTGGGGTCAGTCTCCTCTTCCCAGGGTGTGTTTCATTGACAGAGTGAGGTCAGTCTCCTCTTCCCAGGGTGTGTTTCATTGACAGAGTGAGGTCAGTCTGCTATTCCCAGGGTATGTTACATTGTCAGAGTGGGGACAGTCTGCTCTTTTCTCGGTGGGTTACATTGACAGCGTGGGGTCAGTCTGCTCTTCCCTGAGTGGGTTACATTGACAGAGTGGGGTCAGTCTTCTCTTCCCTGGGTGTGCTCATTGACAGAGTGGGGTCAGTCTGTCAATGTAACACACCCAGAGAAGTGCACACTGACCCCACTCTGTCAATGTAACACACCCAGGGAACAGCTGACTGACCCCACTGTGTCAATCTAACACACCCAGGGAAGTGCAGAATGACCCCACTCTGTCATTGTAACACAACGAGGGAAGAGCAGACTGACCCCAGCCTGTCAATGTAACACACCAAGGGAAGAGCAGACTGACCCAACCCTTTCAATGTAACACACCCAGAGAAGAGTTGGCTGACCCCACTCTGTCAATGTAACACAGCCAGGGAAGAGCAGACTGACTCCACTCTGTCAATGTAACACTCCCAGGGAAGAACAAACTGACCCCACTCTTTCACTGTAACACACCCAGCCCAGAGCAGACTGACCCCACTCTGTCAATGTAACACACCCAGGGATGAGCAGACTGAACCCACTCTGTCAAATTAACACTCTCAGTGAAGAACAAACTGACCCCACTCTGTCAATGTAACACACCTTCCAAGAGCAGACTGACCCCACTCTGTCAAAGTAACAAATCCAGGGAAGAGCAGACTGACCCATTCTGTCAATGTAACATACCCAGGGAAGAGCAGACTGACCCCATACTGTCAATGTTACACACCCAGGGAAGAGAAGACTGACCAAAGTCTGTCAATGTTACACACCCAGGGAAGAGCAGACTGACCAGAGTCTGTCAATGTAACACACCCAGGGAAGACGAGACTGACACCATTCTGTCAATGTAACACACCTAGGGAAGAGCAGACTTACCCAACTCTGTCAATGTATCAGAACCAGGGAAGAGCAGACTGACCCCACTCTGTCAATGAGCACACCCAGGGAAGAGAAGTCTGACCTCACCCTGTCAATGTAACACACCCAGGGAAGAACCGACTGACTCCACTCTGTCAATGTAACAAACCCAGGCAAGAGCAGACTGACCTCATTCGGTAAATGTAACCCACCCAGAGAAGAGCAGACTGATCTCACTCTGCAAAATTACTCACACAGTCAACTGCAGACTTACCCCACTCTGTCAATGTAACACGCCCTGGGAAGAGCAGACTGACCTCACTCTGTCAATGAAACGCACCCTGGGAAGAGCAGACTGACCTCACTCTGTCAATGTCTCAGAACCAGGGAAGAGCAGACTGACCCCACTCTGTCAATATAACACACCCAGGGAATAGCAAACAGAGCCCAAAGTGTCATGCAACCCACCCAGTGAAGAGAAGACTGACTCCATTCTGTCAATGTAACACACCCAGGGAAGAGCAGACTGACCCCACTCTGTCAATGAGCACACCCAGGGAAGAGAAGACTGACCTCACCCTGTCAATGTAACACACCCAGGGAAGAACCGACTGACCCAACTCTGTCAATGAAACACACCCAGGGAAGAGCAGACTGACCTCACTCTGTAAATGTAACCCACCCAGAGAAGAGCAGACTGATCTCACACTGCAAAATTACTCACACAGTCAACTGCAGACTTACCCCACTCTGTCAATGTAATCCACTCAGGGAGGAGCAGCCTGACCCCACTCGGTCAATGTAACACGCCCTGGGAAGAGCAGACTGACCTCACTCTGTCAATGAAACACACCCTGGGAAGAGGAGACTGACCCCACTCTGTCAATGTAACACACCCAGAGAAGTGCACACTGACCCCACTCTGTCAATGTAACACACCCAGGGAACAGCTGACTGACCCTACACTCTCAATGTTACCCACCCTGGGAAGAGCAGACTGAACCCACTCTGTCAATGTAACACAACCAGGGAAGAGCAGACTTCCCCAACTCTGTCAATGTATCAGAACCAGGGAAGAGCAGACTGACTCCACTCTGTCAATGTAACACACCCAGGGAAGAGCAGACTGACCTCACTCTGTCAATGTAACACACCCAGGGAAGAACAGACTGACCCCACTATGTCAATGAAACAGTCCCAGGGAAGAGCAGTCTTAACCCACTCTGTCAATGTAACACACACAGGGAAGAGAAAACTGACCCCACTCTGTCAATGTATCAGAACCAGGGAAGAGCAGACTGACCCCACTCTGTCAATGAGCACACCCAGGGAAGAGCAGACCGACCCCACTCTGTCAATGTAACCCACTCAGGGAAGAGCAGACTGACACCACGCTGTCAATGTAACCCACCGAGAAAAGAGCAGACTGACCCCACTCTGACAATGTAACACACCCTGGGAAGAGCAGACTGACCTCACTATGTCAATGAAACACACCCTGGAAAGAGGAGACTGACCTCACTCTGTCAATGAAACACACCCTGGGAAGAGCAGACTGACCTCACTATGTCAATGAAACACACCCTGGAAAGAGGAGACTGACCTCACTCTGTCAATGAAACACACCCTGGGAAGAGGAGACTGACCCCACTCTGTCAATGTAACACACCCAGGGAACAGCTGACTGACGCTACACTCTCAATGTAACCCACCCTGGGAAGAGCAGACTGAACCCATTCTGTCAATGTAACACAACCAGGGAAGAGCAGACTTACGCAACTCTGTCAATATATTAGAACCAGGGAAGAACCGACTGACACC
Source organism: Chiloscyllium punctatum (assembly GCF_047496795.1). Lineage (NCBI taxonomy): Eukaryota > Metazoa > Chordata > Chondrichthyes > Orectolobiformes > Hemiscylliidae > Chiloscyllium > Chiloscyllium punctatum. The sequence continues at coordinate 50,041,505 of NC_092788.1, read as the reverse complement.
ACACTGTCAATGAAACACATCCAGGGAAGAGCAGACTGACCTCACTCTGTAAATGTAACCCACCCAGAGAAGAGCAGACTGATCTCACTCTGCAAAATTACTCACACAGTCAACTGCAGACTTACCCCAATCTGTCAATGTAACCAACTCAGGGAAGAGCAGCCTGACCCCATTCTGTCACTGTAACATTGACAGAGTGGGGTCGGTCTGCTCTTCCCTGGGTGTGCTAATTGACAGAGTGGGGTCAGTCTGCTCTTCCCTGGTTCTGATACATTGACAGAGTGGGGTCAGTTTTCTCTTCCCTGGGTGTATAACATTGACAGAGTGGGTTAAGTCAGCTCTTCCCTGGGACTGTTTCATTGACATAGTGGGGTCAGTCTGCACATCCCTGGGTGTGTGACATTGACAGAGTGGAGTCAGTCTGCTCTTCCCTGGTTCTGATACATTGACAGAGTTGGGGAAGTCTGCTCTTCCCTGGTTGTGTTCCATTGACAGAGTGGGTTCAGTCTGCTCTTCCCAGGGTGGGTTACATTGAGAATGTAGGGTCAGTCAGCTGTTCCCTGGGTGTGTTATATTGACAGAGTTGGGGAAGTCTGCTCTTCCCTGGTTGTGTTCCATTGACAGAGTGGGTTCAGTCTGCTCTTCCCAGGGTGGGTTACATTGAGAATGTAGGGTCAGTCAGCTGTTCCCTGGGTGTGTTATATTGACAGAGTGGGGTCAGTCTCCTCTTCCCAGGGTGTGTTTCATTGACAGAGTGAGTTCAGTCTGCTCTTCCCAGGGCGTGTTACATTGACAGAGTGGGGTAAGTCTTCAGTTGACTGTGTGAGTAATTTTGCAGAGTGAGATCAGTCTGCTCTTCTCTGGGTTGGTTACATTTACAGAATGAGGTCAGTCTGCTCTTGCCTGGGTTTGTTACATTGACAGAGTGGGGTCAGTCGGTTCTTCCCTGGGTGTGTTACATTGACAGGGTGAGGTCAGTCTTCTCTTCCCTGGGTGTGCTCATTGACAGAGTGGGGTCAGTCTGCTCTTCCCTGGTTCTGATACATTGACAGAGTTGGGTAAGTCTGCTCTTCCCTAGGTGCTTAACATTGACAGATTGGTGTCAGTCTCGTCTTCCCTGGGTGTGTTACATTGACAGACTGTGGTCAGTCTGCTCTTCCCTGGGTGTGTAACATTGACAGTATGGGGTCAGTCTGCTCTTCCCTGGGTATGTTACATTGACAGAATGGGTCAGTCTGCTCTTCCCTGGGTTTGTTACTTTGACAGAGTGGGGTCAGTCTGCTCTTGGCTGGGTGTGTTACATTGACAGAGTGGGGTCAGTTTGTTCTTCACTGAGAGTGTTAAATTGACAGAGTGGGTTCAGTCTGCTCATCCCTGAGTGTGTTACATTGACAGAGTGGGGTCAGTCTGCTCTGGGCTGGGTGTGTTACAGTGAAAGTGTGGGGTCAGTTTGTTCTTCCCTGGGAGTGTTACATTGACAGAGTGGAGACAGTCTGCTCTTCCCTGGCTGTGTTACATAGACAGAGTGGGGTCAGCCAACTCTTCCCTGGGTCTGTTACATTGACAGAGTGGTGTCAGTCTGCTCTTCCCTGGGTGGTTTACATTGACAGAGTGTGTTCAGTCTGCTCAAAACTGGGTTGGTCAGGTGACGGTCTACCTCATTCATTGGGGCGGATGTCAAAGAGCATGTTGAACCGGAGAGGGATCGGAGCGAATTGGAGCCGTTTCGTGAGAGATTACAGAAGATAAGACAGCTCAGCTCAAAGCACAGCGCTTTATGCTGCCCCGATTAAAATATTGAAGATGGCAGAGGGGCAGATGAGCTGAGACAGGGTGGGAGCTGGGCAATATTGATGATGTGGAAGGACAGTGTGTGTATCTGATCACATTCTGTCAGTCTGACTAATAGCAGTCATTCCTGGCACTGGATTCACTGAGGGGTGAAGGGTGAGTGAACAGAGCGGACTGTCCCTGTTATTCTGTTCCTGACTCTCCAGCTCCCGCTCTGTTAGTGACCTCTCAGTCTCCCGGGAAATGGGCTGTTTCCCAATTGTGCCGGTTTCCTGGCCTTTATCCTTGACTGAGCTGAGAGTTGATGGTCTGAGGAATATCATTCCCAAATGACTCCTGTCCAAGATAATACCGATTAATGTGTCTGTGTGTCCTCCATTAATCTGTAAACATCATTGCTCAGGGCTGGAGGGACATGGATTGATGACATTGAGGATGTTATGAACCAGACCAAACTCCTCTGCCTTTAGAAAATGGTGTCGACCCCTTTTCCTGATTTACATGAATGTTTGCAGAGTCAGGATTTCTGATTGTTTTGTGGCTGGAGTTTATTTTATCCTTATATAGATTTGACACATTAATCCTCCCTCCCCACCACTACAAAAGCTGTTGGAACTGTTCAGTGTTTCCAGCGGCTTCTGTAATTATTTCAGGTTCCTGACGGGAGCAGTCTCTCAATTTTCGAACAAAACAAACCCATCCTTGTGCTGCAACTAATATTTCAATAAGAAATGGGAAGCAGCAGAGGGGAAAGCTTCCGAGATGCCGTGATATGCTGCCCGGTTCCATACTGCAATTCACAGGAACCATCGCCAGGAAAAGCAAGGAGTAACGTGAGAGATCTGGTTTACCGGAGGATGCAAGATTTATTGCCTCGTTTCATTCCAGTGCTTTTCATTTTAAAGGCTATTTACCAATCGCGACACTGTGATGACTGGGAATCGATCCCAGGTCAACTGTATGGAAGGCAGCTCTGCTCCCCACTATCCCACCATCACCCTGCTAGCAGCTCCCTCCCCATTCCCAAACACACTTAACAAGGCCGTGATCATCACCAACTGGATTGGGGCTGAAATCCAAACATACACATCCTCTGTATCTAACCCAGTGATGGAGCTCTCCTGATTGAGTTTGATGTGAACAGGATGGGGGAAGTGGGAGATTTAATCAGTACCTAACGCCGAGCTCAAAATGACCTGGGAATTTGAAATGCTGCAGTGTAGAGGGAGATTTAGTCTGTATCTGACCCCATTCTCTACCTGCCCTGGGGATTTAAATGGGGACAGTTTAATTGTAGCTTTACGTTGTCTGGAACCCTGTGCTCCCTCTGCCCTGGGAGTGTTTGCTGGGAACACTGTCTAACCTCTGTGATATGGATCCTATGAAGATTGATGGGAGACAGTGTAAATGGAATTGTCAGGGTCCAATTCCTTCACGTGGATGAGAGAAGGTGAGAAAAAATGATCCCAGTGGAACTGAAGGGTCAGCAACAGAATGAAGACACCATTGGCTCAGAGACAGGAGACAGGAGAGACGGTAATGAGGGTTTCAGACTGGAGGGAGCTACAGGCACATACAAGTTGAGAACTGTTTTCAGTAAAAGGCAATTGATCCCAGGTCACTGCAGAGTGTAAGAATCTGATGCCTTTCCCTCACTATCCCCCTCCAATCCCTGGGAAGATCTGCTCCCACCCCATGTTCCATCCCAACTGCTGACTGTGTTACATACATTAATACATTGGAGCTGGGCAGAGGTGCTTTTAAACCTGGGATCTTGCTGTGTAACTTGCCTCCAAAATGCTCTTGCTCCCCCTTGCAACTAATCTTTTCCCTCTTTTATCCTGAAGAACATTTGTTTGGAAAGCTGCAACGTGAAGATCCAAAATGTTCGAGGCCAGGAAAGAACAACCTCCAGAGGGGGAGCACGGGCCTGAGGCCTGAGGCCTGGTCGACAGGCTGCACCCCATGGGGGCCCACAGTGAGTTGTGTGTTTATTTACCCCGAGGTTTAATCTCCTGTGGGGGACCCTGGGTTTTAGTGGCCTCTGGGTAACTGGCTCCTGTCAGATTGTGGCCCTGTCATTTTTAAAACAGGTTTGAAGCCTGGGGTTAAAGTTTGTCAATCCCCAGGATCTGAGAGGTAGGACTCTCTTCGGGTGGAATTAAAACGCAAATGCTGTGACCCTTTCTAAAGACTCCCTTTCTCAACCTTCTCTTTCACCCCTCTCTCTCTCACACCCCTCTCTCTCACCCTCCCTCTCTCGTCCCGTCTCTCTTTCCTCCTCCCACTCTCATCCCTCCTATCTCACACTCTCCCTATCTCACCCCTCTCTCACAGCCCCTCCTGCTCTCACCCACGCTCTCTTGCACCCCCTATCTCTCTCACCCCCTTCTCTCTCACTGCCTCTCTCTCTCACACCCCCTTTCTCTCTCACCTTGTTATCTCTCTCTCCCTCACTCTCTCTCACCCCCTCTCTCTCCACCCTGCTCTCTCACTCTCACCCCTCCCTCTGTCATCCCTCACCCTCTCTCCCCTTTACACCCTCTCTCTCCCCCGCCCTCTCTCTCGTCCCCTCCTGTCTCTTGCTCCCTTTTTCTCTCTCTTATTCCCCTTCCCTCTCGCGCTCTGTCTCACACTCCCGCTCTTTTCTCTCTGTATACCCCCTCTCTCGCACCCTCTTTCTCTCGTTCACACCATTTCTCTATCTCTTTTGACCCCTTTCTTCCTCCCTCCTCCTTGCTCTTGCTCTGTCTCTCTCTAGCGCCCACTCTCTCATCCCATCTCCCTCACACCCCTCTAACTGTCTCATCTGTTCACTCGCTCTCTCTCTCTGTCTCTCTCTCTCTCAACCCATCATTCACTGTCTATCTCACCCTCTCTCTCACATCGTTCTCTCTCTCTCTCTCGCGTCCCATCTCTCTCTTCCCTCTTTATCTCGCTGTCCCCCTTTCTCTCTCACCCTTTCTCTATCTCTCCTCCTTTCTCTCAATCCCTCTCTCTCAAACCCTCTCTCTCCCACTCTCTCTCCCACCTCCTCTCTCTCACCCCCTTCACATTCACTCTTTCTCTGAACTTCTCTCTCTCTCTCTCTTCCCCCTCTCTCTTTCTCCCCCTCTCTCCTTTTCTCAGACCTCTCTCCATTTCTCACCCTCTCTCTCTCACCCCTTTCTCTCTTACCCCCTCTCTCTCAACCCCTCTCTCTCACCCTCTCTCTCTCACCCCCCTCATCCCCCTCTCTCCCCCTCTCTCCCCTCTCTATCCCCCCTCTCTCCCCCGCTCTCTCAACCCCTCTCTCCCCCTCTCCTCCACTCTCTCCCCCTCTCTCCGCCATCTCTCTACCCCTCTCTGTGCCCTCTCTCTGCCCCCAATCCCACCCTCTCTCCCTCTCCCCCTCCCTCCCCCTCCCTCGCCCCCTCTCTCTCGTCCTCTCTCCCCTCCTCTCTCGCCCCTCTGTTTCGCACCCCTCTCTCACCCCCTCTCTCTCTCTCACATTCTCTCTCTCTGTCTCACTCTTCCGCTCGCTCTCTTCCTCTTGCGGTCTCTCTCTCACTCTCTCACCCTCTTCTCACGCTCTCTCTCTCTCCCTGCCTCTCTCCCTCTCTCTTGCCTCCCGCTCTCTCTTATCTCACGGTCTCTCTCGTTCGCTCTCTCTCGCTCGTGCTCTCTCTCTCTCTGTCGCTCATGCTCTCTCTGTCTGTCACTCTCACTCTTGCTCTATCTCTCTCTGTCTGTCACTGTCTCTTTACATCTCTCTCTCTCAGTCCTCCCCCTCACCTCCTTTCTCTTGCAACCCATCTTTCTCAACCCCTCTCTCTCCCGTCTCTCTCTAACCCTCTCTCTCTCTCACCCACTCTTTCCCCAGTCTCTCTCTCAACCTCTCTCTCTCAACACCTCTCTCACCCCCTCTCTCTATCAACCTCTCTCTCTCTCCCCCCTCTCAACCCCCTCTCTCAACTGCTCTCTCACCCCTCTCATTCTCACCCCCTCTCTCTCTCTTCCCCTCTCTCCCACCCTCTCTCTCTCACTCCCGTCGCTCTCTCTCTCAACCACCCCCTCTCTCACCCTCCCCTCTCTCTCATTCCCCATCTCTCACCAACCTCTCTCTCACCTTCACTCTGTCTCTCTCACCCACCTCTCTCTCTCTCAGCCCCCCACACCCCCTCTATCTCCCCCCACCTCCCTCACCCCACTCCCACCCCCCCTCACACCCCCATCCCCACACACCCCCTCACCCACCTAGCCCTCTCACCCCCACACCCCCCTCTCACACCCCCTCTCTCTCTCAAACCTCTCTCTCTGTCATCCGTATCTTTCTCTCACCACTCTAACTCTCTTACCTTCTCTCCCCCTCTCTCTACCCCCTCTCTCACTTCTCTCTCTCATCCTCTGTCTCACCTCTCTCTCACACACACACACCCCTCTCTCACGCCCTCCCTCTCTCATCCCGTCCCTCTCTCACACCCTCCCACTCTCACACCCTCCCTCTCTCCCTCCTCTCTCTCCCTCTCCCCCTCTCTCACCCCTCTCCCCCCACTCTCACTCCTCTCTCTCACCCCCTCTCTCTCACCCTCCCTCTCTCATCACGTCCCTCATTCCCCCCCCACTCTCATCCCTCCTCTCTCACACTCTCCCTATCTCACCCCATCTCTCTCTCAGCCCATCTCTCTCTCAACCCCTCCCACTCTCACCCACCCTCTCTTGCACCCCCGTCTCTCTCACCCCCCCTCTCTCACCCCCTCTCTCTCACCCCCTCTCTCATTCCAGTCTCTCTCCACCTTTCTATTACACCCTCTCTCTCACACCCTACTAACTCTCTCTCCCCCCTCTCAACCCCTCTCTCTCACCCCCCTTCGTTCACTCACCCCCTTCTCTCTCTCAACCCCTCTCCATCTCAACCCCGCTCTCTCACCCCCCTCACCAACCCCTCGCTCAACACCCCCTCACTCTCTCATCTCCTCACTCTCTCACCCCCTCACTGACCCCTCTCTCTCTTCCTCTCTCTCACCCCTCTATTTCTCCCTCTTCCGCTCTCTCTCTCACCCTTCTCTTTCTCTCTCTCACACCCTCTCTCTCACACCCTCTCTCTCACCCCTCTCTCTCTCAACCCTCTCTCTCACTCCCTCTCTCTCTCACCGTCCCCCTCTCAACACTCCCTCTCTCAACACCCTTCAATCTCTCATCCCCTCACTCTCTCACCCCCTCAGTCTCTCACCTCTCTCTTTATCAAGCCCCCTCTCTCTCTCTCACATCTATCTCCCTCTCACACCCTTCTCTCTCTCCCCTCTCTCTACATCACCCCTCTCTCTCCCACCCCAATCTCTTCCACATCCCCCTCTCTCTCTCACACACACACTCTCACACACCCTCGCACTCTCACCCTCTCTCCCACCATCTCTCAGCCTCTTTCTCATCCCCCCTCTCCTCTTCTCACTCCCTCTCTCTTACCCCCTCTCTCTCTCCCACCTCCTCTCTGTCACTCACTCCCACCTCTCCCGCTCACCGCCCTCTCACCCAGCTCTCTCTCTCACACCCTCTCTCTCCCGCACCCCCTCTCTTCCACCCTCTCACTCTCTCACCCCCCTCTCTCTCTCACCCTCCAAGCCCTCTCCTTCTCACCCCCCACCCCTGTCACTCTCAACCCCCCACACTCTCTCACCCCCCTCTCTCTCAACCCCTCTTTCTCACCCCTCGCTCTCTCTAACCCCCTCTCTAGCACACCTCTCTCTCACTCCTTGTGTCTCTCACCACTCCCTCTCGCAACCCCTCTCTCTGACACCCCCTCTCAACCCTCCTCCCTCTCTCACCCCCTCACCCCTCTCCCTTTCTCTCTTACCCCGCGCTCTCTCTCTCTAACCCCTCCCCCTCACCCTTCTCCTTCACATGCTCTGTCTGTTCCCCTCTCTCTCAACCCTCTCTTTCTCTCTCAACCCCTCTCTCACCACTCTATCTCACACCCTCTCTCTCACACTTCTCTCTCTCACACACCTCTCTTTCTCTGTAAACCTCTCTCTCACCCCTCTCTCTCTCGCTCTCTCTCTCTCACTCTCCCTCTCTCTCACTCCCCCTCTCTCTCACCACCCCCTCTCTCTCACCGCCACTCCCTCACCCCTCTGTCTCACCCCTCTCTCTTCCCCCTGCTCTCTCCGCTCTCTCGCTCTTCCCTCTCTCTCACACTCCCCTCTCACTCGCCCTCCCCTCACTCGCTCTCCCCTCTCTCTCCCACACCCCCTCTCTTCGACCCTCTCACTCTCTCACCCCTCTCTCTCTCACCCCCACCCCTCTCTCTCACCGCCCACCCCTCTCACTCTCAACCCCCCTCTCTCTTACCCCCTCTCTCTCAACCCCTCTTTCTCACCTCTCGCTCTCTCACCCCCCTCTCTCTCACTTCCTGTGTCTCTCACCACCCCTCTCTCACCACCACCTCTCTCAACCCCCTCACTGTCTCATCCCCTCTCTCTCACCCCTCTCTCTGTCACCCCCTCTCACACCTCCTCCCTCTCTCAGCCCCTCACCCCTTTCCCTTTCTTTCTTACCCTGCGCTCTCTCTCTAACCCCTCCCCCTCTCACCCCTCTCTCTCACCCCCCTCTCTCTTCCCCTCTCTCTCTCACCCCTCTCTTCCTCTCTCAAACCCTGTCTCTCTCACCACTCTCTCTCTCACCCCTGTCTCTCTCAGACCTCTCTTTATCTGTCACCCCTCTCTCTCCCCTCTCTCTCTCTCATTCCATCTCTCTCTCACCACCCCCTCTCATCACCCCCTCTCTCAACACACCTCAATCTCTCATCCCCTCACTCTCCTACTCCCTCAGTCTCTCACCCCACTCTCTTTCAAACCCTCTCTCTCACACACACATCCATCTCTCTCTCACTCCCCTGTCTCTCTCTCCTTTCTCTCCCTCACCCCTCTCTCTGCCACCCCAATCTCTTTCACATCCCCCTCTCTCGCACACACTCTCACACACTCTCGCTCACTCACCCCTCCCTCTCTCCCACCATCTCTCTTTCTCTCTCTCACCTCCTCTTTCTCTCTCACCCCCTCTCTCTCCCACTCCCTCTCTTCCATCCTCTCACTCTCTCACCCCTCTCTCTCACCCCCCTCTCTCTCCCACCTCCCTCTCTCTCAACCGTCCATCTCTCTCACCCCCTTCGCTCTGTCAACCCCCTCTCTCACCCCTCACTCTCTCACCCCTCTCTGCCACACTCCCTCTCTCACTCCCTCTCTCTCTCACCACCCCCTCTCTCAAACCCCCTCATTCTCTCATCCCCTCACTCTCTCACACCCTCACTCTCTCACCCCCTCTCTCTCACTTCCTCTCTCTCACCCACCTCTCTCTCACCACACACTCTCTCTCACCACCCCCTCTCTCAAACCCCCTCATTCTCTCATCCCCTCACTCTCTCATCCCCTCACTCTCTCATCCCCTCACTCTTTCACGCCCTCAATCGCTCACGCCCTCTCTCTTTCTCAAACCCCCTCTCTCTCTCACCAACCTCTCTCACCCCTCTCTCTCATGCCCTCTCACACCCTTTCGCTCTTACCCACGCTCTCTCTCTAATCCCTCGCCCCCACCTCTCTCTTTCACCCCCTCTCTCTCACACACTCTCTCAATCACACCCTCTCCTTCTCACTCCACTCTCTCTCTTACTCCCTCCCCACTTTCTCTCTCTCAATCACCCATTGTCTCTCACCCCTCTCTCTCTCACCTCCTCGCACCCCCCTCACCACCTCACCCCCCTCCCTCTCTCACACCCGTTCTGTCTTACCCCTCGCTCTCTCTCTAACCCCTCCCCCTCTCGCTCACCCCTCTCTCTCACCCACTCTCTCTCTCTCACACCCTCTCCTACTCACGCCACTCTCTCTCCTACCCTCCACTTTCTCTCTCAATGACCCCTTCTCTCTCAACCCCTTCTTACCCCCACCCCCTCTCTCCCCCTCTCTGCCCCCCCTCTCTCCCTCTCCATCCCCCTCTGTCTCTCACACCCACTCTCTCTCGCACACCCCCTCTCTCTCACCCCCACTCCCTCACCCCCTCTGTCTCACCCATCTCTCCCCCCTCCCGTTTCTCCCCTCTCTCACCCTCCCCTCTCTCTCGCGCTCTCCTCTCTCTCACTCCTCTCTCACTCCCCCCCTTCGCACCCCCCTCACCACCTCACCCCCTTCCCTCTCTCACACCCTTTCTCTCTTACCCAGCTCTCTCTCTCTAACCCCTCCCCCTCTCGCTCACCCTTCTCTCTCACCCACTCTCTCTCCTACCCTCCACTTTCTCTCTCAATGACCCCTTCTCTCTCAACCCCTTCTTACCACAACCCCCTCTCTCCCCCCTCTCTGCCCCCCTCTCTCTCCCTCTCCATCTCCCTCTGTCTCTCACACCCCCTCTCTCTCCATCCCATCTCACTCTCTCACACCCACTCTCTCTCACACACCCCCTCTCTCTCACCCCCACTCCTTCACCCCCTCTGTCTCACCCATCTCTTTCCCCCCTCCCGCTCTCTGCCCTGTCTCGCTCCTCTCTGTTTCGCCCTCCCCTCTTTCACCCTCCCCTCTCTCTCGCCCTCCCCACTCTCTCTCCCTCCCCTCTCTCGCCCTCCCCTCTTTCGCCCTCCCCTCTCACTCGCCCACCCCCTCACTGGTTCTCCCCTCTCTCTCCCTCCCCTCTCTGGCCCTCCCGTCTCTCTCCCTCCCCCTCAGTCTCCTTCCCCTCTCTTGCCCTCCCCTCCCTCTCACTCTCCCTCCCCTCTCACTCTTCCCTCCCCTCTTACTCTCCCTCCCCCTCCACCCACTCAGCCTCCCCTCTCTCTCCCACCCTCTCTCTCCCACGCTCTCTCCCCTCTTCTCTCTACTCCCTCACCCTCTCACGTGTCTCACGCCCTCCTCTCCCCTCCTCTCTCTCCCACTCTCTCTCTCTCTCGCTCTCTCTTCCCTCTCTCTCTGCGCTCTCTCCCCTCTCTCTCCTTCCCCTCTTTCTCTCCCCGAACTTTCTCTCCCCCCAATCTCTCTCTCTGCCCACACTCTCTCCCCCTCTCTTCCCCCCTGTCTCACCCTCCCTCTCTCGCCCCTAACTCTCGCCCCTCTCATTATCTCCTCCCCGTCTCTCTCTCTCTCTCTCTCTCTCACTCTCACACTCTCTGTCTCTTGCCCCTCTCTCTCTCCCTGCTCCTTCACTCTCTCTCCACCTTCTCTTACTCTCGATCCCCCTCCCTCGGTATCACTCTCTCTCTCTCCCCACCTCTCATCGTTTCTCTTTGACTGAATCTCTCTCCTTCCCTCCCTCTCTCTCTGACACACTCTGTCTCCCTGGTTCTTCCCTCTCCCTCTGACCCAAATTCTGGGGGGTTTGTGGTGGTGAGGCTGCGTGTGGGGGCTGGGGGTGGGATGTGATAGGTGGGAGGATGGAAAATTGGGTAGAGACGGAATTGTGGGAGGGAGACAGACACGGCGGGGAAGGGGGGAGTAAAGCCAGGTGGAGAGACCGGGGTTCGGGGGGTGTGAGAGAGAGGGAGATGAGGGAGAGTAAAAGGGAGAGGTGGTGAGAAAGAGAGAGTGTGCAGAACAAGAGAGAGGGAGAAAAGTGAGGAGGAAGATTAGGAGAGAGGAAATGGGGAGGCCAGGTTGGAATGGGGGGGGTCAGAGGGAGTTAAACCCAGCTCCTGAGCTCAGGGCGCGGTGTCCTCCCCTTCCCTGAGGACCAGGACTTGGGACTGAGTCTGTCTCTCTCCAGCTCAGCTCCTCCAACACAAAGATACACAACAACATCGGTCACGCTGCTGCTCGGCATGCTTTATTCAACATTTTTATTGGTTACAAATAGAAGTGATGGATACAGTCAGTGGGATGGTGCCTTTTCTCACTGCCCAACCCCTCTCTGACCCCTCTCTCTCTGCCCCCATCTCTCTCTGCCCCTTCTCTATCTGTCGCCCTCTCTCTCTGCTCCCCCTCTCTCTCTGACCCCCCTCTCTCTCTGCCCCCCTCTCTCTGCCCCCCTCTCTCTCTGCTTCCTCTTTCTGTCCCCCTCTCTCTCTGCTCCCCCTCTCGCTCTGCCCCCCTCTCTCTCTGCCCCCCTCTCTCTCTGCTTCCTCTCTCTCTGTCTCCCCCTCTCTCTGTCCCACTCTCTCTGACCCCCCCCCTCTGTACCCCCTCTCTGTCCCCCCATCTCTCTGTCCCCCCCACTCTCTGTCACCCTATCTGTCCCCCCTCTCTCTGTCCCCCCTCTCTCTGTCCCCCCCTCGCTGTCCTCCCCTCTCTCTGTCCTCCCCCTCTCTCTGTCCCCCGTCGCTGTCCCCCCTCTCTCTGTCCCCCACTCTCTGCCCCCCCTGTCCTCCCCCTCTCTCTCTGTCCTCCCCCTCTATCTGTACCCCCCTCTCTCTGTCGCCCCCCTCCGTCCCCCCCTCTCTCTGTCCCCCCACTCTCTGTCCTCCCCTCTCTCTGTCCCCCCTCTCTCTGTCCCCCCTCTCCGCCCCCCCTCTCTCTGTCCCCTCCCCTCTCTGTCCCCCCTCTCTCTGTCCCCCCTATCTCTGTCCCCTCGTCTGTTCCCCGCCTCTGTCCTCCCCCTCTCTCTGTCCTCCCCCTCTCTCTGTCCTCCCCTCTCTCTGTCCTCCCCTCTCTCTCTGTCCCCCCTCTCTGTCCCCCCTCTCTGTACCCCTCTCTGTTCCCGACTCTCTGTGCCCCCCTCTTTGTCCCTTCCTACTCTGCCACTCCCCTCTGTCCCCCCTCTGTCCCCCTCTCTCTCTGTCCCCCCTTTCTCTCTGTCCCCCTCTCTCTCTCTGTCCCCCCTCTTTCTCTGATCCCCCTCTCTCTGTCGCCACCGCTCTCTGTCGCCCCCTCTCTCTGTCGCCCCCCTCTCTGTCGCCCCCCTCTCTGTCCTCCCCTCTCTCTGTCCTCCTCTCTCTCTGTCCCCCCCTCTCTGTCACCCCCTCTCTGTACCCCTCTCTTTACCGGTCTCTCTGTGCCCCCCTCTTTGTCCCTTCCTACTCTGCCCCTCCCCTCTGTCCCCCTCTGTCCCGCCTCTCTTCTGTTCCTCCTCTCTTTCTGTCCCCACTCTCTGTGCCTCATCTCTCTGTCCTCTCCCTCCCGTCCCCCGTCCCCCTCTGTCCCCCACTCTCTGCATCCCCCCATTCTCTGTCCCCCTCTCTCTGACCCCTTCTCTCTTCCCCACTCTGTACCCCCTCTCTGCCCCCACTCTATTTCCCCCTTTATCTCCCCCCTCTCTGTCTCCCTCTCTCTCTGTCCCTCTCTCTCTGCCCACCTCTCTCTGTCATTCTCTCTCTGTCCCCCTCTCTGTCCCCCCTCCCTCTGACCCCTCTCTCTGTCCCCCTCTCTCTGTCCCCGTCTGTCTCTGTGCCCCCGCTCTCTGCCCCCTCTCTCTGCCCACCTCTCTCTGCCACTCTCTCTCTGTCCCCCTCTCTGTCCCCCCTCTCTCTGACCCCTCTCTCTGTCCCCCTCTCTCTGTCCCCGTCTGTCTCTGTACCCCCGCTCTCTGCTCCCCTCTCTCTGTCACCCTCTCTCTCTCTCTGCCCCCTTCACTCTCTGCCCCCTCACTCTCTGCACCCCCCTCTCTCTGCCCCCTCTTTCTCTGTCCTCCTCTCTCTCTGTTCCCCTCTCTCTCTGTGCCCCTCTCTCTCTGTGCCCCTCTCTCTCTGTGCCCCCCCTCTCTCTCTGTTCCCCTCTCTCTCTGTGCCCCTCTCTCTCTGTGCCCCCTCTCTCTCTCTCTGTCCCCCTCTCTCTGTCCCCCTCTCTCTGTACCCCTCTCACTCGGTCCCCCTCTCTCTCTGCCCCCCTCTCTCTCTCTGTCCCCTCTCTCTCTGCCCCCCTCTCTCTCTGTCCCCTCCCTCTCTGCCCCCCTCTATCTGTACCCTACTCTCTGTCCACCCCGTCTCTGTACCACTCCCTCTGTCCCCCCTCCCTCTGTCCCCCCTCTCTCTGTTCCCCCCTCTCTCTGTCCCCCCTCTCTGTCCCCCCTCTCTTTTCCTCCCTCTCTGTCCCCCCGCCCCCCTCTCTCTGTCCCCCCTCTCTCTGTCCCCCTCTCTCTGTCCCCCTGCCTCTCTCTATCCTCTTTGTCCCCTCTCTCTCTCTGTCCTGCTCTCACTGTTCCCCCTCTCTCTGAACCCCTCTCTGTACCCCTCTCTCTGTCCCCCACTCTCTGTCCCCCCTCCACCTGACCCCCTCTATCTCCTCCATTCTGTACACCTCTTTCTGTCCCCCACACTCTGTCCCCCACTCTCTCCTTCCCCCCATTCTCTGTCCCCTTCTCTCTGTCCCCCTCTCTCTGTTGCTCTCTATCTGCCCCCTCTCTGTCACCACTCCCTCTGTCCCCCCGTCCCCGTCTCTCTGTCCCCGTGCTCTCTCTGTCCCCATCTCTTAATGTCCCCCCTCTGTCCCTCCTCTCTCTGTCCTCTCCCTCTCCGTTCCCTACCGCCCACCCTCTGTTTCCCACTCTCTCCATCCCCCTTCTCTCGTCCCCTTCTCTCGTCCCCTTCTCTCTGTCCCCTTCTCTCTGTCCCCCTCTCTCTGACCCTCTCTCGTTTCCTCACTTTGTACCCCTCTCTCTGTCCCCACTCCCTTTGGCCCCATCTCTCTGTCCCTCTCTCTCTGTCCCACTCTCTCTGTCCCCCCTCTCCCTGTCCCGTCCTCTCTCTGTCCCCCCTCTCTCTCTGTCCACCTATCTCTGTCCCCTCTCTCTCTGTCCCCCCCTCTCTCCCACCCGCCTCTTTCTATCCCTCCCTCTCTCTGTGCCCCTCTCTCTGTCGCGCTATCTCTGCCCCCTCTCTGTCGCCTCTCCCTGTGTCCCCATCTCTCTGTCCACACTCTCTCTGTTCCCTCTCTCTATCTGTTCCTATGCTCTCTGTCCCCATCTCTTTCTGTCCTCCCTCTCTATCCCTCCTCTCTCTGTCCACTCCCTCTCTGTCCATCCCTGCTCCCCCTCTGTCCCCCACTCAGTCCATCCCCCTCTCTCTGACCCCCCTCTCTGTCACCCCTCTCTCTGTCCCCCCTCTCTCTGCCCCCCGTCTGTCCCCCTCTCTTCGTCCCCCTCTATCTCTGTCCCCCTCTCTCTGTCCCCCTCTCTGTCCCCATCTCACTCTGTCCCCCTCGACCTCGCCCTCTCTCTGACCACCTCTATCTCCCCCACTCGCTGTGCCCCTCTCTCTGTCGCCCTCTCTCTTCCCCCCTCTCCCTCCCACCACCTCTCTCTCTGTCCCCCCTCTCTCTGACCCCCCTCTTTCTATCCCTCTCTCTCTGTCCCCCCTCTCTCTCTATCTCCTTCTCTCTCTGTCCCCCCCACTCTCTCTCTTTCCCCTCTCTCTCTGCCCCTTCTCTCTCTGCCCCTCTCACTCTGTCCCCCTCCGTCTGCCCCCATCTCTCTCTGCTCCTCTCTCTCTCTGTCCCGCTCTCTCTCTGTCCCGCTCTCTCTCTCTGTGCCCCTCTCTCTCTCTCCCCCATCTCTCACTGTCCCCCCACTCAGTACCCCCCTCTGTACCCCCTCTCTGTACCCCCCTCACTTTACGCCCTTCTCTGTCCCCCTCTCTCTAACCCCCCTCTTTCTCTCCCCCTCTCTCTCTGTCTCCCTCTCTCTGTCCCCACTCTCTCCCACCCGCCTCTCTCTGTACCCCGTCACTGCGCCCACCCCTCTGTCCCCCTCTCTCTGTCCCCCCTCCCTGTCCCCTCCTCTCTCTGCCCCCTCTCTCTCTGTCCCCTCTCTCTCTCTGTCTCCCCTCTCTCTCTCTCTGTCCCCTCTCTCTCGGTCCCCCTCTATCTCCCCAACTCTCTGTGCCCCCTTCTCTCTACCCCTCCCTCTGAACCCCTCTACCTCCCCCTCTTTTTGTCCTCCTCTATCTCCCCCACTCTCAGTACCCCACCCTCTGTCCCCCTCCCTCTAACCCCCTCTACCTCCCCCTCTTTTTGTCCCCCTCTTTTTGTCCCCCTCAATCTCCCCCCACTCTCAGTAGCCCCCTCTCTGTCACACTCTCTGTCCCCCTCTCTGTGCCCCACTCTCTGTGCCCCCACTCTGTGCCCCTCTTTCTGTGCCCCCTCTCTGTGCCCCTATTTCTGTGCCCCTCTCTTTCTACCCTCTCTCTCTGTCCCGCTCTCTCTGTCCCCCCACCTATCTCTTCCTACCCCACTTTCCCCTCTCTCTCTGCCCCGTCTCTCTCTCTGCCCCTCTCACTCTGTCCCTCTCCGTCTGCCCCATCTCTCTCTGCCCCTCTCTCTCTCTCTGTCCCACGCTCTCTCTGTCCCGCTCTCTCTCTCTCTGTCCCACCTCTCTCTCTCTGTACCCCCCTCTCTGTCCCCCTGTACCCCCTCTCTGTCCCGCCCTTCTCTGTACCCCCCTTCTCTGTCCCCCGCTTTTCTTTCCCCCTTCTCTGTCGCCCCACCCTCTGTCCCCGCCCCCTCTGTACCCCCCTCTCTGTCTCCCCTCTCTCTGTGCCCCTCTCTCTCTGTCCCCCCCTCTCTCTGACCCCCTCTCTCTCTGACCCTCTCTCTCTCTCACTCTCTCTGTACCCTTCTCTCTGTCCCCCCTCTCTCTGTCACTCCCTCTCTCTGTCCCCCCACCTCTCTCTTCCCCACTCCCTTTCCCCTCTCTCTCTGCCCCGTCTCTCTGCCCCTCTCTCTCTGTCCCGCTCTCTCTGTCCTACTCTCTCTCTCTCTCTCTCTCTCTGTACCCCTCTCTCTGTTCCCCCTCTCTCTGACAGATTTGGTTCAGTGTGCTCTTCCCTGCGTGTGTTACATTGACAGAGTGTGGTCAGTCTGCTCTTCTCTGGGTGTGTTAGATTGACAGAGTGTGGTCATTCTGCTCTTCCCTGGGTGTGTTACATTGACAGAGTGGGGTCAGTCTGCTCTTCCCTGGGTGTCTTGCATTGACAGAGTGGGGTCAGTCTGCTCTTCCCTGAGTGTGTTGCATTGACAGGGTGGGGTCAGTCTGCTCTCCCCTGGGTGTGTTACAGTGACAGGGTGTGGTCAGTCTGCTCTTGACTGGGTGTGTTACAATGAGAGTGAGGTCATTCTGCTCTTCCCTTGGTGTGTCACATTCACAGAGTGGGGTCAGTCTGCTCTTCCCTGGGTGTCTTGCATTGACAGAGTGGGGTCAGTCTGCTCTTCCCTGAGTGTGTTGCATTGACAGGGTGGGGTCAGTCTGCTCTCCCCTGGGTGTGTTACAGTGACAGGGTGTGGTCAGTCTGCTCTTGACTGGGTGTGTTACAATGAGAGTGAGGTCATTCTGCTCTTCCCTTGGTGTGTTACATTGACAGAGTGGGATCAGCCTGCTCTTCCCTGCGTGTCTTGCATTGACAGAGTGTAGTCAGTCTGCTCTTCTCTGGGTGTGTTACATTGACAGAGTGAGGTCAGTCTGCTCTTCCCTGCGTGCGTTATATTGACAGAGTGGCGTCAGTCTACTCTTCTCTGGGTGTGTTACATTGACAGAGTGAGGTCAGTCTGCTCTTGCCAGGTGTGTTACACTGACAGATTGGGGTCAGTCTGTTCTTCCCTGGGTGAGTTAAATTGACAGAGTGGGGTCATTCTGCTTTTCCCTGGGTTTGTTACATTGACAGAGTGGGGACAGTCTGCTCTTCACTGGGTGTCTTGCATTGACAGAGTGGGGTCAGTCTGCTCTTCTCTGCGTGCGTTCCATTGACAGAGTGAGGTCAGTCTGCTCTTCCCAGGTGTGTTACACTGACAGATTGGGTTCAATGTGCTCTTCCCTGCGTGTGTTACATTGACAGAGTGGGGTCAGCCTGCTCTTCCCTGGGTGTGTTATATTGACAGACTGGGGTCAGTCTGCTCTTCCCTGGGTGTGTTACATTGACAGAGAGTGGTCAGTCTGTTCTTCCCTGGGTGAGTTACATTGACAGGGTGGGGTCAGTCTGCTGTTCCCAGGTGTTTTACACTGACAGATTGGGGTCAGTCTGGTCTTCACTGGGTGTGTTGCATTGACAGTGTGGGATCAAACGGCTCTTCCCTGGGTGTGTTACATTGACATTTGTGGTTAGTCTGCTCTTCCCTGCGTGTTTGACATTGACAGATGGGTTCAGTCTGCTCTTCCCTGGGTGTCTTGCATTGACAGAGTGGGGTCCGACTGCTCTTCCCTGGATGTGTTATATTCACAGAGTGGGGTCAGTCTGCTCTTCCCTGCGTGTGTGACATTGACAGTTGGGGTCAGTCTGCTCTTCCCTGGGTGTCTTGCATTGACAGAGTGGGGTCCGACTGCTCTTCCCTGGGTGTGTTATATTCACAGAGTGGGGTCAGTCTGCTCTTCCCTGGGTGTGTGACATTGACAGAGAGCCGTCAGTCTGTTCTTCCCTGGGTGTGTTGCATTGACAGGGTGGGGTCATTCTGCTCTTCCCTGGGTGTGTTACATTGACAGAGTGGGGTCAGTCTGCTCTTCCCTGGGTGTGTTACATTGACAGAGTGAGGTCAGTCTGCTCTTCCCAGGTGTGTTACACTGACAGATTTGGTTCAGTGTGCTCTTCCATATCTGTGTTACATTGACAGAGTGGGGTCAGACTGCTCTTCGCTAGATGTGTTATATTGACAGAGTGGGGTCAGTCTGCTCTTCCCTGGGTGTGTTACATTGACAGAGTGGGGTCTGTCTGCTCTTCCCTGAGTGGGTTACATTAACAGGGTGGGGTCACTCTGCCCTTCCCTGGGTGTGTTGCATTGATAGAGTGGGGTCAGTCTGCCCTTCCCTGGTTGGGTTACATTGACAGAGTGGGGTCAGTCTGCTCTTCCCTGGGTGGGTTACATAGACAGAGTGGGGTCAGTCTGCTCTTCCCTGGGTCGGTTACATTGACACAGTGGGTTTAGTCTGCTCTTCCCTGGGTGTGTTACATTGACAGAGTGGGATCAGTCTGCTCTTCCCTGGGCGTGTTTCATTGACAGAGTGGGGTCAATCTGCTCTTTCCTGGGCGTGTTTCATTGACAGAGTGGGGTCAATCTGCTCTTCCCTGCGTGGGTTAAATTGACAGAGTGGGGTCAGTCTGCTCATCCCTGCGTGGGTTAAAATGACAGAGTGGGGTCAGTCTGCTCTTCCCTCGGTGTGTTACATTGACAGAGTGGTGTCAGTCTGCTCTTCCCTTGGTGTGTTACATTGACATAGTGAGGTCTGTCTGCTCTTCCCAGGTGTGTTACACTGACAGATTTGGTTCAGTGTGCTCTCCCTGCGTGTGTTACATTGACAGAGTGTGGTCAGTCTGCTCTTCTCTGGGTGTGTTAGATTGACAGAGTGTGGTCATTCTGCTCTTCCCTGGGTGTGTTACATTGACCGAGTGGGGTCAGTCTGCTCTTCCCTGGGTGTCTTGCATTGACAGAGTGGGGTCAGTCTGCTCTTCCCTGAGTGTGTTGCATTGACAGGGTGGGGTCAGTCTGCTCTCCCCTGGGTGTGTTACAGTGACAGGGTGTGGTCAGTCTGCTCTTGACTGGGTGTGTTACAATGAGAGTGAGGTCATTCTGCTCTTCCCTTGGTGTGTTACATTGACAGAGTGGGATCAGCCTGCTATTCCCTGGGTGTCTTGCATTGACAGAGTGTAGTCAGTCTGCTCTTCTCTGGGTGTGTTACATTGACAGAGTGAGGTCAGTCTGCTCTTCCCTGCGTGCGTTATATTGACAGAGTGGCGTCAGTCTACTCTTCTCTGGGTGTGTTACATTGACAGAGTGAGGTCAGTCTGCTCTTGCCAGGTGTGTTACACTGACAGATTGGGGTCAGTCTGTTCTTCCCTGGGTGAGTTACATTGACAGAGTGGGGTCATTCTGCTTTTCCCTGGGTGTGTTACATTGACAGAGTGGGGACAGTCTGCTCTTCACTGGGTGTCTTGCATTGACAGAGTGGGGTCAGTCTGCTCTTCTCTGCGTGCGTTCCATTGACAGAGTGAGGTCAGTCTGCTCTTCCCAGGTGTGTTACACTGACAGATTGGGTTCAATGTGCTCTTCCCTGCGTGTGTTACATTGACAGAGTGGGGTCAGCCTGCTCTTCCCTGGGTGTGTTATATTGACAGACTGGGGTCAGTCTGCTCTTCCCTGGGTGTGTTACATTGACAGAGAGTGGTCAGTCTGTTCTTCCCTGGGTGAGTTATATTGACAGGGTGGGGTCAGTCTGCTGTTCCCAGGTGTTTTACACTGACAGATTGGGGTCAGTCTGGTCTTCACTGGGTGTGTTGCATTGACAGTGTGGGATCAATCGGCTCTTCCCTGGGTGTGTTACATTGACAGAGTGGGGTCAGTATGCACTTCCCAGGGTGTGTTACATTTAAAGAGTGGGGTCAGTCTGTTCTCCCAGGGTGAGTTCCATTGACAGAGTGGGGTCAGACTGTTGTTCCCTGGGACTGTTACATTGATAGAATGGGGTCACTCTGCTGGTTCTCTGGGTGTGTTACATTGACAGAGTGGGCCCAGTCTGCTCTTCCCTGGGTGTGTTACAATTACCGAGTTGGGTAAGTCTTCTCATCCCTGAGTGGGTTGCATTGACAGAGTGGGGTCAGTCTGCTCTTCCTTGTGTGTGTAACATTGACAGAGTCGGGTCAGTCAACTCTTCCCTGGGTGTGTTACAGTGACAGGGTGGGGTCGGTCTGCTCTTCCCTAGGTTTGTTACAGTGACAGGGTGGGGTCAGTCTGCTCTTCACTGGGTGGGTTACATTGAGAGTGAGGGCAATGTGCTCTTCGCTGGGTGTTTTACATTGACTGAGTAGGGTCACTCTGCTCTTCCCTGGGTGTGTTACATTGACATAGTGGGTTCAGTCTGGTCTTCCCTGAGTGTGTTACATTGAAAAGGTGGGGTCAGTCTGCTCTTCCCTTGGTGTGTTACATTGACAGGCTGGGGTCAGTCTGCTCTTCACTCGTTGTGTTACAGTGACAGAGTGGTGTCAGTCTGCTCTTCCCTGGGTGTGTTACATTGACAGTGTGGGGTCAGTCTGCTCTTCCCTGGCTGTGTTAGATTGACACAGTGGGGTCAGTCTGCACATCCCTGGGTGCGTTACATTGACAGAGTGGGATCAGTCTGCTCTTGTCTCGGTGGGTAACATTGACAGCTTGGGGTCAGTCTGCTCTCCCCTGAGTGGGTTACATTGACAGAGTGGGGTCGGTCTGCTCTTCCCTGGGTTTGTTACATTGACAGAGTGGGGTCAGTCTTCTCTTCCCTGAGTTGGTTACTTTGACAGAGTGGGGTCAGTCTGCTCTTCCTTGGGTGTGTAACATTGAATAAAAGGGTCAGTCTCCTCTTCCCTGGGTGTGTGTTACATTGACCGGGTGGGGTCAGTCTGCTCTTCCCTGGCTGTGTTACAGTGACAGTGTGGGGTCAGTCTGCTCTTCAGTGGGTGGGTTACATTGACAGTGAGGGCAGTCTGCTCTTTCCTGGGTGTGTTACATTGACAGAGTGGGGTCAGTGTGCTCTTCCCTGGGTGTGTTAGATTGACTCAGTGGGGTCAGTCTGCTCTTCTCTGTGTGTGTTACATTGACAGAGTAGGATCAGTCTGCTCTTGTCTCGGTGGGTTACTTTGACAGAGTGGGGTCAGTCTGCTCTTCATTGGGTGGATTAAATTTAGAGTGAGGACAGTCTGCTCTTGCCTTGATGTGTAAATTGTCAGAGTGGCGTCTGTCAGCTCTTCCCAGGGTGTGGTACATTGACAGATGGGGTCAGTCTGCTCTTCCCTGCGTGTGTTACATTGACAGAGTGGGATCCGTCTGCTCTTCCCTGGGAGTGTTACATTGACAGAGTGGGATCAGTCAGCTCTTCGCAGGGTGTGTTAAATTGACAGAGCGTGGTTAGTCTGCTCTTCCCTGCGTGGGGTAAGTCTGCCCTTTCCTGGCTGGGTTACATTGACAGAGTTGGGTCAGTCTGCTCTTCCCTGGGTGGGTTACATAGACAGAGTGGGGTCAGTCTGCTCTTCCCTGGGTTACATTGAGAGTGAGGGCAATGTGCTCTTCGCTGGGTGTTTTACATTGACAGAGTGGGTTCAGTCTGCTCTTCCCTTGGTGTGTTACATGGAAAGGGTGGGGTCAGTCTGCTCTTCCCTCGTTGTGTTACAATGACAGAGTGGGGTCAGTCTGCACTTCCCTGGGTGTGTTAGATTGACAGAGTGGGATCAGTCTGCTCTTGTCTCGGTGGTTTACATTGACAGCGTGGGGTCAGTCTGCTCTTCCCTGAGTGGGTTACATTGACAGAGTGGGGTCGGTCTGCTCTTCCCTGGGAGTGCTCATTGACAGAGTGGGGTCTGTCTAATCTTCCCTGGTTCTGTTCCATTGACATAGTGGGTTCAGTCTGTTCTTCCCTGGGTGTGTTACATTGACAGAGTGGTGTCAGTCTGCTCTTCCCTTGTTGTGTGACACTGACAGAGTGGGATCAGTCTGCTCTTCCTTTTGTGTGTTGCATTGACAGAGTGGGGTCAGTCTGCTCTTCCCTGGGAGTGTTACATTGACAGAATGGGGTCAGTCTGCTCTTCACTGGGTGCGTTACATTGACAGATTGGGCTCTGTCTGCTATTCCCTGGGTGGGTTACATTGACAGAGTGGGGTCAGTCTGCTCTTCCCTGGGTGTGTTACCTTGACAGAGTCGGGTCAGTCTGCTCTTCACTGGTTGTGTTACATTGACAGAGTGGGTTCAGTCTGCTCTTCCCAGGGTGGGTTACATTGAGAGTGTCGGTCAGTCAGCTGTTCCCTGGGTGTGTTACATTGACAGAGTGGGGTCAGTGTGCACTTCTCTGGGTGTGTTACATTGACAGAGTGGGGTCAGTCTCCTCTTCCCAGGGTTTGTTTCATTGACAGAGTGAGGTCAGTCT
The DNA here is from genome assembly GCF_047496795.1 of Chiloscyllium punctatum. NCBI lineage: Eukaryota > Metazoa > Chordata > Chondrichthyes > Orectolobiformes > Hemiscylliidae > Chiloscyllium > Chiloscyllium punctatum. The sequence goes on along the minus strand of NC_092788.1, from coordinate 50,018,962 downwards.
GCTCTTCCCAGGGCGTGTTACATTGACAGAGTGGGGTCAGGCTGCTCTTCGCTGAGTGGGTTACATTCACAGAGTGGGGTAAGTCTGCAGTTGACTGTGTGAGTAATTTTGCAGAGTGAGACCAGTCTGCTCTTCTCTGGGTGGTTTACATTTTCAGAGTGAGGTCAGTCTGCTCTTCCCTGGGTGTGTTACATTGACAGAGTGGGGTCGGTCTGCTCTTCCCTGGGTGTGCTCATTGACAGAGTGGGGTCAGTCTAATCTTCCCTGGTTCTGATACATTGACATAGTGGGGTCAGTCTGTTCTTCCCTGGGTGTGTTACATTGACAGAGTGGTGTCAGTCTGCTCTTCCCTGGGTCTGTTACATTGACAGAGTGGGATCAGTCTGCTCTTTCCTGGATGTGTTACATTGACAGATTGAGGTCAGTCTGCACTTCCCTGGGTGTGTTACATTGACAGAGTGGGATCAGTCTGCTCTTATCTCGGTGGGTTACATTGACAGCGTGGGGTCAGTCTGCTCTTCCCTGAGTGGGTTCCATTGACAGAGTGGGGTCGGTCTGCTCTTCCCTGGGTGTGTTACATTGACAGAGTGGGTTAAGTCGGCTCTTCCCTGGGACTGTTTCATTGACATAGTGGGGTCAGTCTGTTCTTCCCTGGGTGTGTTACATTGACAGGGTGGTGTCAGTCTGCACTTCCCTGGGAGTGTGACATTGACAGAGTGAGGTCAGTCTGCTCTTCCCTGGTTGTTTAACATTGACAGAGTGGGGTCAATCTGCCCTTCCCTGTTTGGGTAACATTGACCGAGTTGTGTCCTTCTGCTCTTCACTGGGTGTGTTAATTTGACAGAGTGGTGTCAGTCTGCTCTTCCCTGGGTGTGTTACATTGACAGAGTGTGGTTAGTCTGCTCATCCCTGGGTGTGTTCCATTGACAGGGTGTTGTCAGTCTGCACTTCCCTGGGTGTGTTACATTGACAGAGTGTGGTCAGTCTGCTATTCCCTGGGTGGGTTACATTGACTGAGTGGGGTCAGTCTGTTCTTCCCTGGTGTGCTACATTGACAGAGTGGGATCAGGCTGCTCTTCCCTGGGTGTGTTACATTGACACAGAGGGGTCAGTCTGCTCTTCCCTGGATGTGTTACAGTGACAGAGTGGGGTCAGTCTGCTCTTCCTTTTGTGTGTTGCATTGACAGAGTGGGGTCAGTCTGCTCTTCCCTGGGTGTGTTACATTGACAGAATGGGGTCAGTCTGCTCTTCACTGGGTGCGTTACATTGACAGATTGGGCTCTGTCTGCTATTCCCTGGGTGGGTTACATTGACAGAGTGGGGTCAGTCTGCTCTTCCCTGGGTGTGTTACCTTGACAGAGTCGGGTCAGTCTGCTCTTCACTGGTTGTGTTACATTGACAGAGTGGGTTCAGTCTGCTCTTCCCAGGGTGGGTTACATTGAGAGTGTCGGTCAGTCAGCCGTTCCCTGGGTGTGTTACATTAACAGAGTGGGGTCAGTGTGCACTTCTCTGGGTGTGTTACATTGACAGAGTGGGTTCAGTCTCCTCTTCCCAGGGTTTGCTTCATTGACAGAGTGAGATCAGTCTGCTCTTCCCAGGGCGTGTTACATTGACAGAGTGGGGTCAGGCTGCTCTTCCCTGAGTGGGTTACATTCACAGAGTGGGGTAAGTCTGCAGTTGACTGCGTGAGTACTTTTGCAGAGTGAGACCAGTCTGCTCTTCTCTGGGTCGTTTACATTTTCAGAGTGAGGTCAGTCTGCTCTTCCCTGGGTGTGCTCATTGACAGAGTGGGGTCAGTCTAATCTTCCCTGGTTCTGATACATTGACATAGTGGGGTCAGTCTGTTCTTCCCTGGGTGTGTTACATTGACAGAGTGGTGTCAGTCTGCTCTTCCCTTGGTGTGTGACATTGACAGAGTGGGATCAGTCTGTTCTTTCCTGGATGTGTTACATTGACAGATTGAGGTAAGTCTGCACTTCCCTGGTTGTGTTACATTGACAGCGTGGGGTCAGTCTGCTCTTGTCTCGGTGGGTTACATTTACAGAGTGGGGTCTTTCTGCTCTTCCCTGGGTGTGTTACATTGACAGAGTGGGTTAAGTCGGCTCTTCCCTGGGAGTGTTTCATTGACATAGTGGGGTCAGTCTGTTCTTCCCTGGGTGTGTTACATTGACAGGGTGGTGTCAGTCTGCACTTCCCTGGGAGTGTGACATTGACAGAGTGAGGTCAGTCTGCTCTTCCCTGGGTGTGTTACATTGACAGAGTGGGGTCAGTCTGCTCTTCCCTGGTTGTTTACCATTGACAGAGTGGGGTCAATCTGCTCTTCCCTGGATGTGTTACAGTGACAGAGTGGGGTCAGTCTGCTCTTCCCTGGATGTGTTACATTGACAGAGTGGGGTCGGTCTGCTCTTCCCTGGGTTTGTTACATTGACAGAGTGGGGTCAGTCTTCTCTTCCCTGAGTTGGTTACTTTGACAGAGTGGGGTCAGTCTGCTCTTCCTTGGGTGTGTAACATTGAATAAAAGGGTCAGTCTCCTCTTCCCTGGGTGTGTGTTACATTGACCGGGTGGGGTCAGTCTGCTCTTCCCTGGCTGTGTTACAGTGACAGGGTGGGGTCAGTCTGCTCTTCAGTGGGTGGGTTACATTGACAGTGAGGGCAGTCTGCTCTTTCCTGGGTGTGTTACATTGACAGAGTGGGGTCAGTGTGCTCTTCCCTGGGTGTGTTAGATTGACTCAGTGGGGTCAGTCTGCTCTTCTCTGTGTGTGTTACATTGACAGAGTAGGATCAGTCTGCTCTTGTCTCGGTGGGTTACTTTGACAGAGTGGGGTCAGTCTGCTCTTCATTGGGTGGATTAAATTTAGAGTGAGGACAGTCTGCTCTTGCCTTGATGTGTAAATTGTCAGAGTGGCGTCTGTCAGCTCTTCCCAGGGTGTGGTACATTGACAGATGGGGTCAGTCTGCTCTTCCCTGCGTGTGTTACATTGACAGAGTGGGATCCGTCTGCTCTTCCCTGGGAGTGTTACATTGACAGAGTGGGATCAGTCAGCTCTTCGCAGGGTGTGTTAAATTGACAGAGCGTGGTTAGTCTGCTCTTCCCTGCGTGGGGTAAGTCTGCCCTTTCCTGGCTGGGTTACATTGACAGAGTTGGGTCAGTCTGCTCTTCCCTGGGTGGGTTACATAGACAGAGTGGGGTCAGTCTGCTCTTCCCTGGGTTACATTGAGAGTGAGGGCAATGTGCTCTTCGCTGGGTGTTTTACATTGACAGAGTGGGTTCAGTCTGCTCTTCCCTTGGTGTGTTACATGGAAAGGGTGGGGTCAGTCTGCTCTTCCCTCGTTGTGTTACAATGACAGAGTGGGGTCAGTCTGCACTTCCCTGGGTGTGTTAGATTGACAGAGTGGGATCAGTCTGCTCTTGTCTCGGTGGTTTACATTGACAGAGTGGGGTCGGTCTGCTCTTCCCTGGGAGTGCTCATTGACAGAGTGGGGTCTGTCTAATCTTCCCTGGTTCTGTTCCATTGACATAGTGGGGTCAGTCTGTTCTTCCCTGGGTGTGTTACATTGACAGAGTGGTGTCAGTCTGCTCTTCCCTTGTTGTGTGACACTGACAGAGTGGGATCAGTCTGCTCTTCCTTTTGTGTGTTGCATTGACAGAGTGGGGTCAGTCTGCTCTTCCCTGGGAGTGTTACATTGACAGAATGGGGTCAGTCTGCTCTTCACTGGGTGCGTTACATTGACAGATTGGGCTCTGTCTGCTATTCCCTGGGTGGGTTACATTGACAGAGTGGGGTCAGTCTGCTCTTCCCTGGGTGTGTTACCTTGACAGAGTCGGGTCAGTCTGCTCTTCACTGGTTGTGTTACATTGACAGAGTGGGTTCAGTCTGCTCTTCCCAGGGTGGGTTACATTGAGAGTGTCGGTCAGTCAGCTGTTCCCTGGGTGTGTTACATTGACAGAGTGGGGTCAGTGTGCACTTCTCTGGGTGTGTTACATTGACAGAGTGGGGTCAGTCTCCTCTTCCCAGGGTTGTTTCATTGACAGAGTGAGGTCAGTCTGCTCTTCCCAGGGCGTGTTACATTGACAGAGTGGGGTCAGGCTGCTCTTCGCTGAGTGGGTTACATTCACAGAGTGGGGTAAGTCTGCAGTTGACTGTGTGAGTAATTTTGCAGAGTGAGATCAGTGTGCTCTTCTCTGGGTGGTTTACATTTTCAGAGTGAGGTCAGTCTGCTCTTCCCTGGGTGTGTTACATTGACAGAGTGGGGTCGGTCTGCTCTTCCCTGGGTGTGCTCATTGACAGAGTGGGGTCAGTCTAATCTTCCCTGGTTCTGATACATTGACATAGTGGCGTCAGTCTGTTCTTCCCTGGGTGTGTTACATTGACAGAGTGGTGTCAGTCTGCTCTTCCCTGGGTCTGTTACATTGACAGAGTGGGATCAGTCTGCTCTTTCCTGGGTGTGTTACATTGACAGAGTGGGATCAGTCTGCTCTTATCTCGGTGGGTTACATTGACAGCGTGGGCTCAGTCTCCTCTTCCCTGAGTGGGTTCCATTGACAGAGTGGGGTCGGTCTGCTCTTCCCTGGGTGCGTTACATTGACAGAGTGGGTTAAGTCGGCTCTTCCCTGGGACTGTTTCATTGACATAGTGGGGTCAGTCTGTTCTTCCCTGGGTGTGTTACATTGACAGGGTGGTGTCAGTCTGCACTTCCCTGGGAGTGTGACATTGACAGAGTGAGGTCAGTCTGCTCTTCCCTGGTTGTTTCACATTGACAGAGTGGGGTCAATCTGCCCTTCCCTGTTTGGGTAACATTGACCGAGTTGTGTCCTTCTGCTCTTCACTGGGTGTGTTACATTGACAGAATGGTGTCAGTCTGCTCTTCCCTGGGTGTTTTACATTGACAGAGTTTGGTTAGTCTGCTCATCCCTGGGTGTGTTCCATTGACAGGGTGTTGTCAGTCTGCACTTCCCTGGGTGTGTTACATTGACAGAGTGTGGTCAGTCTGCTATTCCCTGGGTGGGTTACATTGACTGAGTGGGGTCAGTCTGTTCTTCCCTGGTGTGCTACATTGACAGAGTGGGATCAGGCTGCTCTTCCCTGGGTGTGTTACATTGACACAGAGGGGTCAGTCTGCTCTTCCCTGGATGTGTTACAGTGACAGAGTGGGGTCAGTCTGCTCTTCCTTTTGTGTGTTGCATTGACAGAGTGGGGTCAGTCTGCTCTTCCCTGGGTGTGTTACATTGACAGAATGGGGTCAGTCTGCTCTTCACTGGGTGCGTTACATTGACAGATTGGGCTCTGTCTGCTATTCCCTGGGTGGGTTACATTGACAGAGTGGGGTCAGTCTGCTCTTCCCTGGGTGTGTTACCTTGACAGAGTCGGGTCAGTCTGCTCTTCACTGGTTGTGTTACATTGACAGAGTGGGTTCAGTCTGCTCTTCCCAGGGTGGGTTACATTGAGAGTGTCGGTCAGTCAGCCGTTCCCTGGGTGTGTTACATTAACAGAGTGGGGTCAGTGTGCACTTCTCTGGGTGTGTTACATTGACAGAGTGGGGTCAGTCTCCTCTTCCCAGGGTTTGCTTCATTGACAGAGTGAGATCAGTCTGCTCTTCCCAGGGCGTGTTACATTGACAGAGTGGGGTCAGGCTGCTCTTCCCTGAGTGGGTTACATTCACAGAGTGGGGTAAGTCTGCAGTTGACTGCGTGAGTACTTTTGCAGAGTGAGACCAGTCTGCTCTTCTCTGGGTCGTTTACATTTTCAGAGTGAGGTCAGTCTGCTCTTCCCTGGGTGTGCTCATTGACAGAGTGGGGTCAGTCTAATCTTCCCTGGTTCTGATACATTGACATAGTGGGGTCAGTCTGTTCTTCCCTGGGTGTGTTACATTGACAGAGTGGTGTCAGTCTGCTCTTCCCTTGGTGTGTGACATTGACAGAGTGGGATCAGTCTGTTCTTTCCTGGATGTGTTACATTGACAGATTGAGGTAAGTCTGCACTTCCCTGGTTGTGTTACATTGACAGTGTGGGATCAGTCTGCTCTTGTCTCGGTGGGTTACATTGACAGCGTGGGGTCAGTCTGCTCTTCCCTGAGTGGGTTACATTGACAGAGTGGGGTCTTTCTGCTCTTCCCTGGGTGTGTTACATTGACAGAGTGGGTTAAGTCGGCTCTTCCCTCGGACTGTTTCATCGACATAGTGGGGTCAGTCTGTTCTTCCCTGGGTGTGTTACATTGACAGGGTGGTGTCAGTCTGCACTTCCCTGGGAGTGTGACATTGACAGAGTGAGGTCAGTCTGCTCTTCCCTGGGTGTGTTACATTGTCAGAGTGGGGTCAGTCTGCTCTTCCCTGGATGTGTTACATTGACAGAGTGGGGTCAGTCTGCTCTTCCCTGGTTGTTTACCATTGACAGAGTGGGGTCAGGCTGCTCTTCCCTGAGTGGGTTACATTGACAGAGTGGGGTAAGTCTGCAGTTGACTGTGTGAGTAATTTTGCAGAGTGAGATCAGTCTGCTCTTCTCTGGGTGGGTTACATTTACAGAGTGAGGTCAGTCTGCTCTTCCCTGGGTGTGTTACATTGACAGTGTGGGGTCAGTCGGTTCTTCCCTGGTTCTAATATATTGACAGAGTTGTGTAAGTCTGCTCTTCCCTGGTTGTGTTACATTGACAGAATGGGTTCAGTCTGCTCTTCCCAGGGTGGGTTAAATTGAGAGTGTAGCGTCAGTCAGCTGTTCCCTGGGTGTGTTACATTGACAGAGTGGGGTCAGTCTCCTCTTCCCAGGGTGTGTTTCATTGACAGAGTGAGGTCAGTCTCCTCTTTCCAGGGTGTGTTTCATTGACAGAGTGAGGTCAGTCTGCTCTTCCCAGGGTGTGTTACATTGTCAGAGTGGGCTCAGTCTGCTCTTTTCTTGGTGGGTTACATTGACAGCGTGGTGTCAGTCTGCTCTTCCCTGAGTGGGTTACATTGACAGAGTGGGGTCGGTCTGCTCTTCCCTGGGTGTGCTCATTGACAGAGTGGGGTCAGTCTGCTCTTCCCTGGTTCTGATACATTGACAGAGTGGGGTCAGTTTTCTCTTCCCTGTGTGTGTTACATTGACAGAGTGGGTTAAGTCGGCTCTTCCATGGGACTGTTTCATTGACACAGTGGGGTCAGTCTGTTCTTCCCTGGTGTGTTACATTGACAGAGTGGTGTCAGTCTGCACTTCCCTGGGTGTGTGACATTGACAGAGTGAGGTCAGTCTGCTCTTCCCTGGGTGTGTTACATTGACAGAGTGGAGTCAGTCTGCTCTTCCCTGGTTCTGATACATTGACAGAGTTGGGGAAGTCTGCTCTTCCCTGGTTGTGTTACATTGACAGAGTGGGTTCAGTCTGCTCTTCCCAGGGTGGGTTACATTGAGAGTGTAGGGTCAGTCAGCTGTTCCCTGGGTGTGTTACATTGACAGAGTGGGGTCAGTGTGCACTTCTCTGGGTGTGTTACATTGACAGAGTGGGATCAGTCTCCTCTTCCCAGGCTGTGTTTCATTGACAGAGTGAGGTCAGTCTGCTCTTCCCAGGGCGTGTTACATTGACCGAGTGGGGTCAGGCTGCTTCTCCCTGAGTGGATTACATTCACAGAGTGGGGTAAGTCTGCAGTTGACTGTGTGAGTAATTTTGCAGAGTGAGATCAGTCTGCTCTTCTCTGGGTGGGTTACATTTACAGAGTGAGGTCAGTCTGCTCTTCCCTGGGTGTGTTTCATTGACAGAGTGGTGTCAGTCGGTTCTTCCCTGGGTGTGTTACATTGACAGGGTGAGGTCAGTCTTCTCTTCCCTGGGTGTGCTCATTGACAGAGTGGGGTCAGTCTGCTTTTCCCTGGGTGTGTTACATTGACAGAATGGGGTCAGTCTGCTCTTCACTGGGTGGGTTGCATGACACTTTGGGCTCTGTTTGCTATTCCATGGGTGTGTTACATTGACAGAGTGGGGTCAGTCTGCTCTTCCCTGGTTCTTATACATTGACAGAGTCGGGGAAGTCTGCTCTTCCCTGGTTGTGTTCCATTGACAGAGTGGGTTCAGTCTGCTCTTCCCAGGGTGGGTTACATTGAGAATGTCGGGTCAGTCAGCTGTTCCCTGGGTGTGTTATATTGACAGAGTGGGGTCAGTGTGCACTTCTCTGGGTGTGTTACATTGACAGAGTGGTGTCAGTCTCCTCTTCCCAGGGTGTGTTTCATTGACAGAGTGAGGTCAGTCTGCTCTTCCCAGGGCGTGTTACATTGACAGAGTGGGGTAAGTCTGCAGTTGACTGTGTGAGTAATTTTGCAGAGTGAGATCAGTCTGCTCTTCTCTGGGTGGGTTACATTTACCGAATGAGGTCAGTCTGCTCTTGCCTGGGTTTGTTACATTGACAGAGTGGGGTCAGTCGGTTCTTCCCTGGGTGTGTTACATTGACAGGGTGAGGTCAGTCTTCTCTTCCCTGGGTGTGCTCATTGACAGAGTGGGGTCAGCCTGCTCTTCCCTGGTTCTGATACATTGACAGAGTTGGGTAAGTCTGCTCTTCCCTAGGTGTGTTACATTGACAGAATGGTGTCAGTCTCGTCTTCCCTGGGTGTGTTACATTGACAGACTTTGGTCAGTCTGCTCTTCCCTGGGTGTGTAACATTGACAGTATGGGGTCAGTCTGCTCTTCCCTGGGTATGTTACATTGACAGAATGGGTCAGTCTGCTCTTCCCTGGGTTTGTAACTTTGACAGAATGGGGTCAGTCTGCTCTTGGCTGGGTGTGTTACATTGACAGAGTGGGGTCAGTTTGTTCTTCACTGAGAGTGTTAATTTGACAGAGTGGGTTCAGTCTGCTCATCCCTGGGTGTGTTACATTGACAGAATGGGGTCAGCCAACTCTTCTCTGGGTGTGTTACATTGAAAGGGTTGGGTCAGTCTGCTCTTCCCTTGGTGTGTTACATTGACAGGCTGGGGTCAGTCTGCTCTTCCCTCGTTGTGTTACAATGACAGAGTGGGGTCATTCTGCACTTCCCTGGGTGTGTTAGATTGACACAGTGGGGTCAGTCAGCTGTTCCCTGGGTGTGTTACATTGACAGAGTGGGGTCAGTCTGCTCTTCCCTGGGTGTGTTACATTGACAGAGTGGGATCAGTCTGCTCTTGTCTCGGTGGGTTACATTGACAGCGTGGGGTCAGTCTGCTCTTCCCTGAGTGGGCTACATTGACAGAGTTGGGTCGGTCTGCTCTTCCCTGGGTGTGTTACATTGACAGAGTGGGTTAAGTCGGCTCTTCCCTGGGACTGTTTCATTGACATAGTGGGGTCAGTCTGTTCTTCCCTGGGTGTGTTACATTGACAGGGTGGTGTCAGTCTGCACTTCCCAGGGAGTGTGACATTGACAGAGTGAGGTCAGTCTGCTCTTCCCTGGGTGTGTTGCATTGACAGAGTGGGGTCAGTCTACTCTTCCCTGGGTGTGTTACATTGACAGAGTGTGGTCAGTCTGCTATTCCCTGGGTGGGTGACATTGACTGAGTGGGGTCAGTCTGCGATTCCCTGGGTGGGTTACATTGACTGAGTGGGGTCAGTCTGTTCTTCCCTGGGTGTGCTACATTGACAGAGTGGGATCAGGCTGCTCTTCCCTAGGTGTGTTACATTGACAGGCTGGGGTCAGTCTGCTCTTCCCTCGTTGTGTTACAATGACAGAGTGGGGTCATTCTGCACTTACCTGGGTGTGTTAGATTGACACAGTGGGGTCAGTCAGCTGTTCCCTGGGTGTGTTACATTGACAGAGTGGGGTCAGTCTGCTCTTCCCTGGGTGTGTTACATTGACAGAGTGGGATCAGTCTGCTCTTGTCTCGGTGGGTTACATTGACAGCGTGGGGTCAGTCTGCTCTTCCCTGAGTGGGCTACATTGACAGAGTTGGGTCGGTCTGCTCTTCCCTGGGTGTGTTACATTGACAGAGTGGGTTAAGTCGGCTCTTCCCTGGGACTGTTTCATTGACATAGTGGGGTCAGTCTGTTCTTCCCTGGGTGTGTGACATTGACAGAGTGAGGTCAGTCTGCTCTTCCCTGGGTGTGTTGCATTGACAGAGTGGGGTCAGTCTGCTCTTCCCTGGGTGTGTTACATTGACAGAGTGTGGTCAGTCTGCTATTCCCTGGGTGGGTTACATTGACTGAGTGGGGTCAGTCTGTTCTTCCCTGGGTGTGCTACATTGACAGAGTGGGATCAGGCTGCTCTTCCCTAGGTGTGTTACATTGACACGGAGGGGTCAGTCTGCTCTTCCCTGGATGTGTTACAGTGACAGAGTGGGGTCAGTCTGCTCTTCCTTTTGTGTGTTGCATTGACAGAATGGGGTCAGTCTGCTCTTCACTGGGTGCGTTACATTGACAGATTGGGCTCTGTCTGCTATTCTCTGGGTGGGTACATTGACAGAGTGGGCTCAGTCTGCTCTTCCCTGGGTGTGTTACATTGACAGAGTGGGGTCAGTGTGCACTTCACTGGTTGTGTTACATTGACAGAGTGGGTTCAGTCTGCTCCTCCCAGGGTGGGTTACATTGAGAGTGTCGGGTCAGTCAGCTGTTCCCTGGGTGTGTTACATTGACAGAGTGGGGTCAGTGTGCACTTCTCTGGGTGTGTTACATTAACAGAGTGTGGTCAGGCTGCTCTTCCCTGAGTGGGTTAAATTGACAGAGTGGGGTAAGTCTGCAGTTGACTGTGTGAGTAATTTTGCAGTGTGAGATCAGTCTGCTCTTCTTTGGGTGGGTTACATTTACAGAGTGAGGTCAGTCTGCTCTTCCCTGGGTGTGTTACATTGACAGTGTGGGGTCAGTCGGTTCTTCCCTGGTTCTAATACATTGACAGACTTGGGTAAGTCTGCACTTCCCTGGTTGTGTTACATTGACAGAATGGGTTCAGTCTGCTCTTCCCAGGGTGGGTTACATTGAGAGTGTAGGGTCAGTCAGCTGTTCCCTGGGTGTGTTACATTGACAGAGTGGGGTCAGTCTCCTCTTCCCAGGGTGTGTTTCATTGACAGAGTGAGGTCAGTCTCCTCTTCCCAGGGTGTGTTTCATTGACAGAGTGAGGTCAGTCTGCTATTCCCAGGGTATGTTACATTGTCAGAGTGGGGACAGTCTGCTCTTTTCTCGGTGGGTTACATTGACAGCGTGGGGTCAGTCTGCTCTTCCCTGAGTGGGTTACATTAACAGAGTGGGGTCAGTCTTCTCTTCCCTGGGTGTGCTCATTGACAGAGTGGGGTCAGTCTGCTCTTCCCTGGTTCTGATACATTGACAGAGTTAGGTAAGTCTGCTCTTCCCTAGGTGTGTTACATTGACAGAATGGTGTCAGTCTCGTCTTCCCTGGGTGTGTTACATTGACAGACTGTGGTCAGTCTGCTCTTCCCTGGGTGTGTAACATTGACAGTATGGGGTCAGTCTGCTCTTCCCTGGGTATGTTTCATTGACAGAATGGGTCAGTCTGCTCTTCCCTGGTTTGTAACTTTGACAGAGTGGGGTCAGTCTGCTCTTGGCTGGGTGTGTTACATTGACAGAGTGGGGTCAGTTTGTTCTTCACTGAGAGTGTTAATTTGACAGAGTGGGTTCAGTCTGCTCATCCCTGGGTGTGTTACATTGACAGAGTGGGGTCAGTCTGCTCTGGGCTGGGTTTGTTACAGTGAAAGAGTGGGGTCAGTTTGTTCTTCCCTGGGAGTGTTACATTGACAGAGTGGAGTCGGTCTGCTCTTCCCTGGCTGTGTTACATTGACAGAGTGGGGTCAGCCAACTCTTCTCTGGGTGTGTTACATTGACAGGGTTGGGTCAGTCTGCTCTTCCCTTGGTGTGTTACATTGACAGGCTGGGGTCAGTCTGATCTTCCCTCGTTGTGTTACAATGACAGAGTGGGGCAGTCTGCACTTCCCTGGGTGTGTTAGATTGACACAGTGGGGTCAGTCAGCTGTTCCCTGGGTGTGTTACATTGACAAAGTGGGGTCAGTCTCCTCTTCCCAGGGTGTGTTTCATTGACAGAGTGAGGTCAGTCTGCTCTTCCCTGGGTGTGTTACATTGACAGAGTGGGTTGAGTCGGCTCTTCCCTGGGACGGTTTCATTGACATAGTGGGGTCAGTCTGTTCTTCCCTGGGTGTGTTACATTGACAGAGTGGTGTCAGTCTTCACATCCCTGGGTGTGTGACATTGACAGAGTGAGGTCAGTCTGCTCTTCCCTGGGTGTGTTACATTGACAGAGTGGAGTCAGTCTGCTCTTCCCTGGTTCTGATACATTGACAGAGTTGGGGAAGTCTGCTCTTCCCAGGGTGTGTTTCATTGACAGAGTGAGTTCAGTCTGCTCTTCCCAGGGTATGTTACATTGTCAGAGTGGGGACAGTCTGCTCTTTTCTCGGTGGGTTACATTGACAGCGTGGTGTCAGTCTGCTCTTCCCTGAGTGGGTTACATTGACAGAGTGGGGTCGGTCTGCTCTTTCCTGGGTGTGCTCATTGACAGAGTGGGGTCAGTCTGCTCTTCCCTGGTTCTGATACATTGACAGAGTGGGGTCAGTTTTCTCTTCCCTGGGTGTGTTACAATGACAGAGTGGGTTAAGTCGGCTCTTCCCTGGGACGGTTTCATTGACATAGTGGGGTCAGTCTGTTCTTCCCTGGGTGTGTTACATTGACAGAGAGTTGTCAGTCTGCTCATCCCTGGGTGTGTGACATTGACAGAGTGAGGTCAGTCTGCTCTTCCCTGGGTGTGTTACATTGACAGAGTGGAGTCAGTCTGCTCTTCCCTGGTTCTGATACATTGACAGAGTTGGGGAAGTCTGCTCTTCCCTGGTTGTGTTACATTGACAGAGTGGGTTCAGTCTGCTCTTCCCAGGGTGGGTTACATTGAGAGTGTAGGGTCAGTCAGCTGTTCCCTGGGTGTGTTACATTGACAGAGTGGGGTCAGTGTGCACTTCTCTGGGTGTGTTACATTGACAGAGTGGGGTCAGTCTCCTCTTCCCAGGGTGTGTTTCATTGACAGAGTGAGGTCAGTCTGCAGTTGACTGTGTGAGTAATTTTGCAGAGTGAGATCAGTCTGCTCTTCTCTGGGTGGGTTACATTTACTGAATGAGGTCAGTCTGCTCTTGCCTGGGTTTGTTACATTGACAGAGTGGGGTCAGTCGGTTCTTCCCTGGGTGTGTTACATTGACAGGGTGAGGTCAGTCTTCTCTTCCCTGCGTGTACTCATTGACAGAGTGGGGTCAGTCTGCTCTTCCCTGGTTCTGATACATTGACAGAGTTGGGTAAGTCTGCTCTTCCCTAGGTGTGTTACATTGACAGAATGGTGTCAGTCTCGTCTTCCCTGGGTGTGTTACATTGACAGACTTTGGTCAGTCTTCTCTTCCCTGGGTGTGTAACATTGACAGACTTTGGTCAGTCTTCTCTTCCCTGGGTGTGTAACATTGACAGTATGGGGTCAGTCTGCTCTTCCCTGGGTATGTTACATTGACAGAATGGGTCAGTCTGCTCTTCCCTGGGTTTGTTACTTTGACAGAGTGGGTTCAGTCTGCTCTTCCCAGGGTGGGTTACATTGAGAATGTAGGGTCAGTCAGCTGTTCCCTGGGTGTGTTATATTGACAGAGTGGGGTCAGTGTGCACTTCTCTGGGTGTGTTACATTGACAGAGTGGGGTCAGTCTCCTCTTCCCAGCGTGTGTTTCATTGACAGAGTGAGGTCAGTCTGCTCTTCCCAGGGCGTGTTACATTGACAGAGTGGGGTAAGTCTTCAGTTGACTGTGTGAGTAATTTTGCAGAGTGAGATCAGTCTGCTCTTCTCTGGGTTGGTTACATTTACAGAATGAGGTCAGTCTGCTCTTGCCTGGGTTTGTTACATTGACAGAGTGGGGTCAGTCGGTTCTTCCCTGGGTGTGTGACATTGACAGGGTGAGGTCAGTCTTCTCTTCCCTGGGTGTGCTCATTGACAGAGTGGGGTCAGTCTGCTCTTCCCTGGTTCTGATACATTGACAGAGTTGGGTAAGTCTGCTCTTCCCTAGGTGTGTTACATTGACAGAATGGTGTCAGTCTCGTCTTCCCTGGGTGTGTTACATTGACAGACTGTGGTCAGTCTGCTCTTCCCTGGGTGTGTAACATTGACAGTATGGGGTCAGTCTGCTCTTCCCTGGGTATGTTACATTGACAGAATGGGTCAGTCTGCTCTTCCCTGGGTTTGTAACTTTGACAGAGTGGGGTCAGTCTGCTCTTGGCTGGGTGTGTTACATTGACAGAGTGGGGTCAGTTTGTTCTTCACTGAGAGTGTTAATTTGACAGAGTGGGTTCAGTCTGCTCATCCCTGGGTGTGTTACATTGACAGAGTGGGGTCAGTCTGCTCTGGGCTGGGTGTGTTACAGTGAAAGAGTGGGGTCAGTTTGTTCTTCCCTGGGAGTGTTACATTGACAGAGTGGAGTCGGTCTGCTCTTCCCTGGCTGTGTTACATTGACAGAGTGGGGTCAGCCAACTCTTCTCTGGGTGTGTTACATTGACAGGGTTGGGTCAGTCTGCTCTTCCCTTGGTGTGTTACATTGACAGGCTGGGGTCAGTCTGATCTTCCCTCGTTGTGTTACAATGACAGAGTGGGGCAGTCTGCACTTCCCTGGGTGTGTTAGATTGACACAGTGGGGTCAGTCAGCTGTTCCCTGGGTGTGTTACATTGACAGAGTGGGGTCAGTCTCCTCTTCCCAGGGTGTGTTTCATTGACAGAGTGAGGTCAGTCTCCTCTTCCCAGGGTGTGTTTCATTGACAGAGTGAGGTCAGTCTGCTCTTCCCAGGGTATGTTACATTGTCAGAGTGGGGACAGTCTGCTCTTTTCTCAGTGGGTTACATTGACAGCGTGGTGTCAGTCTGCTCTTCCCTGAGTGGGTTACATTGACAGAGTGGGGTCGGTCTGCTCTTCCCTGGGTGTGCTCATTGACAGAGTGGGGTCAGTCTGCTCTTCCCTGGTTCTGATACATTGACAGAGTGGGGTCAGTTTTCTCTTCCCTGGGTGTGTTACATTGACAGAGTGGGTTAGGTCGGCTCTTCCCTGGGACGGTTTCATTGACATAGTGGGGTCAGTCTGTTCTTCCCTGGGTGTGTTACATTGACAGAGTGGTGTCAGTCTGCACATCCCTGGGTGTGTGACATTGACAGAGTGAGGTCAGTCTGCTCTTCCCTGGGTGAGTTACATTGACAGAGTGGAGTCAGTCTGCTCTTCCCTGGTTCTGATACATTGACAGAGTTGGGGAAGTCTGCTCTTCCCTGGTTGTGTTACATTGACAGAGTGGGTTCAGTCTGCTCTTCCCAGGGTGGGTTACATTGAGAGTGTAGGGTCAGTCAGCTGTTCCCTGGGTGTGTTACATTGACAGAGTGGGGTCAGTGTGCACTTCTCTGGGTGTGTTACATTGACAGAGTGGGGTCAGTCTCCTCTTCCCAGGGTGTGTTTCATTGACAGAGTGAGGTCAGTCTGCAGTTGACTGTGTGAGTAATTTTGCAGAGTGAGATCAGTCTGCTCTTCTCTGGGTGGGTTACATTTACTGAATGAGGTCAGTCTGCTCTTGCCTGGGTTTGTTACATTGACAGAGTGGGGTCAGTCGGTTCTTCCCTGGGTGTGTTACATTGACAGGGTGAGGTCAGTCTTCTCTTCCCTGCGTGTACTCATTGACAGAGTGGGGTCAGTCTGCTCTTCCCTGGTTCTGATACATTGACAGAGTTGGGTAAGTCTGCTCTTCCCTAGGTGTGTTACATTGACAGAATGGTGTCAGTCTCGTCTTCCCTGGGTGTGTTACATTGACAGACTTTGGTCAGTCTTCTCTTCCCTGGGTGTGTAACATTGACAGACTTTGGTCAGTCTTCTCTTCCCTGGGTGTGTAACATTGACAGTATGGGGTCAGTCTGCTCTTCCCTGGGTATGTTACATTGACAGAATGGGTCAGTCTGCTCTTCCCTGGGTTTGTTACTTTGACAGAGTGGGTTCAGTCTGCTCTTCCCAGGGTGGGTTACATTGAGAATGTAGGGTCAGTCAGCTGTTCCCTGGGTGTGTTATATTGACAGAGTGGGGTCAGTGTGCACTTCTCTGGGTGTGTTACATTGACAGAGTGGGGTCAGTCTCCTCTTCCCAGCGTGTGTTTCATTGACAGAGTGAGGTCAGTCTGCTCTTCCCAGGGCGTGTTACATTGACAGAGTGGGGTAAGTCTTCAGTTGGCTGTGTGAGTAATTTTGCAGAGTGAGATCAGTCTGCTCTTCTCTGGGTTGGTTACATTTACAGAATGAGGTCAGTCTGCTCTTGCCTGGGTTTGTTACATTGACAGAGTGGGGTCAGTCGGTTCTTCCCTGGGTGTGTTACATTGACAGGGTGAGGTCAGTCTTCTCTTCCCTGGGTGTGCTCATTGACAGAGTGGGGTCAGTCTGCTCTTCCCTGATTCTGATACATTGACAGAGTTGGGTAAGTCTGCTCTTCCCTAGGTGTGTTACATTGACAGAATGGTGTCAGTCTCGTCTTCCCTGGGTGTGTTACATTGACAGACTGTGGTCAGTCTGCTCTTCCCTGGGTGTGTAACATTGACAGTATGGGGTCAGTCTGCTCTTCCCTGGGTATGTTACATTGACAGAATGGGTCAGTCTGCTCTTCCCTGGGTTTGTAACTTTGACAGAGTGGGGTCAGTCTGCTCTTGGCTGGGTATGTTACATTGACAGAGTGGGGTCAGTTTGTTCTTCACTGAGAGTGTTAATTTGACAGAGTGGGTTCAGTCTGCTCATCCCTGGGTGTGTTACATTGACAGAGTGGGGTCAGTCTGCTCTGGGCTGGGTGTGTTACAGTGAAAGAGTGGGGTCAGTTTGTTCTTCCCTGGGAGTGTTACATTGACAGAGTGGAGTCGGTCTGCTCTTCCCTGGCTGTGTTACATTGACAGAGTGGGGTCAGCCAACTCTTCTCTGGGTGTGTTACATTGACAGGGTAGGGTCAGTCTGCTCTTCCCTTGGTGTGTTACATTGACAGGCTGGGGTCAGTCTGATCTTCCCTCGTTGTGTTACAATGACAGAGTGGGGCAGTCTGCACTTCCCTGGGTGTGTTAGATTGACACAGTGGGGTCAGTCAGCTGTTCCCTGGGTGTGTTACATTGACAGAGTGGGGTCAGTCTCCTCTTCCCAGGGTGTGTTTCATTGACAGAGTGAGGTCAGTCTCCTCTTCCCAGGGTGTGTTTCATTGACAGAGTGAGGTCAGTCTGCTCTTCCCAGGGTATGTTACATTGTCAGAGTGGGGACAGTCTGCTCTTTTCTCAGTGGGTTACATTGACAGCGTGGTGTCAGTCTGCTCTTCCCTGAGTGGGTTACATTGACAGAGTGGGGTCGGTCTGCTCTTCCCTGGGTGTGCTCATTGACAGAGTGGGGTCAGTCTGCTCTTCCCTGGTTCTGATACATTGACAGAGTGGGGTCAGTTTTCTCTTCCCTGGGTGTGTTACATTGACAGAGTGGGTTAGGTCGGCTCTTCCCTGGGACGGTTTCATTGACATAGTGGGGTCAGTCTGTTCTTCCCTGGGTGTGTTACATTGACAGAGTGGTGTCAGTCTGCACATCCCTGGGTGTGTGACATTGACAGAGTGAGGTCAGTCTGCTCTTCCCTGGGTGAGTTACATTGACAGAGTGGAGTCAGTCTGCTCTTCCCTGGTTCTGATACATTGACAGAGTTGGGGAAGTCTGCTCTTCCCTGGTTGTGTTACATTGACAGAGTGGGTTCAGTCTGCTCTTCCCAGGGTGGGTTACATTGAGAGTGTAGGGTCAGTCAGCTGTTCCCTGGGTGTGTTACATTGACAGAGTGGGGTCAGTGTGCACTTCTCTGGGTGTGTTACATTGACAGAGTGGGGTCAGTCTCCTCTTCCCAGGGTGTGTTTCATTGACAGAGTGAGGTCAGTCTGCAGTTGACTGTGTGAGTAATTTTGCAGAGTGAGATCAGTCTGCTCTTCTCTGGGTGGGTTACATTTACTGAATGAGGTCAGTCTGCTCTTGCCTGGGTTTGTTACATTGACAGAGTGGGGTCAGTCGGTTCTTCCCTGGGTGTGTTACATTGACAGGGTGAGGTCAGTCTTCTCTTCCCTGCGTGTACTCATTGACAGAGTGGGGTCAGTCTGCTCTTCCCTGGTTCTGATACATTGACAGAGTTGGGTAAGTCTGCTCTTCCCTAGGTGTGTTACATTGACAGAATGGTGTCAGTCTCGTCTTCCCTGGGTGTGTTACATTGACAGACTTTGGTCAGTCTTCTCTTCCCTGGGTGTGTAACATTGACAGACTTTGGTCAGTCTTCTCTTCCCTGGGTGTGTAACATTGACAGTATGGGGTCAGTCTGCTCTTCCCTGGGTATGTTACATTGACAGAATGGGTCAGTCTGCTCTTCCCTGGGTTTGTTACTTTGACAGAGTGGGTTCAGTCTGCTCTTCCCAGGGTGGGTTACATTGAGAATGTAGGGTCAGTCAGCTGTTCCCTGGGTGTGTTATATTGACAGAGTGGGGTCAGTGTGCACTTCTCTGGGTGTGTTACATTGACAGAGTGGGGTCAGTCTCCTCTTCCCAGCGTGTGTTTCATTGACAGAGTGAGGTCAGTCTGCTCTTCCCAGGGCGTGTTACATTGACAGAGTGGGGTAAGTCTTCAGTTGACTGTGTGAGTAATTTTGCAGAGTGAGATCAGTCTGCTCTTCTCTGGGTTGGTTACATTTACAGAATGAGGTCAGTCTGCTCTTGCCTGGGTTTGTTACATTGACAGAGTGGGGTCAGTCGGTTCTTCCCTGGGTGTGTTACATTGACAGGGTGAGGTCAGTCTTCTCTTCCCTGGGTGTGCTCATTGACAGAGTGGGGTCAGTCTGCTCTTCCCTGGTTCTGATACATTGACAGAGTTGGGTAAGTCTGCTCTTCCCTAGGTGTGTTACATTGACAGAATGGTGTCAGTCTCGTCTTCCCTGGGTGTGTTACATTGACAGACTGTGGTCAGTCTGCTCTTCCCTGGGTGTGTAACATTGACAGTATGGGGTCAGTCTGCTCTTCCCTGGGTATGTTACATTGACAGAATGGGTCAGTCTGCTCTTCCCTGGGTTTGTAACTTTGACAGAGTGGGGTCAGTCTGCTCTTGGCTGGGTATGTTACATTGACAGAGTGGGGTCAGTTTGTTCTTCACTGAGAGTGTTAATTTGACAGAGTGGGTTCAGTCTGCTCATCCCTGGGTGTGTTACATTGACAGAGTGGGGTCAGTCTGCTCTGGGCTGGGTGTGTTACAGTGAAAGAGTGGGGTCAGTTTGTTCTTCCCTGGGAGTGTTACATTGACAGAGTGGAGTCGGTCTGCTCTTCCCTGGCTGTGTTACATTGACAGAGTGGGGTCAGCCAACTCTTCTCTGGGTGTGTTACATTGACAGGGTTGGGTCAGTCTGCTCTTCCCTTGGTGTGTTACATTGACAGGCTGGGGTCAGTCTGATCTTCCCTCGTTGTGTTACAATGACAGAGTGGGGCAGTCTGCACTTCCCTGGGTGTGTTAGATTGACACAGTGGGGTCAGTCAGCTGTTCCCTGGGTGTGTTACATTGACAGAGTGGGGTCAGTCTCCTCTTCCCAGGGTGTGTTTCATTGACAGAGTGAGGTCAGTCTCCTCTTCCCAGGGTGTGTTTCATTGACAGAGTGAGGTCAGTCTGCTCTTCCCAGGGTATGTTACATTGTCAGAGTGGGGACAGTCTGCTCTTTTCTCAGTGGGTTACATTGACAGCGTGGTGTCAGTCTGCTCTTCCCTGAGTGGGTTACATTGACAGAGTGGGGTCGGTCTGCTCTTCCCTGGGTGTGCTCATTGACAGAGTGGGGTCAGTCTGCTCTTCCCTGGTTCTGATACATTGACAGAGTGGGGTCAGTTTTCTCTTCCCTGGGTGTGTTACATTGACAGAGTGGGTTAGGTCGGCTCTTCCCTGGGACGGTTTCATTGACATAGTGGGGTCAGTCTGTTCTTCCCTGGGTGTGTTACATTGACAGAGTGGTGTCAGTCTGCACATCCCTGGGTGTGTGACATTGACAGAGTGAGGTCAGTCTGCTCTTCCCTGGGTGAGTTACATTGACAGAGTGGAGTCAGTCTGCTCTTCCCTGGTTCTGATACATTGACAGAGTTGGGGAAGTCTGCTCTTCCCTGGTTGTGTTACATTGACAGAGTGGGTTCAGTCTGCTCTTCCCAGGGTGGGTTACATTGAGAGTGTAGGGTCAGTCAGCTGTTCCCTGGGTGTGTTACATTGACAGAGTGGGGTCAGTGTGCACTTCTCTGGGTGTGTTACATTGACAGAGTGGGGTCAGTCTCCTCTTCCCAGGGTGTGTTTCATTGACAGAGTGAGGTCAGTCTGCAGTTGACTGTGTGAGTAATTTTGAAGAGTGAGATCAGTCTGCTCTTCTCTGGGTGGGTTACATTTACTGAATGAGGTCAGTCTGCTCTTGCCTGGGTTTGTTACATTGACAGAGTGGGGTCAGTCGGTTCTTCCCTGGGTGTGTTACATTGACAGGGTGAGGTCAGTCTTCTCTTCCCTGCGTGTACTCATTGAGAGAGTGGGGTCAGTCTGCTCTTCCCTGGTTCTGATACATTGACAGAGTTGGGTAAGTTTGCTCTTCCCTAGGTGTGTTACATTGACAGAATGGTGTCAGTCTCGTCTTCCCTGGGTGTGTTACATTGACAGACTTTGGTCAGTCTTCTCTTCCCTGGGTGTGTAACATTGACAGACTTTGGTCAGTCTTCTCTTCCCTGGGTGTGTAACATTGACAGTATGGGGTCAGTCTGCTCTTCCCTGGGTATGTTACATTGACAGAATGGGTCAGTCTGCTCTTCCCTGGGTTTGTTACTTTGACAGAGTGGGTTCAGTCTGCTCTTCCCAGGGTGGGTTACATTGAGAATGTAGGGTCAGTCAGCTGTTCCCTGGGTGTGTTATATTGACAGAGTGGGGTCAGTGTGCACTTCTCTGGGTGTGTTACATTGACAGAGTGGGGTCAGTCTCCTCTTCCCAGCGTGTGTTTCATTGACAGAGTGAGGTCAGTCTGCTCTTCCCAGGGCGTGTTACATTGACAGAGTGGGGTAAGTCTTCAGTTGACTGTGTGAGTAATTTTGCAGAGTGAGATCAGTCTGCTCTTCTCTGGGTTGGTTACATTTACAGAATGAGGTCAGTCTGCTCTTGCCTGGGTTTGTTACATTGACAGAGTGGGGTCAGTCGGTTCTTCCCTGGGTGTGTTACATTGACAGGGTGAGGTCAGTCTTCTCTTCCCTGGGTGTGCTCATTGACAGAGTGGGGTCAGTCTGCTCTTCCCTGGTTCTGATACATTGACAGAGTTGGGTAAGTCTGCTCTTCCCTAGGTGTGTTACATTGACAGAATGGTGTCAGTCTCGTCTTCCCTGGGTGTGTTACATTGACAGACTGTGGTCAGTCTGCTCTTCCCTGGGTGTGTAACATTGACAGTATGGGGTCAGTCTGCTCTTCCCTGGGTATGTTACATTGACAGAATGGGTCAGTCTGCTCTTCCCTGGGTTTGTAACTTTGACAGAGTGGGGTCAGTCAGCTGTTCCCTGGGTGTGTTACATTGACAGAGTGGGGTCAGTCTCCTCTTCCCAGGGTGTGTTTCATTGACAGAGTGAGGTCAGTCTCCTCTTCCCAGGGTGTGTTTCATTGACAGAGTGAGGTCAGTCTGCTCTTCCCAGGGTATGTTACATTGTCAGAGTGGGGACAGTCGGCTCTTTTCTCGGTGGGTTACATTGACAGCGTGGTGTCAGTCTGCTCTTCCCTGAGTGGGTTACATTGACAGAGTGGGGTCGGTCTGCTCTTCCCTGGGTGTGCTCATTGACAGAGTGGGGTCAGTCTGCTCTTCCCTGGTTCTGATACATTGATAGAGTGGGGTCAGTTTTCTCTTCCCTGGGTGTGTTACATTGACAGAGTGGGTTAAGTCGGCTCTTCCCTGGGACGGTTTCATTGACATAGTGGGGACAGTCTGTTCTTCCCTGGGTGTGTTACATTGACAGAGTGGTGTCAGTCTGCACATCCCTGGGTGTGTGACATTGACAGAGTGAGGTCAGTCTGCTCTTCCCTGGGTGTGTTACATTGACAGAGTGGAGTCAGTCTGCTCTTCCCTGGTTCTGATACATTGACAGAGTTGGGGAAGTCTGCTCTTCCCTGGTTGTGTTACATTGACAGAGTGGGTTCAGTCTGCTCTTCCCAGGGTGGGTTACATTGAGAGTGTAGGGTCAGTCAGCTGTTACCTGGGTGTGTTACATTGACAGAGTGGGGTCAGTGTGCACTTCTCTGGGTGTGTTACATTGACAGAGTGGGGTCAGTCTCCTCTTCCCAGCGTGTGTTTCATTGACAGAGTGAGGTCAGTCTGCTCTTCCCAGGGCGTGTTACATTGACAGAGTGGGGTAAGTCTTCAGTTGACTGTGTGAGTAATTTTGCAGAGTGAGATCAGTCTGCTCTTCTCTGGGTTGGTTACATTTACAGAATGAGGTCAGTCTGCTCTTGCCTGGGTTTGTTACATTGACAGAGTGGGGTCAGTCGGTTCTTCCCTGGGTGTGTTACATTGACAGGGTGAGGTCAGTCTTCTCTTCCCTGGGTGTGCTCATTGACAGAGTGGGGTCAGTCTGCTCTTCCCTGGTTCTGATACATTGACAGAGTTGGGTAAGTCTGCTCTTCCCTAGGTGTGTTACATTGACAGAATGGTGTCAGTCTCGTCTTCCCTGGGTGTGTTACATTGACAGACTGTGGTCAGTCTGCTCTTCCCTGGGTGTGTAACATTGACAGTATGGGGTCAGTCTGCTCTTCCCTGGGTATGTTACATTGACAGAATGGGTCAGTCTGCTCTTCCCTGGGTTTGTAACTTTGACAGAGTGGGGTCAGTCAGCTGTTCCCTGGGTGTGTTACATTGACAGAGTGGGGTCAGTCTCCTCTTCCCAGGGTGTGTTTCATTGACAGAGTGAGGTCAGTCTCCTCTTCCCAGGGTGTGTTTCATTGACAGAGTGAGGTCAGTCTGCTCTTCCCAGGGTATGTTACATTGTCAGAGTGGGGACAGTCGGCTCTTTTCTCGGTGGGTTACATTGACAGCGTGGTGTCAGTCTGCTCTTCCCTGAGTGGGTTACATTGACAGAGTGGGGTCGGTCTGCTCTTCCCTGGGTGTGCTCATTGACAGAGTGGGGTCAGTCTGCTCTTCCCTGGTTCTGATACATTGATAGAGTGGGGTCAGTTTTCTCTTCCCTGGGTGTGTTACATTGACAGAGTGGGTTAAGTCGGCTCTTCCCTGGGACGGTTTCATTGACATAGTGGGGACAGTCTGTTCTTCCCTGGGTGTGTTACATTGACAGAGTGGTGTCAGTCTGCACATCCCTGGGTGTGTGACATTGACAGAGTGAGGTCAGTCTGCTCTTCCCTGGGTGTGTTACATTGACAGAGTGGAGTCAGTCTGCTCTTCCCTGGTTCTGATACATTGACAGAGTTGGGGAAGTCTGCTCTTCCCTGGTTGTGTTACATTGACAGAGTGGGTTCAGTCTGCTCTTCCCAGGGTGGGTTACATTGAGAGTGTAGGGTCAGTCAGCTGTTACCTGGGTGTGTTACATTGACAGAGTGGGGTCAGTGTGCACTTCTCTGGGTGTGTTACATTGACAGAGTGGGGTCAGTCTCCTCTTCCCAGGGTTGTTTCATTGACAGAGTGAGGTCAGTCTGCTCTTCCCAGGGCGTGTTACATTGACAGAGTGGGGTCAGGCTGCTCTTCGCTGAGTGGGTTACATTCACAGAGTGGGGTAAGTCTGCAGTTGACTGTGTGAGTAATTTTGCAGAGTGAGATCAGTGTGCTCTTCTCTGGGTGGTTTACATTTTCAGAGTGAGGTCAGTCTGCTCTTCCCTGGGTGTGTTACATTGACAGAGTGGGGTCGGTCTGCTCTTCCCTGGGTGTGCTCATTGACAGAGTGGGGTCAGTCTAATCTTCCCTGGTTCTGATACATTGACATAGTGGCGTCAGTCTGTTCTTCCCTGGGTGTGTTACATTGACAGAGTGGTGTCAGTCTGCTCTTCCCTGGGTCTGTTACATTGACAGAGTGGGATCAGTCTGCTCTTTCCTGGGTGTGTTACATTGACAGAGTGGGATCAGTCTGCTCTTATCTCGGTGGGTTACATTGACAGCGTGGGCTCAGTCTCCTCTTCCCTGAGTGGGTTCCATTGACAGAGTGGGGTCGGTCTGCTCTTCCCTGGGTGCGTTACATTGACAGAGTGGGTTAAGTCGGCTCTTCCCTGGGACTGTTTCATTGACATAGTGGGGTCAGTCTGTTCTTCCCTGGGTGTGTTACATTGACAGGGTGGTGTCAGTCTGCACTTCCCTGGGAGTGTGACATTGACAGAGTGAGGTCAGTCTGCTCTTCCCTGGTTGTTTCACATTGACAGAGTGGGGTCAATCTGCCCTTCCCTGTTTGGGTAACATTGACCGAGTTGTGTCCTTCTGCTCTTCACTGGGTGTGTTACATTGACAGAATGGTGTCAGTCTGCTCTTCCCTGGGTGTTTTACATTGACAGAGTTTGGTTAGTCTGCTCATCCCTGGGTGTGTTCCATTGACAGGGTGTTGTCAGTCTGCACTTCCCTGGGTGTGTTACATTGACAGAGTGTGGTCAGTCTGCTATTCCCTGGGTGGGTTACATTGACTGAGTGGGGTCAGTCTGTTCTTCCCTGGTGTGCTACATTGACAGAGTGGGATCAGGCTGCTCTTCCCTGGGTGTGTTACATTGACACAGAGGGGTCAGTCTGCTCTTCCCTGGATGTGTTACAGTGACAGAGTGGGGTCAGTCTGCTCTTCCTTTTGTGTGTTGCATTGACAGAGTGGGGTCAGTCTGCTCTTCCCTGGGTGTGTTACATTGACAGAATGGGGTCAGTCTGCTCTTCACTGGGTGCGTTACATTGACAGATTGGGCTCTGTCTGCTATTCCCTGGGTGGGTTACATTGACAGAGTGGGGTCAGTCTGCTCTTCCCTGGGTGTGTTACCTTGACAGAGTCGGGTCAGTCTGCTCTTCACTGGTTGTGTTACATTGACAGAGTGGGTTCAGTCTGCTCTTCCCAGGGTGGGTTACATTGAGAGTGTCGGTCAGTCAGCCGTTCCCTGGGTGTGTTACATTAACAGAGTGGGGTCAGTGTGCACTTCTCTGGGTGTGTTACATTGACAGAGTGGGGTCAGTCTCCTCTTCCCAGGGTTTGCTTCATTGACAGAGTGAGATCAGTCTGCTCTTCCCAGGGCGTGTTACATTGACAGAGTGGGGTCAGGCTGCTCTTCCCTGAGTGGGTTACATTCACAGAGTGGGGTAAGTCTGCAGTTGACTGCGTGAGTACTTTTGCAGAGTGAGACCAGTCTGCTCTTCTCTGGGTCGTTTACATTTTCAGAGTGAGGTCAGTCTGCTCTTCCCTGGGTGTGCTCATTGACAGAGTGGGGTCAGTCTAAACTTCCCTGGTTCTGATACATTGACATAGTGGGGTCAGTCTGTTCTTCCCTGGGTGTGTTACATTGACAGAGTGGTGTCAGTCTGCTCTTCCCTTGGTGTGTGACATTGACAGAGTGGGATCAGTCTGTTCTTTCCTGGATGTGTTACATTGACAGATTGAGGTAAGTCTGCACTTCCCTGGTTGTGTTACATTGACAGTGTGGGATCAGTCTGCTCTTGTCTCGGTGGGTTACATTGACAGCGTGGGGTCAGTCTGCTCTTCCCTGAGTGGGTTACATTGACAGAGTGGGGTCTTTCTGCTCTTCCCTGGGTGTGTTACATTGACAGAGTGGGTTAAGTCGGCTCTTCCCTGGGACTGTTTCATCGACATAGTGGGGTCTGTCTTTTATTCCCTGGGTGTGTTACATTGACAGGGTGGTGTCAGTCTGCACTTCCCTGGGAGTGTGACATTGACAGAGTGAGGTCAGTCTGCTCTTCCCTGGGTGTGTTACATTGACAGAGTGGGGTCAGTCTGCTCTTCCCTGGATGTGTTACATTGACAGAGTGGGGTCAGTCTGCTCTTCCCTGGTTGTTTACCATTGACAGAGTGGGGTCAGGCTGCTCTTCCCTGAGTGGGTTACATTGACAGAGTGGGGTAAGTCTGCAGTTGACTGTGTGAGTAATTTTGCAGAGTGAGATCAGTCTGCTCTTCTCTGGGTGGGTTACATTTACAGAGTGAGGTCAGTCTGCTCTTCCCTGGGTGTGTTACATTGACAGTGTGGGGTCAGTCGGTTCTTCCCTGGTTCTAATATATTGACAGAGTTGTGTAAGTCTGCTCTTCCCTGGTTGTGTTACATTGACAGAATGGGTTCAGTCTGCTCTTCCCAGGGTGGGTTAAATTGAGAGTGTAGCGTCAGTCAGCTGTTCCCTGGGTGTGTTACATTGACAGAGTGGGGTCAGTCTCCTCTTCCCAGGGTGTGTTTCATTGACAGAGTGAGGTCAGTCTCCTCTTTCCAGGGTGTGTTTCATTGACAGAGTGAGGTCAGTCTGCTCTTCCCAGGGTGTGTTACATTGTCAGAGTGGGGTCAGTCTGCTCTTTTCTCGGTGGGTTACATTGACAGCGTGGTGTCAGTCTGCTCTTCCCTGAGTGGGTTACATTGACAGAGTGGGGTCGGTCTGCTCTTCCCTGGGTGTGCTCATTGACAGAGTGGGGTCAGTCTGCTCTTCCCTGGTTCTGATACATTGACAGAGTGGGGTCAGTTTTCTCTTCCCTGTGTGTGTTACATTGAAAGAGTGGGTTAAGTCGGCTCTTCCATGGGACTGTTTCATTGACATAGTGGGGTCAGTCTGTTCTTCCCTGGTGTGTTACATTGACAGAGTGGTGTCAGTCTGCACTTCCCTGGGTGTGTGACATTGACAGAGTGAGGTCAGTCTGCTCTTCCCTGGGTGTGTTACATTGACAGAGTGGAGTCAGTCTGCTCTTCCCTGGTTCTGATACATTGACAGAGTTGGGGAAGTCTGCTCTTCCCTGGTTGTGTTACATTGACAGAGTGGGTTCAGTCTGCTCTTCCCAGGGTGGGTTACATTGAGAGTGTAGGGTCAGTCAGCTGTTCCCTGGGTGTGTTACATTGACAGAGTGGGGTCAGTGTGCACTTCTCTGGGTGTGTTACATTGACAGAGTGGGGTCAGTCTCCTCTTCCCAGGCTGTGTTTCATTGACAGAGTGAGGTCAGTCTGCTCTTCCCAGGGCGTGTTACATTGACCGAGTGGGGTCAGGCTGCTTCTCCCTGAGTGGATTACATTGACAGAGTGGGGTAAGTCTGCAGTTGACTGTGTGAGTAATTTTGCAGAGTGAGATCAGTCTGCTCTTCTCTGGGTGGGTTACATTTACAGAGTGAGGTCAGTCTGCTCTTCCCTGGGTGTGTTTCATTGACAGAGTGGTGTCAGTCGGTTCTTCCCTGGGTGTGTTACATTGACAGGGTGAGGTCAGTCTTCTCTTCCCTGGGTGTGCTCATTGACAGAGTGGGGTCAGTCTGCTTTTCCCTGGGTGTGTTACATTGACAGAATGGGGTCAGTCTGCTCTTCACTGGGTGGGTTGCATGACACTTTGGGCTCTGTTTGCTATTCCATGGGTGTGTTACATTGACAGAGTGGGGTCAGTCTGCTCTTCCCTGGTTCTTATACATTGACAGAGTCGGGGAAGTCTGCTCTTCCCTGGTTGTGTTCCATTGACAGAGTGGGTTCAGTCTGCTCTTCCCAGGGTGGGTTACATTGAGAATGTCGGGTCAGTCAGCTGTTCCCTGGGTGTGTTATATTGACAGAGTGGGGTCAGTGTGCACTTCTCTGGGTGTGTTACATTGACAGAGTGGTGTCAGTCTCCTCTTCCCAGGGTGTGTTTCATTGACAGAGTGAGGTCAGTCTGCTCTTCCCAGGGCGTGTTACATTGACAGAGTGGGGTAAGTCTGCAGTTGACTGTGTGAGTAATTTTGCAGAGTGAGATCAGTCTGCTCTTCTCTGGGTGGGTTACATTTACCGAATGAGGTCAGTCTGCTCTTGCCTGGGTTTGTTACATTGACAGAGTGGGGTCAGTCGGTTCTTCCCTGGGTGTGTTACATTGACAGGGTGAGGTCAGTTTTCTCTTCCCTGGGTGTGCTCATTGACAGAGTGGGGTCAGCCTGCTCTTCCCTGGTTCTGATACATTGACAGAGTTGGGTAAGTCTGCTCTTCCCTAGGTGTGTGACATTGACAGAATGGTGTCAGTCTCGTCTTCCCTGGGTGTGTTACATTGACAGACTTTGGTCAGTCTGCTCTTCCCTGGGTGTGTAACATTGACAGTATGGGGTCAGTCTGCTCTTCCCTGGGTATGTTACATTGACAGAATGGGTCAGTCTGCTCTTCCCTGGGTTTGTAACTTTGACAGAATGGGGTCAGTCTGCTCTTGGCTGGGTGTGTTACATTGACAGAGTGGGGTCAGTTTGTTCTTCACTGAGAGTGTTAATTTGACAGAGTGGGTTCAGTCTGCTCATCCCTGGGTGTGTTACATTGACAGAATGGTGTCAGCCAACTCTTCTCTGGGTGTGTTACATTGAAAGGGTTGGGTCAGTCTGCTCTTCCCTTGGTGTGTTACATTGACAGGCTGGGGTCAGTCTGCTCTTCCCTCGTTGTGTTACAATGACAGAGTGGGGTCATTCTGCACTTCCCTGGGTGTGTTAGATTGACACAGTGGGGTCAGTCAGCTGTTCCCTGGGTGTGTTACATTGACAGAGTGGGATCAGTCTGCTCTTGTCTCGGTGGGTTACATTGACAGCGTGGGGTCAGTCTGCTCTTCCCTGAGTGGGCTACATTGACAGAGTTGGGTCGGTCTGCTCTTCCCTGGGTGTGTTACATTGACAGAGTGGGTTAAGTCGGCTCTTCCCTGGGACTGTTTCATTGACATAGTGGGGTCAGTCTGTTCTTCCCTGGGTGTGTTACATTGACAGGGTGGTGTCAGTCTGCACTTCCCAGGGAGTGTGACATTGACAGAGTGAGGTCAGTCTGCTCTTCCCTGGGTGTGTTGCATTGACAGAGTGGGGTCAGTCTGCTCTTCCCTGGGTGTGTTACATTGACAGAGTGTGGTCAGTCTGCTATTCCCTGGGTGGGTTACATTGACTGAGTGGGGTCACTCTGCTATTCCCTGGGTGGGTTACATTGACTGAGTGGGGTCAGTCTGTTCTTCCCTGGGTGTGCTACATTGACAGAGTGGGATCAGGCTGCTCTTCCCTAGGTGTGTTACATTGACAGGCTGGGGTCAGTCTGCTCTTCCCTCGTTGTGTTACAATGACAGAGTGGGGTCATTCTGCACTTCCCTGGGTGTGTTAGATTGACACAGTGGGGTCAGTCAGCTGTTCCCTGGGTGTGTTACATTGACAGAGTGGGGTCAGTCTGCTCTTCCCTGGGTGTGTTACATTGACAGAGTGGGATCAGTCTGCTCTTCCCTGGGTGTGTTACATTGACAGAGTGGGTTAAGTCGGCTCTTCCCTGGGACTGTTTCATTGACATAGTGGGGTCAGTCTGTTCTTCCCTGGGTGTGTGACATTGACAGAGTGAGGTCAGTCTGCTCTTCCCTGGGTGTGTTGCATTGACAGAGTGGGGTCAGTCTGCTCTTCCCTGGGTGTGTTACATTGACAGAGTGTGGTCAGTCTGCTATTCCCTGGGTGGGTTACATTGACTGAGTGGGGTCAGTCTGTTCTTCCCTGGGTGTGCTACATTGACAGAGTGGGATCAGGCTGCTCTTCCCTAGGTGTGTTACATTGACACGGAGGGGTCAGTCTGCTCTTCCCTGGATGTGTTACAGTGACAGAGTGGGGTCAGTCTGCTCTTCCTTTTGTGTGTTGCATTGACAGAATGGGGTCAGTCTGCTCTTCACTGGGTGCGTTACATTGACAGATTGGGCTCTGTCTGCTATTCTCTGGGTGGGTACATTGACAGAGTGGGCTCAGTCTGCTCTTCCCTGGGTGTGTTACATTGACAGAGTGGGGTCAGTGTGCACTTCACTGGTTGTGTTACATTGACAGAGTGGGTTCAGTCTGCTCCTCCCAGGGTGGGTTACATTGAGAGTGTCGGGTCAGTCAGCTGTTCCCTGGGTGTGTTACATTGACAGAGTGGGGTCAGTGTGCACTTCTCTGGGTGTGTTACATTAACAGAGTGTGGTCAGGCTGCTCTTCCCTGAGTGGGTTACATTGACAGAGTGGGGTAAGTCTGCAGTTGACTGTGTGAGTAATTTTGCAGTGTGAGATCAGTCTGCTCTTCTTTGGGTGGGTTACATTTACAGAGTGAGGTCAGTCTGCTCTTCCCTGGGTGTGTTACATTGACAGTGTGGGGTCAGTCGGTTCTTCCCTGGTTCTAATACATTGACAGACTTGGGTAAGTCTGCACTTCCCTGGTTGTGTTACATTGACAGAATGGGTTCAGTCTACTCTTCCCAGGGTGGGTAACATTGAGAGTGTAGGGTCAGTCAGCTGTTCCCTGGGTGTGTTACATTGACAGAGTGGGGTCAGTCTCCTCTTCCCAGGGTGTGTTTCATTGACAGAGTGAGGTCAGTCTCCTCTTCCCAGGGTGTGTTTCATTGACAGAGTGAGGTCAGTCTGCTATTCCCAGGGTATGTTACATTGTCAGAGTGGGGACAGTCTGCTCTTTTCTCGGTGGGTTACATTGACAGCGTGGGGTCAGTCTGCTCTTCCCTGAGTGGGTTACATTGACAGAGTGGGGTCAGTCTTCTCATCCCTGGGTGTGTTACATTGACAGAGTGGGGTCAGTCTGCTCTGGGCTGGGTGTGTTACAGTGAAAGAGTGGGGTCAGTTTGTTCTTCCCTGGGAGTGTTACATTGACAGAGTGGAGTCGGTCTGCTCTTCCCTGGCTGTGTTACATTGACAGAGTGGGGTCAGTCTCCTCTTCCCAGCGTGTGTTTCATTGACAGAGTGAGGTCAGTCTGCTCTTCCCAGGGCGTGTTACATTGACAGAGTGGGGTAAGTCTTCAGTTGACTGTGTGAGTAATTTTGCAGAGTGAGATCAGTCTGCTCTTCT
Organism: Chiloscyllium punctatum; assembly: GCF_047496795.1. Taxonomy (NCBI): domain Eukaryota; kingdom Metazoa; phylum Chordata; class Chondrichthyes; order Orectolobiformes; family Hemiscylliidae; genus Chiloscyllium; species Chiloscyllium punctatum. The sequence continues at coordinate 49,988,022 of NC_092788.1, read as the reverse complement.
CTGGGTTGGTTACATTTACAGAATGAGGTCAGTCTGCTCTTGCCTGGGTTTGTTTCATTGACAGAGTGGGGTCAGTCGGTTCTTCCCTGGGTGTGTTACATTGACAGGGTGAGGTCAGTCTTCTCTTCCCTGGGTGTGCTCATTGACAGAGTGGGGTCAGTCTGCTCTTCCCTGGTTCTGATACATTGACAGAGTTGGGTAAGTCTGCTCTTCCCTAGGTGTGTTACATTGACAGAATGGTGTCAGTCTCGTCTTCCCTGGGTGTGTTACATTGACAGACTGTGGTCAGTCTGCTCTTCCCTGGGTGTGTAACATTGACAGTATGGGGTCAGTCTGCTCTTCCCTGGGTATGTTACATTTACAGAATGGGTCAGTCTGCTCTTCCCTGGGTTTGTAACTTTGACAGAGTGGGGTCAGTCTGCTCTTGGCTGGGTATGTTACATTGACAGAGTGGGGTCAGTTTGTTCTTCACTGAGAGTGTTAATTTGACAGAGTGGGTTCAGTCTGCTCATCCCTGGGTGTGTTACATTGACAGAGTGGGGTCAGTCTGCTCTGGGCTGGGTGTGTTACAGTGAAAGAGTGGGGTCAGTTTGTTCTTCCCTGGGAGTGTTACATTGACAGAGTGGAGTCGGTCTGCTCTTCCCTGGCTGTGTTACATTGACAGAGTGGGGTCAGCCAACTCTTCTCTGGGTGTGTTACATTGACAGGGTTGGGTCAGTCTGCTCTTCCCTTGGTGTGTTACATTGACAGGCTGGGGTCAGTCTGATCTTCCCTCGTTGTGTTACAATGACAGAGTGGGGCAGTCTGCACTTCCCTGGGTGTGTTAGATTGACACAGTGGGGTCAGTCAGCTGTTCCCTGGGTGTGTTACATTGACAGAGTGGGGTCAGTCTCCTCTTCCCAGGGTGTGTTTCATTGACAGAGTGAGGTCAGTCTCCTCTTCCCAGGGTGTGTTTCATTGACAGAGTGAGGTCAGTCTGCTCTTCCCAGGGTATGTTACATTGTCAGAGTGGGGACAGTCTGCTCTTTTCTCAGTGGGTTACATTGACAGCGTGGTGTCAGTCTGCTCTTCCCTGAGTGGGTTACATTGACAGAGTGGGGTCGGTCTGCTCTTCCCTGGGTGTGCTCATTGACAGAGTGGGGTCAGTCTGCTCTTCCCTGGTTCTGATACATTGACAGAGTGGGGTCAGTTTTCTCTTCCCTGGGTGTGTTACATTGACAGAGTGGGTTAGGTCGGCACTTCCCTGGGACGGTTTCATTGACATAGTGGGGTCAGTCTGTTCTTCCCTGGGTGTGTTACATTGACAGAGTGGTGTCAGTCTGCACATCCCTGGGTGTGTGACATTGACAGAGTGAGGTCAGTCTGCTCTTCCCTGGGTGAGTTACATTGACAGAGTGGAGTCAGTCTGCTCTTCCCTGGTTCTGATACATTGACAGAGTTGGGGAAGTCTGCTCTTCCCTGGTTGTGTTACATTGACAGAGTGGGTTCAGTCTGCTCTTCCCAGGGTGGGTTACATTGAGAGTGTAGGGTCAGTCAGCTGTTCCCTGGGTGTGTTACATTGACAGAGTGGGGTCAGTGTGCACTTCTCTGGGTGTGTTACATTGACAGAGTGGGGTCAGTCTCCTCTTCCCAGGGTGTGTTTCATTGACAGAGTGAGGTCAGTCTGCAGTTGACTGTGTGAGTAATTTTGCAGAGTGAGATCAGTCTGCTCTTCTCTGGGTGGGTTACATTTACTGAATGAGGTCAGTCTGCTCTTGCCTGGGTTTGTTACATTGACAGAGTGGGGTCAGTCGGCTCTTCCCTGGGTGTGTTACATTGACAGGGTGAGGTCAGTCTTCTCTTCCCTGCGTGTACTCATTGAGAGAGTGGGGTCAGTCTGCTCTTCCCTGGTTCTGATACATTGACAGAGTTGGGTAAGTCTGCTCTTCCCTAGGTGTGTTACATTGACAGAATGGTGGCAGTCTCGTCTTCCCTGGGTGTGTTACATTGACAGACTTTGGTCAGTCTTCTCTTCCCTGGGTGTGTAACATTGACAGACTTTGGTCAGTCTTCTCTTCCCTGGGTGTGTAACATTGACAGTATGGGGTCAGTCTGCTCTTCCCTGGGTATGTTACATTGACAGAATGGGTCAGTCTGCTCTTCCCTGGGTTTGTTACTTTGACAGTGTGGGTTCAGTCTGCTCTTCCCAGGGTGGGTTACATTGAGAATGTAGGGTCAGTCAGCTGTTCCCTGGGTGTGTTATATTGACAGAGTGGGGTCAGTGTGCACTTCTCTGGGTGTGTTACATTGACAGAGTGGGGTCAGTCTCCTCTTCCCAGCGTGTGTTTCATTGACAGAGTGAGGTCAGTCTGCTCTTCCCAGGGCGTGTGACATTGACAGAGTGGGGTAAGTCTTCAGTTGACTGTGTGAGTAATTTTGCAGAGTGAGATCAGTCTGCTCTTCTCTGGGTTGGTTACATTTACAGAATGAGGTCAGTCTGCTCTTGCCTGGGTTTGTTACATTGACAGAGTGGGGTCAGTCGGTTCTTCCCTGGGTGTGTTACATTGACAGGGTGAGGTCAGTCTTCTCTTCCCTGGGTGTGCTCATTGACAGAGTGGGGTCAGTCTGCTCTTCCCTGGTTCTGATACATTGACAGAGTTGGGTAAGTCTGCTCTTCCCTAGGTGTGTTACATTGACAGAATGGTGTCAGTCTCGTCTTCCCTGGGTGTGTTACATTGACAGACTGTGGTCAGTCTGCTCTTCCCTGGGTGTGTAACATTGACAGTATGGGGTCAGTCTGCTCTTCCCTGGGTATGTTACATTGACAGAATGGGTCAGTCTGCTCTTCCCTGGGTTTGTAACTTTGACAGAGTGGGGTCAGTCTGCTCTTGGCTGGGTATGTTACATTGACAGAGTGGGGTCAGTTTGTTCTTCACTGAGAGTGTTAATTTGACAGAGTGGGTTCAGTCTGCTCATCCCTGGGTGTGTTACATTGACAGAGTGGGGTCAGTCTGCTCTGGGCTGGGTGTGTTACAGTGAAAGAGTGGGGTCAGTTTGTTCTTCCCTGGCAGTGTTACATTGACAGAGTGGAGTCGGTCTGCTCTTCCCTGGCTGTGTTACATTGACAGAGTGGGGTCAGCCAACTCTTCTCTGGGTGTGTTACATTGACAGGGTTGGGTCAGTCTGCTCTTCCCTTGGTGTGTTACATTGACAGGCTGGGGTCAGTCTGATCTTCCCTCGTTGTGTTACAATGACAGAGTGGGGCAGTCTGCACTTCCCTGGGTGTGTTAGATTGACACAGTGGGGTCAGTCAGCTGTTCCCTGGGTGTGTTACATTGACAGAGTGGGGTCAGTCTCCTCTTCCCAGGGTGTGTTTCATTGACAGAGTGAGGTCAGTCTCCTCTTCCCAGGGTGTGTTTCATTGACAGAGTGAGGTCAGTCTGCTCTTCCCAGGGTATGTTACATTGTCAGAGTGGGGACAGTCTGCTCTTTTCTCAGTGGGTTACATTGACAGCGTGGTGTCAGTCTGCTCTTCCCTGAGTGGGTTACATTGACAGAGTGGGGTCGGTCTGCTCTTCCCTGGGTGTGCTCATTGACAGAGTGGGGTCAGTCTGCTCTTCCCTGGTTCTGATACATTGACAGAGTGGGGTCAGTTTTCTCTTCCCTGGGTGTGTTACATTGACAGAGTGGGTTAGGTCGGCTCTTCCCTGGGACGTTTCATTGACATAGTGGGGTCAGTCTGTTCTTCCCTGGGTGTGTTACATTGACAGAGTGGTGTCAGTCTGCACATCCCTGGGTGTGTGACATTGACAGAGTGAGGTCAGTCTGCTCTTCCCTGGGTGAGTTACATTGACAGAGTGGAGTCAGTCTGCTCTTCCCTGGTTCTGATACATTGACAGAGTTGGGGAAGTCTGCTCTTCCCTGGTTGTGTTACATTGACAGAGTGGGTTCAGTCTGCTCTTCCCAGGGTGGGTTACATTGAGAGTGTAGGGTCAGTCAGCTGTTCCCTGGGTGTGTTACATTGACAGAGTGGGGTCAGTGTGCACTTCTCTGGGTGTGTTACATTGACAGAGTGGGGTCAGTCTCCTCTTCCCAGGGTGTGTTTCATTGACAGAGTGAGGTCAGTCTGCAGTTGACTGTGTGAGTAATTTTGCAGAGTGAGATCAGTCTGCTCTTCTCTGGGTGGGTTACATTTACTGAATGAGGTCAGTCTGCTCTTGCCTGGGTTTGTTACATTGACAGAGTGGGGTCAGTCGGTTCTTCCCTGGGTGTGTTACATTGACAGGGTGAGGTCAGTCTTCTCTTCCCTGCGTGTACTCATTGAGAGAGTGGGGTCAGTCTGCTCTTCCCTGGTTCTGATACATTGACAGAGTTGGGTAAGTCTGCTCTTCCCTAGGTGTGTTACATTGACAGAATGGTGTCAGTCTCGTCTTCCCTGGGTGTGTTACATTGACAGACTTTGGTCAGTCTTCTCTTCCCTGGGTGTGTAACATTGACAGACTTTGGTCAGTCTTCTCTTCCCTGGGTGTGTAACATTGACAGTATGGGGTCAGTCTGCTCTTCCCTGGGTATGTTACATTGACAGAATGGGTCAGTCTGCTCTTCCCTGGATTTGTTACTTTGACAGAGTGGGGTCAGTCTGCTCTTGGCTGGGTGTGTTACATTGACAGAGTGGGGTCAGTTTGTTCTTCACTGAGAGTGTTAATTTGACAGAGTGGGTTCAGTCTGCTCATCCCTGGGTGTGTTACATTGACAGAGTGGGGTCAGCCAACTCTTCTCTGGGTGTGTTACATTGAAAGGGTTGGGTCAGTCTGCTCTTCCCTTGGTGTGTTACATTGACAGGCTGGGGTCAGTCTGCTCTTCCCTCGTTGTGTTACAATGACAGAGTGGGGTCATTCTGCACTTCCCTGGGTGTGTTAGATTGACACAGTGGGGTCAGTCAGCTGTTCCCTGGGTGTGTTACATTGACAGAGTGGGGTCAGTCTCCTCTTCCCTGGGTCTGCTACATTGACAGAGTGGGATCAGTCTGCTCTTCTCTGGACGTGTTACATTGACAGATTGAGGTCAGTCTGCACTTCCCTGGGTGGGTTACATTGACAGAGTGGGATCAGTCTGCTCTTGTCTCGGTGGGTTACATTGACAGCGTGGGTTAAGTCGGCTCTTACCTGGGACTGTTTCATTGACATAGTGGGGTCATTCTGTTCTTCCCTGGGTGTGTTACATTGACAGGGTGGTTCAGTCTGCACTTCCCTGGGAGTGTGACATTGACAGAGTGCGGTCAGTCTGCTCTTCCCTGGGTGTGTTACATTGACAGAGTGGGGTCAGTCTGCTCTTCCCTGGTTGTTTAACATTGACAGAGTGGGGTCAATCTGCTCTTCCCTGTTTGGGTAACATTGACCGAGTTGTGTCCTTCTGCTCTTCACTGGGTGTGTTACATTGACAGAGTGGTGTCAGTCTGCTCTTCCCTGGGTGTGTTACATTGACAGAGTGTGGTTAGTCTGCTCATCCCTGGGTGTGTTCCATTGACAGGGTGTTGTCAGTCTGCTCTTCCCTGGGTGTGTTACATTGACAGAGTGTGGTAAGTCTGCTATTCCCTGGGTTGGTTACATTGACTGAGTGGGGTCAGTCTGTTCTTCCCTGGGTGTGCTACATTGACAGAGTGGGATCACGCTGCTCTTCCCTAGGTGTGTTACATTGACACAGAGGGGTCAGTCTGCTCTTCCCTGGATGTGTTACAGTGAGAGTGGGGTTTGTCTGCTCTTCCTTTTGTGTGTTGCATTGACAGAGTGGGGTCAGTCTGCTCTTCCCTGGGTGTGTTAGATTGACAGAATGGGGTCAGTCTGCTCTTCACTGGGTGCGTTACATTGACAGATTGGGCTCTGTCTGCTATTCTCTGGGTGGGTACATTGACAGAGTGGGCTCAGTCTGCTCTTCCCTGGGTGTGTTACATTGACAGAGTGGGGTCAGTGTGCACTTCACTGGTTGTGTTACATTGACAGAGTGGGTTCAGTCTGCTCCTCCCAGGGTGGGTTACATTGAGAGTGTCGGGTCAGTCAGCTGTTCCCTGGGTGTGTTACATTGACAGAGTGGGGTCAGTGTGCACTTCTCTGGGTGTGTTACATTGACAGAGTGGGGTCAGGCTGCTCTTCCCTGAGTGGGTTACATTGACAGAGTGGGGTAAGTCTGCAGTTGACTGTATGAGTAATTTTGCAGAGTGAGATCAGTCTGCTCTTCTCTGGGTGGGTTACATTTACAGAGTGAGGTCAGTCTGCTCTTCCCTGGGTGTGTTACATTGACAGTGTGGGGTCAGTCGGTTCTTCCCTGGTTCTAATACATTGACAGAGTTGGGTAAGTCTGCTCTTCCCTGGTTGTGTTACATTGACAGAATGGGTTCAGTCTGCTCTTCCCAGTGTGGGTTACATTGAGAGTGTAGGGTCAGTCAGCTGTTACCTGGGTGTGTTACATTGACAGAGTGGGGTCAGTCTCCTCTTCCCAGGGTGTGTTTCATTGACAGAGTGAGGTCAGTCTCCTCTTCCCAGGGTGTGTTTCATTGACAGAGTGAGGTCAGTCTGCTCTTCCCTGGCTGTGTTACATTGACAGAGTGGGGTCAGCCAACTCTTTTCTCGGTGGGTTACATTGACAGCGTGGGGTCAGTCTGCTCTTCCCTGAGTGGGTTACATTGAAAGGGTTGGGTCATTCTGCTCTTCCCTTGGTGTGTTACATTGACAGGCTGGGGTCAAAATTCCTCACACAGTCAACTGCAGACTTTCCACAATCTGTCAATGTAACCCACTCAGTGAAGAGCAGCCTGACCCCACTCTGTCAATGTAACACACCCAGAGAAGTGCACACTGACCCCACTCTGTCAATGTAACACACCCAGGGAACAGCTGACTGACCCGACACTCTCAATGTAACCCACCCTGGGAAGAGCAGACTGAACCCACTCTGTCAATGTAACACAACCAGTGAAGAGCAGACTGACCCGACACTGTCAAGGTAACACACCCAGGGAAGAGCAGACTGACCCCAATCTGTCAATGTAAAACACCCAGGGAATAGCAGACAGAGCCCAATCTGTCAATGTAACGCACAAATGGAAGAGCAAACTGAGCCCACTCTGTCACTGTAACACATCCAGGGAAGAGCAGACTGACCCCTCTGTGTCAATGTAACACACCCAGGGAAGAGCAGCCTGACCCCACTCAGTCAATGTAACCCACCCAGGGAATAGCAGACGGACCACACTCTGTCAATGTAACACACCCAGGGAAGAGCAGACTGACAACACCCTGTCAATGGAACACCCCCAGGGATGAGCAGACTAACAACACTCTGTCAATGTAAGACACCCAGGGAAGAGCAGACTGACACCACTCTGTCAATGTAACACACCCAGTGAAGAGCAGAAGGACACAACTCGGTCAATGTTAACCAAACAGGGAAGAGCAGATTGACCCCACTCTGTCAATGTTAAACAACCAGGGAAGAGCAGACTGACCCCACTCTGTCAATGTAACACACCCAGGGAAGAGCAGACTGACCTCACTCTGTCAATGTCACACTCCCAGGGAAGTGCAGACTGACACCACCCTGTCAATGTAACACACCCAGGGAAGAACAGACTGACCCCACTATGTCAATGAAACAGTCCCAGGTAAGAGCCGATTTAACCCACTCTGTCAATGTAACACACCCAGGGAAGAGCAGACCGACCCAACTCTGTCAATGTAGCTCACTCAGGGAAGAGCAGACTGACCCCACGCTGTCAATGTAACCCACCGAGACAAGAGCAGACTGATCCCACTCTGTCAATGTAACAGACCCAGGGAAGAGCAGACTGACCCCACTGTGTCAATCTAACACACCCAGGGAAGTGCAGAATGACCCCACTCTGTCATTGTAACACAACGAGGGAAGAGCAGACTGACCCCAGCCTGTCAATGTAACACACCCAGAGAAGAGTTGACTGACCCCACTCTGTCAATGTAACACAGCCAGGGAAGAGCAGACCGACTCCACTCTGTCAATGTAACACTCCCAGGGAAGAACAAACTGACCCCACTCTTTCACTGTAACACACCCAGCCCAGAGCAGACTGACCCCACTCTGTCAATGTAACACACCCAGGGATGAGCAGACTGAACCCACTCTGTCAAATTAACACTCTCAGTGAAGAACAAACTGACCCCACTCTGTCAATGTAACACACCCAGCCAAGAGCAGACTGACCCCACTCTGTCAAAGTAACAAACCCAGGGAAGAGCAGACCGACTCCACTCTGTCAATGTAACACTCCCAGGGAAGAACAAACTGAACCCACTCTTTCACTGTAACACACCCAGCCCAGAGAAGACTGACCCCACTCTGTCAATGTAACACACCCAGGGATGAGCAGACTGAACCCACTCTGTCAAATTAACACTCTCAGTGAAGAACAAACTGACCCCACTCTGTCAATGTAACACACCCAGCCAAGAGCAGACTGACCCCACTCTGTCAAAGTAACAAACCCAGGGAAGAGCAGACTGACCCATTCTGTCAATGTAACATACCCAGGGAAGAGCAGACTGACCCCATACTGTCAATGTTACACACCCAGGGAAGAGCAGACTGACCACAGTCTGTCAATGTAACACACCCAGGGAAGACGAGACTGACACCATTCTGTCAATGTAACACACCTAGGGAAGAGCAGACTTACCCAACTCTGTCAATGTATCAGAACCAGGGAAGAGCAGACTGACCCCACTCTGTCAATGAGCACACCCAGGGAAGAGAAGACTGACCTCACCCTGTCAATGTAACACACCCAGGGAAGAACCGACTGACCCCACTCTGTCAATGTAACAAACCCAGGCAAGAGCAGACTGACCTCATTCGGTAAATGTAACCCACCCAGGGAAGAACAGACTGACCCCACTATGTCAATGAAACAGTCCCAGGTAAGAGCCGATTTAACCCACTCTGTCAATGTAACACACCCAGGGAAGAGCAGACCGACCCAACTCTGTCAATGTAGCTCACTCAGGGAAGAGCAGACTGACCCCACGCTGTCAATGTAACCCACCGAGACAAGAGCAGACTGATCCCACTCTGTCAATGTAACAGACCCAGGGAAGAGCAGACTGACCCACTGTGTCAATCTAACACACCCAGGGAAGTGCAGAATGACCCCACTCTGTCATTGTAACACAACGAGGGAAGAGCAGACTGACCCCAGCCTGTCAATGTAACACACCCAGAGAAGAGTTGACTGACCCCACTCTGTCAATGTAACACAGCCAGGGAAGAGCAGACCGACTCCACTCTGTCAATGTAACACTCCCAGGGAAGAACAAACTGACCCCACTCTTTCACTGTAACACACCCAGCCCAGAGCAGACTGACCCCACTCTGTCAATGAAACACACCCAGGGAAGAGCAGACTGACCTCACTCTGTAAATGTAACCCACCCAGAGAAGAGCAGACTGATCTCACACTGCAAAATTACTCACACAGTCAACTGCAGACTTACCCCACTCTGTCAATGTAATCCACTCAGGGAGGAGCAGCCTGACCCCACTCGGTCAATGTAACACGCCCTGGGAAGAGCAGACTGACCTCACTCTGTCAATGAAACACACCCTGGGAAGAGGAGACTGACCCCACTCTGTCAATGTAACACACCCAGAGAAGTGCACACTGACCCCACTCTGTCAATGTAACACACCCAGGGAACAGCTGAGTGACCCTACACTCTCAATGTAACCCACCCTGGGAAGAGCAGACTGAACCCACTCTGTCAATGTAACACAACCAGGGAAGAGCAGACTTCCCCAACTCTGTCAATGTATCAGAACCAGGGAAGAGCAGACTGACTCCACTCTGTCAATGTAACACACCCAGGGAAGAGCAGACTGACCTCACTCTGTCAATGTAACACACCCAGGGAAGAACAGACTGACCCCACTATGTCAATGAAACAGTCCCAGGGAAGAGCAGACTTAACCCACTCTGTCAATGTAACACACACAGGGAAGAGAAAACTGACCCCACTCTGTCAATGTATCAGAACCAGGGAAGAGCAGACTGACCCCACTCTGTCAATGAGCACACCCAGGGAAGAGCAGACCGACCCCACTCTGTCAATGTAACCCAGTCAGGGAAGAGCAGACTGACACCACGCTGTCAATGTAACACACCGAGAAATGAGCAGACTGACCCCACTCTGTCATTGTAACACACCCTGGGAAGAGCAGACTGACCTCACTATGTCAATGAAACACACCCTGGAAAGAGGAGACTGACCTCACTCTGTCAATGAAACACACCCTGGGAAGAGGAGACTGACCCCACTCTGTCAATGTAACACACCCAGGGAACAGCTGACTGACGCTACACTCTCAATGTAACCCACCCTGGGAAGAGCAGACTGAACCCATTCTGTCAATGTAACACAACCAGGGAAGAGCAGACTTACGCAACTCTGTCAATATATTAGAACCAGGGAAGAACCGACTGACCCCACACTGTCAATGAAACACATCCAGGGAAGAGCAGACTGACCTCACTCTGTAAATGTAACCCACCCAGAGAAGAGCAGACTGATCTCACTCTGCAAAATTACTCACACAGTCAACTGCAGACTTACCCCAATCTGTCAATGTAACCAACTCAGGGAAGAGCAGCCTGACCCCATTCTGTCACTGTAACATTGACAGAGTGGGGTCGGTCTGCTCTTCCCTGGGTGTGGTCATTGACAGAGTGGGGTCAGTCTGCTCTTCCCTGGTTCTGATACATTGACAGAGTGGGGTCAGTTTTCTCTTCCCTGGGTGTATAACATTGACAGAGTGGGTTAAGTCAGCTCTTCCCTGGGACTGTTTCATTGACATAGTGGGGTCAGTCTGCACATCCCTGGGTGTGTGACATTGACAGAGTGGAGTCAGTCTGCTCTTCCCTGGTTCTGATACATTGACAGAGTTGGGGAAGTCTGCTCTTCCCTGGTTGTGTTCCATTGACAGAGTGGGTTCAGTCTGCTCTTCCCAGGGTGGGTTACATTGAGAATGTAGGGTCAGTCAGCTGTTCCCTGGGTGTGTTATATTGACAGAGTGGGGTCAGTCTCCTCTTCGCAGGGTGTGTTTCATTGACAGAGTGAGGTCAGTCTGCTCTTCCCAGGGCGTGTTACATTGACAGAGTGGGGTAAGTCTTCAGTTGACTGTGTGAGTAATTTTGCAGAGTGAGATCAGTCTGCTCTTCTCTGGGTTGGTTACATTTACAGAATGAGGTCAGTCTGCTCTTGCCTGGGTTTGTTACATTGACAGAGTGGGGTCAGTCGGTTCTTCCCTGGGTGTGTTACATTGACAGGGTGAGGTCAGTCTTCTCTTCCCTGGGTGTGCTCATTGACAGAGTGGGGTCAGTCTGCTCTTCCCTGGTTCTGATACATTGACAGAGTTGGGTAAGTCTGCTCTTCCCTAGGTGTGTTACATTGACAGAATGGTGTCAGTCTCGTCTTCCCTGGGTGTGTTACATTGACAGACTGTGGTCAGTCTGCTCTTCCCTGGGTGTGTAACATTGACAGTATGGGGTCAGTCTGCTCTTCCCTGGGTATGTTACATTGACAGAATGGGTCAGTCTGCTCTTCCCTGGGTTTGTTACTTTGACAGAGTGGGGTCAGTCTGCTCTTGGCTGGGTGTGTTACATTGACAGAGTGGGGTCAGTTTGTTCTTCACTGAGAGTGTTACATTGACAGAGTGGGTTCAGTCTGCTCATCCCTGAGTGTGTTACATTGACAGAGTGGGGTCAGTCTGCTCTGGGCTGGGTGTGTTACAGTGAAAGAGTGGGGTCAGTTTGTTCTTCCCTGGGAGTGTTACATTGACAGAGTGGAGACAGTCTGCTCTTCCCTGGCTGTGTTACATAGACAGAGTGGGGTCAGCCAACTCTTCCCTGGGTCTGTTACATTGACAGAGTGGTGTCAGTCTGCTCTTCCCTGGGTGGTTTACATTGACAGAGTGTGTTCAGTCTGCTCAAAACTGGGTTGGTCAGGTGACGGTCTACCTCATTCATTGGGGCGGATGTCAAAGAGCATGTTGAACCGGAGAGGGATCGGAGCGAATTGGAGCCGTTTCGTGAGAGATTACAGAAGATAAGACAGCTCAGCTCAAAGCACAGCGCTTTATGCTGCCCCGATTAAAATATTGAAGATGGCAGAGGGGCAGATGAGCTGAGACAGGGTGGGAGCTGGGCAATATTGATGATGTGGAAGGACAGTTTGTGTATCTGATCACATTCTGTCAGTCTGACTAATAGCAGTCATTCCTGGCACTGGATTCACTGAGGGGTGAAGGGTGAGTGAACAGAGCGGACTGTCCCTGTTATTCTGTTCCTGACTCTCCAGCTCCCGCTCTGTTAGTGACCTCTCAGTCTCCCGGGAAATGGGCTGTTTCCCAATTGTGCCGGTTTCCTGGCCTTTATCCTTGACTGAGCTGAGAGTTGATGGTCTGAGGAATATCATTCCCAAATGACTCCTGTCCAAGATAATACCGATTAATGTGTCTGTGTGTCCTCCATTAATCTGTAAACATCATTGCTCAGGGCTGGAGGGACATGGATTGATGACATTGAGGATGTTATGAACCAGACCAAACTCCTCTGCCTTTAGAAAATGGTGTCGACCCCTTTTCCTGATTTACATGAATGTTTGCAGAGTCAGGATTTCTGATTGTTTTGTGGCTGGAGTTTATTTTATCCTTATATAGATTTGACACATTAATCCTCCCTCCCCACCACTACAGAAGCTGTTGGAACTGTTCAGTGTTTCCAGCGGCTTCTGTAATTATTTCAGGTTCCTGACGGGAGCAGTCTCTCAATTTTCGAACAAAACAAACCCATCCTTGTGCTGCAACTAATATTTCAATAAGAAATGGGAAGCAGCAGAGGGGAAAGCTTCCGAGATGCCGTGATATGCTGCCCGGTTCCATACTGCAATTCACAGGAACCATCGCCAGGAAAAGCAAGGAGTAACGTGAGAGATCTGGTTTACCGGAGGATGCAAGATTTATTGCCTCGTTTCATTCCAGTGCTTTTCATTTTAAAGGCTATTTACCAATCGCGACACTGTGATGACTGGGAATCGATCCCAGGTCAACTGTATGGAAGGCAGCTCTGCTCCCCACTATCCCACCATCACCCTGCTAGCAGCTCCCTCCCCATTCCCAAACACACTTAACAAGGCCGTGATCATCACCAACTGGATTGGGGCTGAAATCCAAACATACACATCCTCTGTATCTAACCCAGTGATGGAGCTCTCCTGATTGAGTTTGATGTGAACAGGATGGGGGAAGTGGGAGATTTAATCAGTACCTAACGCCGAGCTCAAAATGACCTGGGAATTTGAAATGCTGCAGTGTAGAGGGAGATTTAGTCTGTATCTGACCCCATTCTCTACCTGCCCTGGGGATTTAAATGGGGACAGTTTAATTGTAGCTTTACGTTGTCTGGAACCCTGTGCTCCCTCTGCCCTGGGAGTGTTTGCTGGGAACACTGTCTAACCTCTGTGATATGGATCCTATGAAGATTGATGGGAGACAGTGTAAATGGAATTGTCAGGGTCCAATTCCTTCACGTGGATGAGAGAAGGTGAGAAAAAATGATCCCAGTGGAACTGAAGGGTCAGCAACAGAATGAAGACACCATTGGCTCAGAGACAGGAGACAGGAGAGATGGTAATGAGGGTTTCAGACTGGAGGGAGCTACAGGCACATACAAGTTGAGAACTGTTTTCAGTAAAAGGCAATTGATCCCAGGTCACTGCAGAGTGTAAGAATCTGATGCCTTTCCCTCACTATCCCCCTCCAATCCCTGGGAAGATCTGCTCCCACCCCATGTTCCATCCCAACTGCTGACTGTGTTACATACATTAATACATTGGAGCTGGGCAGAGGTGCTTTTAAACCTGGGATCTTGCTGTGTAACTTGCCTCCAAAATGCTCTTGCTCCCCCTTGCAACTAATCTTTTCCCTCTTTTATCCTGAAGAACATTTGTTTGGAAAGCTGCAACGTGAAGATCCAAAATGTTCGAGGCCAGGAAAGAACAACCTCCAGAGGGGGAGCACGGGCCTGAGGCCTGAGGCCTGGTCGACAGGCTGCACCCCATGGGGGCCCACAGTGAGTTGTGTGTTTATTTACCCCGAGGTTTAATCTCCTGTGGGGGACCCTGGGTTTTAGTGGCCTCTGGGTAACTGGCTCCTGTCAGATTGTGGCCCTGTCATTTTTAAAACAGGTTTGAAGCCTGGGGTTAAAGTTTGTCAATCCCCAGGATCTGAGAGGTAGGACTCTCTTCGGGTGGAATTAAAACGCAAATGCTGTGACCCTTTCTAAAGACTCCCTTTCTCAACCTTCTCTTTCACCCCTCTCTCTCTCACACCCCTCTCTCTCACCCTCCCTCTCTCGTCCCGTCTCTCTTTCCTCCTCCCACTCTCATCCCTCCTATCTCACACTCTCCCTATCTCACCCCTCTCTCACAGCCCCTCCTGCTCTCACCCACGCTCTCTTGCACCCCCTATCTCTCTCACCCCCTTCTCTCTCACTGCCTCTCTCTCTCACACCCCCTTTCTCTCTCACCTTGTTATCTCTCTCTCCCTCACTCTCTCTCACCCCCTCTCTCTCCACCCTGCTCTCTCACTCTCACCCCTCCCTCTGTCATCCCTCACCCTCTCTCCCCTTTACACCCTCTCTCTCCCCCGCCCTCTCTCTCGTCCCCTCCTGTCTCTTGCTCCCTTTTTCTCTCTCTCATTCCCCTTCCCTCTCGCGCTCTGTCTCACACTCCCGCTCTTTTCTCTCTGTATACCCCCTCTCTCGCACCCTCTTTCTCTCGTTCACACCATTTCTCTATCTCTTTTGACCCCTTTCTTCCTCCCTCCTCCTTGCTCTTGCTCTGTCTCTCTCTAGCGCCCACTCTCTCATCCCATCTCCCTCACACCCCTCTAACTGTCTCATCTGTTCACTCGCTCTCTCTCTCTGTCTCTCTCTCTCTCAACCCATCATTCACTGTCTATCTCACCCTCTCTCTCACATCGTTCTCTCTCTCTCTCTCGCGTCCCATCTCTCTCTTCCCTCTTTATCTCGCTGTCCCCCTTTCTCTCTCACCCTTTCTCTATCTCTCCTCCTTTCTCTCAATCCCTCTCTCTCAAACCCTCTCTCTCCCACTCTCTCTCCCACCTCCTCTCTCTCACCCCCTCACATTCACTCTTTCTCTGAACTTCTCTCTCTCTCTCTCTTCCCCCTCTCTCTTTCTCCCCCTCTCTCCTTTTCTCAGACCTCTCTCCATTTCTCACCCTCTCTCTCTCACCCCTTTCTCTCTTACCCCCTCTCTCTCAACCCCTCTCTCTCACCCTCTCTCTCTCACCCCCCTCATCCCCCTCTCTCCCCCTCTCTCCCCTCTCTATCCCCCCTCTCTCCCCCGCTCTCTCAACCCCTCTCTCCCCCTCTCCTCCACTCTCTCCCCCTCTCTCCGCCATCTCTCTACCCCTCTCTGTGCCCTCTCTCTGCCCCCAATCCCACCCTCTCTCCCTCTCCCCCTCCCTCCCCCTCCCTCGCCCCCTCTCTCTCGTCCTCTCTCCCCTCCTCTCTCGCCCCTCTGTTTCGCACCCCTCTCTCACCCCCTCTCTCTCTCTCACATTCTCTCTCTCTGTCTCACTCTTCCGCTCGCTCTCTTCCTCTTGCGGTCTCTCTCTCACTCTCTCACCCTCTTCTCACGCTCTCTCTCTCTCCCTGCCTCTCTCCCTCTCTCTTGCCTCCCGCTCTCTCTTATCTCACGGTCTCTCTCGTTCGCTCTCTCTCGCTCGTGCTCTCTCTCTCTCTGTCGCTCATGCTCTCTCTGTCTGTCACTCTCACTCTTGCTCTATCTCTCTCTGTCTGTCACTGTCTCTTTACATCTCTCTCTCTCAGTCCTCCCCCTCACCTCCTTTCTCTTGCAACCCATCTTTCTCAACCCCTCTCTCTCCCGTCTCTCTCTAACCCTCTCTCTCTCTCACCCACTCTTTCCCCAGTCTCTCTCTCAACCTCTCTCTCTCAACACCTCTCTCACCCCCTCTCTCTATCAACCTCTCTCTCTCTCCCCCCTCTCAACCCCCTCTCTCAACTGCTCTCTCACCCCTCTCATTCTCACCCCCTCTCTCTCTCTTCCCCTCTCTCCCACCCTCTCTCTCTCACTCCCGTCGCTCTCTCTCTCAACCACCCCCTCTCTCACCCTCCCCTCTCTCTCATTCCCCATCTCTCACCAACCTCTCTCTCACCTTCACTCTGTCTCTCTCACCCACCTCTCTCTCTCTCAGCCCCCCACACCCCCTCTATCTCCCCCCACCTCCCTCACCCCACTCCCACCCCCCCTCACACCCCCATCCCCACACACCCCCTCACCCACCTAGCCCTCTCACCCCCACACCCCCCTCTCACACCCCCTCTCTCTCTCAAACCTCTCTCTCTGTCATCCGTATCTTTCTCTCACCACTCTAACTCTCTTACCTTCTCTCCCCCTCTCTCTACCCCCTCTCTCACTTCTCTCTCTCATCCTCTGTCTCACCTCTCTCTCACACACACACACCCCTCTCTCACGCCCTCCCTCTCTCATCCCGTCCCTCTCTCACACCCTCCCACTCTCACACCCTCCCTCTCTCCCTCCTCTCTCTCCCTCTCCCCCTCTCTCACCCCTCTCCCCCCACTCTCACTCCTCTCTCTCACCCCCTCTCTCTCACCCTCCCTCTCTCATCACGTCCCTCATTCCCCCCCACTCTCATCCCTCCTCTCTCACACTCTCCCTATCTCACCCCATCTCTCTCTCAGCCCATCTCTCTCTCAACCCCTCCCACTCTCACCCACCCTCTCTTGCACCCCCGTCTCTCTCACCCCCCCTCTCTCACCCCCTCTCTCTCACCCCCTCTCTCATTCCAGTCTCTCTCCACCTTTCTATTACACCCTCTCTCTCACACCCTACTAACTCTCTCTCCCCCCTCTCAACCCCTCTCTCTCACCCCCCTTCGTTCACTCACCCCCTTCTCTCTCTCAACCCCTCTCCATCTCAACCCCGCTCTCTCACCCCCTCACCAACCCCTCGCTCAACACCCCCTCACTCTCTCATCTCCTCACTCTCTCACCCCCTCACTGACCCCTCTCTCTCTTCCTCTCTCTCACCCCTCTATTTCTCCCTCTTCCGCTCTCTCTCTCACCCTTCTCTTTCTCTCTCTCACACCCTCTCTCTCACACCCTCTCTCTCACCCCTCTCTCTCTCAACCCTCTCTCTCACTCCCTCTCTCTCTCACCGTCCCCCTCTCAACACTCCCTCTCTCAACACCCTTCAATCTCTCATCCCCTCACTCTCTCACCCCCTCAGTCTCTCACCTCTCTCTTTATCAAGCCCCTCTCTCTCTCTCACATCTATCTCCCTCTCACACCCTTCTCTCTCTCCCCTCTCTCTACATCACCCCTCTCTCTCCCACCCCAATCTCTTTCACATCCCCCTCTCTCTCTCACACACACACTCTCACACACCCTCGCACTCTCACCCTCTCTCCCACCATCTCTCAGCCTCTTTCTCATCCCCCCTCTCCTCTTCTCACTCCCTCTCTCTTACCCCCTCTCTCTCTCCCACCTCCTCTCTGTCACTCACTCCCACCTCTCCCGCTCACCGCCCTCTCACCCAGCTCTCTCTCTCACACCCTC